>NW_022103918.1:12840865-12873879 GCF_000313985.2 Echinops telfairi
GATTTTGGTTTTTCACTTTGCTGTGGAATTCCTATAGCGGCAGCTTGGTGTTGCTGGTATCGACACTGGGAGAGAGGTGGTCACACCATATTTTCTTTCAGAAGAGCAGTTGCTGACCCAGCCCCACTTAGGTCAATTAGACCTGCTCCGTTGGGTTTCCTGGGGCTGTCCAGTCTTTAAGGGAGAAGACGGCCTCATCTTTCTTAAACAGAGCAGGGCGGCAGATTTGAACTGACAACCTTGTGTTTAGCAGCCCAACACTTAATCTACTTGCTACCAGGCCTCTTGGGAGGGCACAGTGTTGAAATACAGCGCTAGAACTTGTAATACTCCATAAGCTTCAGTAGTTCCTAGCTGATAATAGGATGAGACCTTATCTCCTTCACCTGCCCCTGCTCTGTTCCAGAGAGTGTGTGATGGAAGCATTTCCCTGCTTCTGATAACAAAGGCACAGAATGGAAAATAGATAGATGGACTTGCTTTGTCGGTGCTGAGCAAAAGCAATTTGATGGTACTTGTGCTCTATCAATGACAGTATGTTTCAAGCTGTCATGGAAACGAAGATGGAGTTCTTATAACACCTTATTTTAAAAGAGAGAACAAAAAAAAAAAAAAAAAAACCCAGACAATAACTCTAGTTGAATATGCACAGATTCCTATTGTAGAAAAATGCTCTGAAACACTTTGTTCAATCCTAAGGTCAAATCAAGTTATTTTTAGGCTCTTAAGTGATGGGGACTAGACCTAAATATAACCAACCACCTTCCGGATTTGAAGAAGCCATACTGGCCAACTTCACCTGTATAAGGGGAGGCACTGTCACGAATCTTTGATTCTTATTTAATATTAAATTTATTAGGCCCCCAGATTATCAGAGAAGCTAAACTGAATTATACCCTAAACAGTATTATGATACAGATTATTGAGCTATTTTATAGTGGAGTAGAATTTCATCAGGATACATTTTAGATAAAGCATTTTTCAATTACTCATTTAAAAATATAAGCATAAGTAAAAAAGTATTGCTACAATATCATAGAAACCTTTGTTAAATCAAAATACCAAGATGTGGGGCTCTTCTTTATCCAAATAGCTTTCATCTAGGTCTATACATTTGTGAAGGAGGTGTGCACCTCGATTTATATACCACACTAAAACAGCAATTTTGACACCCTCAAGGGACTCAAATATGTGTTCCTTTGAAATGTTCTTTGAGCTTTGGAAACAAAAAGACGTTTGAAGGTCTGAAGGGGCAAGCTCAGGGCTATAGGCTGGATGGGGGAGCAATGGGTTCCCCAGGAAATTCTTGTAGGGGCTCTAATAGGCTGGGTTCTCTAAGAAAGCAAAACCAGGGATGCTTGTATATGTCTATAGCAAGAGATAGTTATCAATTATAGGAGTGGGTGTCCAGTTGGGTTCGAGTCTGCAAGTCAGATGTATGGTAGAGGCCTCTCCTGACTCTTGCAACAGTGGAAGCTAATGAACAGGACGCAGGAAAACGAAGCAGGAGGGCCACAGGCCAGTAAATGCAGATGTCATCGAATCAGAGTTCAGCTAAATGAACCCACCATCCACCGATGACTCCTGGGAAACTACTGGGGACGCGACAGGAGATCAATGAACTAGACACAGAATCCTGACCAACAGAAGGCAAAGGAGCAAGAGAGAGAGCTTGGTTCTACTCAGAGTCTCTCATTCAAACGGCTACGACATACCCCGGAGGAGATGTCATCAGCTGCGACTTGATTGATAGATTGGGCTTTACTCCTACCTTCACCCAAGTATGTTGAGTTGATATAAAATCTAGCCATCACAGCGGCCTTGCTGCCTTCTTGAGAATGAACAGGTGCACTACCACGATGAAAAAAACAACTCCGTGCAAAGTGCCTGGCCTATTTCTCACCAATTCAGTTTCCAATCTCCTCACTACTCCTCCCTAATAAGCCTCCATAAGCATGCTGTGTCTTTCCAGAACATTTATCCAGATTGCCTCTTGGGAATTCCAGCAGCCAGGCACCATATCCATCTGAGCTGACTTTTCTGGCTCAGCAGATCCACCCTGAAGCTCTGGTTTGGGTTGGGACCAGAGGCACTCTAACAAGACGAAGACAAGTGTATTCCCGAGAGAGCTTGCCTGCCGGCAGCTCACAGAGACATGCTTGAGAACATTTGGTTTGGGGTAAACCAGAGCATGTATGCACTAGAACACCAATAGCAATGCATTTTGAATCACTGTCATATTCAGGGCTCTACTTACGCATTATTTTTGAATATTTGTTAACACAATTCATGGTGGTTTCTCATGAGTTGCATTAATATCCTCTTGATTTAATATTCACCTGATTATTGATCCTGGTGATGCAGTAGTTATAACACTCCTGTACTAACCAAAAGTTTGGTGGTTTGAACCCCCCCACCCAGCTACTCTGAGGGAGAAAGATGGAGCACTGTGCATCCATAGGGATCACAGCCCCCAAGTCAGTTCTCCTCTACCGTATGTGGTCACGGAAAGCTGGAATTAAATTAAGAGTGACAAGTTATTATTTGTCACACAGTCATAGTCAGCCTTGAATTGCCTGTTTTTCATATTTGTAGTGGACTCTCTTTCCCTGATTATTTTGGAACATAAATTTTCAAAGCTATTCCTTTTCAGAAAAAATGAAATTCTTCAGTGCTCCCCTCGCAATTAAAAACCTTTGGAGCTCAATCAGTGGGAGGTGGAACTGTGTGGAGCAATAGCTCCAGGTGGGGCTGTACTCGCATACACTCCTCGGACCACCAGTGTCCAGCGTGCTGTGTCCCTGGAAAAGTCATGATGTAATCAGTGCAGTCGCCCAATACCCCAGGGGGATGATTGACAATGGTTGATTTTTTCGTTTCTATGGGTTTGGGTTTTCCTGCCTTTTGTGTGTTTTGTTTTGGTTTATTTGCTGGTTGGTCTGTTGGTGTAGTTGGTCTTAACGGGGTTTTGACTTTGTCTGAATATGACTGCCAAAGTAAACCTGGGTCCGTGTATTTCCCATGGACAAGCAGATGGATTGTTGGCGCCCACTTAATTCTAGCCCTAATCCAAGAACAGTTAGTTCTGATAACATGGCCCTGCTAGATACTCACCTTCATGAAATGATCATTGAAGGTAAGGGTGCTACAGCAAAGTGTGGTGAAGCAGATGGGGCCTGGCTATCAATCATTATAGTGTCTGGGGTCTTAAAGGCTTGTTTTCAAACAAGCAGCCATCTAAGCGAGGAGCCAACTAAGTCCATGTGGAAGAAGCACACCAACTCTGTGACCCAAAGGTGACAATAAAGAAAGCTATATATGACTAAAGAGAAAGTATCAGAGTTTAAATTGTGAACACCGAATTTGTAGAAAGCTATGAAGGACAATGGGAACCTAAAACCCATCTGCAGAGTGTCTGGTCAGATTAAGCGCTGGCAGATCTCCTCTAGTCACAGGCAAGGGTCTGGAACAGCTTCAGTATCAGATAGAAATTGTTGTAGTCTTAATTATTTTGGATCAAACTTGATACTTGATCAGTTGACCGCCCTCTTGACCCAATCCGATTTTTTGTAGGTCCAAGTATTTCTTGCTTGTTGCATGACAAAAGTTTCTTCTCTGTCTTTTAAAATATTGATAGTGCTCTTTTCTTTCTTACTCATTACTTGTATTTTATCTTTATAATATTTCATCTTTCCCTCTTTGTTTTGTTTTTTATTGTTTATGTTGGGTTCTCCACTTTGTGAAGCACAGGAGTAGATGCGTAGACATAAAAACTGATGCAAGGGTTTATAGGGGATGTATGGGTGGAGGATATGGGAGACAGGAAGGGTGGAGGGGTTGGGGGAGCAAACAATAGATGCGAAAGGGAGGAGGGAGCACTAGAACTGATTGTGATTACACAACCTATTTTAAAAGCATTTTAACCAATTGTCTACATACAGATGGGCTTTGGGTCTCCACTCAGGCCTCCCCTCACTCACATCGATACAATTTTTTGTTCTGGGTCTTTGATGCCTGATACCATCCCATCAACACCTCATGGTCACACAGGCTGGTGTGCTTCTTCCATATTTGCTTTTCAGCTAGATGGCCGCTTGTTTATCTTCAAGCTTTAAGACTCCAGGCATTGTATCTTTTAATAGCCAGGCACCATTAGCTTTCTTCACCACATTTGCTTATACACCCATTTTGTCTTCAGCAATCATGTCAGGAAGGTGAACATCACGGAATGCCGGATTATTGGAACAAAGTGTTCTTGTGTTGAGGGAGTACTTGAGTAGAGGCCCAATGTCCGTCTGCTACCTTAATACTTAACATATAAATATGTGTACACAGATCTATTTCCCTATCACTGTATATAAATATATTTACATTGTAAACATCTGTAGACAATTGGACACCCCTGCACAGAAGGGTCACAAGGAAGAGACCAGCCAGTCGGTGCAGTATAGCACCAATGAAACATACAACTTTCCTCTAGTTCTTTAATGCTTCCTTTCCCCACTATGGTGACCCCAATTTTACCTTACAAATCTGGCTAGACCAGAGCATGTATGCTGGTACAAATAAGAGTTTGCAACACAGGGAATCCAGGACAGAAAAACACCTCAAGACCAGTAATGAGAGTAGACATGCCAGGAAGGTAAGGGGAAGGTGGGGAGAGAAATGAGGAATTGATCACAATGATGGACATATAAACCCCTCCCAGGGGGATGAACAACAGAAAAGTGGGTGAAGGGAGACAATGGTCAGTGTAAGACATGAAAAAAATAATATAAATTATCAAGGGTTCATGGGGAGGGGTCGCTGAGCTGATATCAAGGGCTGAAGTAGAAAGAAAAGGTCTTAAAAATGATTATGGCAACATAAGTACAAATGTGCTTGACACGATGTATGGCTGGATTGTGATAAGAGCTGTAAGAGCCCCCAATAAAATAATTTTTAAAAAAGAGCTATGCAAATCTACCCTTAATGCAATTATTCTGTCACTGTTACTAAAACTGAGAAATCCATGGAGCTCAAATAAGACTTATTTTCTTCTCCAAAACAAAACAACCGATTTAACCATGAAAAGAATGTTATAAAATTAATTGTCGTGATGATTGTATAATTCTCCTTGATATGACTGAACTATTGAATTGCATGATATATGGATTATGTGCCAATAAGACTGTTAAGAAAAAAAAAAGGTATTGGCAAGGAGCAAGAACTTACTGACAGGGAGGCTCCAACAATAAATAACTACTTACCTACCCAAAATAAATAATACATAAAAATCTTTGTACTGTAGCCCATCATCCAGGATCAAGCGTAGGCATCTGCCTATACAGCCCCCCAGGGGTGGTATCGCTCACGTGGGGGAAACATGGTCTTAGATTATCATGTGTTAAGGAATCAACATTTAGAGAAGTCTAAAACACCCCTCTCAATAAAATAAAACTCTCTTTTAAATAGAGAACTCATAATTTTTTCCCTTAAAAAAATTTTAATGATAAAGTATATCACTGTTAATTATTTGTGTAGTTTTTATTCTTCTGGGAACGTGAAATAGCTGCATTTAGAGTCCATGGCACCCTTTAATCAACACAATATGGTCTTTGCCAAATTAGGTCCTTAGGGACAGGAGCTGTGTTTTCTTAGGAGGCCTCCCAAGGACAAAGGCCAGCGTTCGGCACGGGAAGCACTCTGCTACTTACCTGCTAATAGATGGTTTGTATTCCGATGTGAGCATGGGATCAGACGAGTGTAGGGAGGAAGTGGTGGCAGTGTTTGTGGGCCCCGCTCTCTGAGATCCTGTACGCAGAACAAGGTGCCGGTGTGCACGGTGGTGAACGTGAGAGCCTGCGCACTTAACTGAAGAGATTTCCTTATGGGACCTGAGAGGAGAGGATGGCTTGGAGCGAGAGGGCAGTCATGGCATCTCGTGCTGTTTCAGGACTGCAAGGGCATTTGGGAGAATAGAAAAGGGAAAGGCAGTCTGTTCTGTTCTGAATGGAGATAAACGAGAAGCAGAAAGGCTTGGAGCTGGAAAGGGAAATTGGGCTGGAATACCTGCATAGCCCACTCATTCTTTCAGTCATTCGTTCCCCAAGATCAGCCTTGAGATGCTGTGGAGATGTGTGGCAGTAATTGAAGACCAATTAGTAGATAAGCTTGCCTTGTAAGCAGATAGGGTAAGAGAGCTGGAGCAGCTGATGCCAGGCAGGAAAAGAAGCCAGAGAGAGAGAATGTGAGCAGAACCCTCCTCGGGAACAGAGAAGAGGAGCCTCAGGAACAAAGAGTTGGCGGGTAGAATGGTAGTTGGAGTCAAGTAGGATAAGGGCTTGATTTTCGATAATGAGCAGATCATTACTGAGTTCTCAAGAACAGTGAGGTAAATGGAATTCAGGAGTGAACAGGAACAGTTGGAGATTGCTTTTTACAATAATGCATGCTTGCAACATACCAGGTCCTGGGTATTTTTATATGTATGTATTAACGCATTTAACTGTCACAGCCTCATAAAGTCTGTGCTTCTTTATGTACATAAAAACTGGGCACAGGGAAAAATTTGATCCAACTCAACTGACTAGATAGGATAGGGCAAAAGTAGGATTCTCATCCAAGGACAGACAGTTCAACCATTATTGGTCCTGAAGCTTCAGTGGAAAGCTGATTTTGATAGAAGGGGGTGCAAGTTCGATGTGAGTGAGGCTTGAGACTGAGGGAAGGCGGCCACCCAATAATTTCTGTACTATGGCTTCCATTTGTGCATAGTTGGTATAAGAACAGCAAAAGAGAGATGTCCTCAATGAGATGGGTAGACATGGTGACTGCTACGATGAGCTCTGACATCGCCAGTATTTTCAGGATCACGTAGGACCAGACTTGTGCTGTTGTACAGAGGGTCACTGAGTCAGAACCAATGGCATGGCACCTGACACCATCGACAAGCGTCTGATCCTGTGTCTGATACATAGTAGGAACCGTGTTAGGTAAAGTGTGGCAATCAGGGTTCTTTTCACTCACCTTTAAATTTTTGAGATAAAATAATTGTGCACTTGGGATAACTTTATAGTATTATTAAATATTTTAACCCAGAGTATGGAACGGTTTCATTAAGTGTTATGTTCTTGATTGATTACTCATTTAGTTGCACAAAACTGCAGTTAGTTTTATAATGAAATTATTGATCGGTTGATTGAGTGCAATTTGGGTGAAAGTTTCCAGAGTTTATAAATTGACCTTCCATTCAACAATTCATGCTCATTTTGTTTTGTGGCGTTGACTGGCATCTTCCCAGAGTAAGGCCATTGTTCTTCCTCCCTCCTTGTGTTCACCGTTTGTCTTGCTCTCCCATCCCGTCCTGCCTTCTGAGCGTCACCCCTGGGCAAGTGCTCCCCTTTCTACCATGTGCTAAGGGGATGTTCTAAAAAGCGAAGTCCTCCCTTGCATTCTTAGTTCTCTCATAAGCCACGCCTCAGGGGTGAGTTCTCTTTCTTGCTATCCCTGGTCCTGGAGGTTCCAACAGTCTCTGTAAACCCGCAAGTCTGGCCTTTTTAAAAAAATTTTTTAATCGTTTTATTGGTGGCTCTTGCAGCTCTTAGAACAATCCATACATCCATTGTATCAAGCGCGTTTGTACATATGTTGCCATCATGCTCATCTTTAGAACATTTTCTTTCTACTTGAGCCCTTGGTATCAGCTCTTCTTCCCCACCCCTACCCCCACTCCCACCCTTGCGAATCGCTGATAAATTATAAATTATTATTGTTTTCATAGCTTACACAAGAAGTCTGGCCTTTGTTTATCATTCTGAGTTTTGTTCTGCAGTGTTCTCCTCTCTATCTGAGACCTTCTGTTGGGATCCCTCTCAGACTAGTCCGCAGGGCTCGCTGGGTACTGTGAAGCTTTGTGGGCTTGGAGCAGCGCTAGCGGAGTAGCTTCGTGGTCAGCCTTGTGTGTGTCAGAGTAGAACTGTGTTCTACAGGGGGTTCATTGATGGACTTGGTATAAGGCGTAGCTTGGCCTTTCTTCCAAGAGGCCTCTGGGTGGATTTGGACCGCCGGTCTTTTTTTTAAATAGCCGAGCATGTTGATAACCTTTTTTACTGCCTAGGGACTTTTCTGGCCTATAGAATCAGTATTGTGCAATATGTAATGTTGAGTGCTTCATATGTGGTGAACATTTACATCTGCCTTCTCGTTTAATTAACACCTTAATGAAGCCTGTTGCCATCATGTTGCTACAGCTCAGTGACCCTTTGGGCAGGGTAGAGCTGCTCCCTGGGTTTTCCAGGACTGTCATCCTTATGGAAGCATTGTGCTGACCTTTCTCCCTTGAAGAGCAGCTGCAGGGCTGGAATTGCTGGCCTGCAGGTCCGCAGCCCTGCACTATTGTCAGTGCCAAAGGGTTCATGGGAATGAACACCTAGGTCTGTGTCTCCTCTTACACAGATGGAAGGCCCGAGACTCGGGCAGTGGAAAGGAACATGCTTTGCACCTCCTGTCAGTGGTGCACTGGTAGAAATCTCGTCTTCCTGCAGGAGACCTGGGTTAAGTTCTTGTCCAGCGCACCTTCTGTGTAGCCACAGTTCACCTGTCAACGGAGCCTTGTGTGTTGCAGGGATGCTAAACTGTCCTTCTAGACATAAACAGACTGGGAAGAAAGGCCTGGCAGTCTGCTTCCCCAAATTAGCCAGCGAACACTATGGATCACAACCCTATGATCACTGTAACCCATCATGGGCATCTAAGATCACCCAGAGTTGGAACTGACTTGAAAACAATTCACAACCACGAAGTGGTTGAAGGGTTCAATGTTTGTTCTCTGCCTCAAAACTCCCGAGTTCTTCTCTAGGGGCCCGGGCTTCCATTGTATTCCCTATGTTCATGGTCTAGAGAATAATGAGGTATTTGTCAACTAAATTTTTCCTAGAATTGATCATGTCTTTCAATTTGGTTAATAAGCATCTTTGAATCTTTGTGTGTCCACTGCCCTAGAAGAGTTTGTTAGGTCCAGTAGGGGACACGCTACATGTGGAGGCTTGACCATCATAGTGGGAATATGTAACAGGTAGATTTAGGGCACAGGGACGGCAGTAGCCTGTTTTTATTGTTGGGAAGGGGGTTGGGGAGAGTCACGAAAGATCGCTTGAAAACTGTGGAGCCTGAAACAGACTTTCACAGTGCCAGAATTCAGAGTGGTGGTGGACAACCGGCAGACTTCAGAATCAGATTGTATCCTGAGATTCCCTTTCTGTGTTCATCAGGGTCAGCAATGTGGTGACGTGTAAGCTAATACCATGACATTAAGGTACTTAATTCCCGTGTGAGAACAACTTGGTTTTGTTAAGATTGACCATTATGCTTGAATACTCATCATACAGAGGAGCTTCAGAAAGTTTGTGGGGAAAGGGAATTAAAAGTGGAGCATTCTTTTCAGAGAAGGAAATCCTATTTTACGAGACAACTACCCTACACCAAAAGTTAGTCAACTTTCTGTTGTTGGTTAAAAAAAGATAGTTGTTTGATTTAGGAAAATGTCTGCTTTCGGCACGGGGTGGGAAGACCTTTCATGCTCATGTCTGTGCCTTAGCAAAGCATCTGATAAGAAATCCCGGTAAATTGTTGCCAAAGCCAGGAGAATATGGAAGTCTGCCTAACAGGAATTCTGGACTCTGGTCCCTCTCAGCGACTTCATTCCGTGTCACAAGTGTCATCGCTTCCCTACGTGGCTGTGTAGGATGGCCGAGTCCGTCACGTTAATTTACTGTAGAGTCTCGATGCCTACCTTTTAAAAGCAGGACAAGCATACTCTTCCTGCTGCTCAGATCCCATCAAACGGAGTTGTTTCGTTACACTGGCCTGCTCCGGCTTTACTGGGAAACACGTTGAGCTCAGTGAATGGAGCGGACAACTGTGCTCGATGCTTTTTACCCGCAATTTTGGTTAATCCTGACAACTCGGCAGGGTAACATGTACTCGTCTTACAAATGAGAAAACAGGTTTGGAGAGATTCCGAAAACTGTGGCAACTCAGCTCAGCACCCAGAGCTGGTCTGAGAGAATGAGGCCCACAAGCGGAGAGAACGCAGAGATGGGAAGGCGTTTGCAGTGGCAAGTCGGAAAGGAGGCCAAGGGCATGGCCCCTCAGCTCCAGCTGCTTGCTGCCCTTAGGTAATGTTGGCAGGTCTCCTGGGGTTCCTTTAGAGAAGCCCTATTTCTGCATTTTTTTCATTGTGAAATTTCCATCCTTTACAAACATGTTGGCTGAACAGAGAGCACTTACATGGAAGCTGTCTGTGTACTTTACAACTGTATCTGTGTCTTCCTGTTAGCTGGTGGGAGTGGGGTCGGGTAGGAGAGAGCACTTCTTGGTGACCTGAGCAGCTTCAGCCAGCTGCCTGGAGCATTAGTCATAAATGCCCTCATTTTGATTTTTGCATCACAGGGGGACTTAGATATAGTAGAAGGACTGTTGAGATACTCTTATTGCATAAATAAATTAAGTCATTCTGTCTTTAAAAAAATGGATGGAATGAGGGATTTTGATGCAATGGCTCTTTCAGATATGGGACCCTGGTGGCAGATTGGGTTATGTGTTGGACAGCTAACCACAGAGTCAGCAGATCGAAACCACAGGAGTAAGAGGAGGGATTCCACTTCCGGAAAGGGTTAGTCTCAGTTGCAGGGGCACTTCCCCCCTGCTGGGGCTTTTATGAGTCTGAGTGGACTCAGTGGTTTTAAGTTGGCTATTTTAGATACTTCAAAGTCCTTAAAAAGCTTTCAGAATCTCACTGTTATCAAGTCCTTTCTGACTCAGTGGCTTTCTAAGACTGCTACGGGAATGGAAAGCCTCCTTTTTCTCCTGCTGAGCAGCTGGTAGTTTCCAACTGCTGGCCTTGCGGTTCGCAGCCCGATTTGTAACCATTCAATACCAATTTATAAACTATCAAGGGCTCATGAGGGAGGGGGGAGCAGGGAGGGAGGGAAAAAATGAGGACCTAATGTCGGGGCTTAAGTGGAGAGAAAATGTTTTGAGAATGATGTACAAATGCGTTTTACACAATTGATGTGTGTATGGATTGCGATAACAGTTGTATGAGCCCCTAATAAAATGTTTAAAAAAAAAAAAGAACGAGGAACTCAAACCATCTGCTTTAACAGATTCTATCGAAAATAATACTTGGAGGGAGAGGTTGAGGGGCATTGTTGGCATGTTATCCTATGGGCGTGCATGTTGTCCTGGACACGTAGGTGACAGGTGGATACTGCTGCAGGCACTAGCTCCGCTGATTGTAAGGCTGTGCCTTTCTGAAAAGAGAGAAGAGGTGCAGGGGAGGGTGATAACAGGTCCTGGATTGCTGGACCTGTGCTGATTCCCTCCTGTTGCTAGGCTTAATCCTCGGACCTTTTGTCCTTGGTGATAAATTATGTGGTCACCCCTATATAGCACTGATGTGTTTTACTTGCTGACCCCTTTCTCATAAAAGTGTAATGAGGCAGATGTGCTGAATGAATTTTCTGCTTCTTATAAAAGTCATCACTGAAGCCAAGGATAGGCCCGCCTTCAGCAGAGTGACTCGCCCAGCCTTCCCTGAAAGAGCGTGGCTGTTGCTGTCAGGGTTTTGTCAGCACCATTTAAACCATGACTGATTATTTTTTATATCATACTTTTAAGAGCCATCCTCCCTGTTAATTGTAACCTACTCTTAGCGTCTGTACCAGATTTAATTTGTGGCATGTGTGAAGGAGTCATAGCAACCCCCGTTTCAAGGATCTTTATTGAATATTCTTCTCAATCATCCTTCGAGATACGTGAGTCAAAAGAACATTGATTTTTTTCCTGAAGGCGCATTACCAGTTAAATATCTCCTGCTGTTTGAAATTGGATCTTAGGTGGTTCTTTCCTGGTGGCAGAACATTTTTCACAGGTCATCTTTTGTAATGTTGCATATGTTGATAGGGTTATGTATTTTTATCAACTTGGACTAATGAGATAGAAAGCATGTTACTAAGGTATATGAATGAAAATGGTTGAAGGTGGAGGTAACATTCACAGACAGATCAAGGACTCACAATGATTTTAATAACTTAAAACAGTGGCTGAATTAAAGCAAGACTACATTTAATAGGTTGAAATGGGAACTGATGCATTTAGGTAAATAATAGCTGTTATGCAAGTACAGGAATGAGGAAATGTATCTCAACTTAGCACATATGAGAAATACCTGATGGTTTAAATGGAATATAAACTCACTATAAACCAAGAAGAAAAAGATTTAAAGCCAATGCCAACTTTTTTGGTGCTGGATCAGACAACAACTCTGAACTACTCCTCCACCAGAAACAACTAAATATAAAAATGTTGGAGCAGTTATTTTAAATGTATCTTAAATGGTGAGAGCTGAGAAGTTAAAGACCAGACTTTGGTTTGAGAAAGTGAGATTCTAGAGAGCACTGGGTGGATCCAGCCAATTTGCAGTTTGATTTTCACAGTCTCAGAGGCAGAATACAAAGCTCAGGGCCTCAGCAGAAGGGATAAAGTATAGTCGCTGTCTCCACATAACGCTGACACCCCACACGGCTCTTTCATACTTGCAAACCCGGCTCTTCCTTTGGCCTCTCCCAACCCCTCCTTTGGCCTCTCCCCAACCCCTAGCAACCATAAGGAGCGTTGCTTACTATTTTATAACTAATAACTAGCACTCGTGGGTTTTCAATACTAACTCACACCTACCTGAGAGGTCCAGTTAAGAGAAATCTATCATTGTGAAGTAGGTCCCGCAAAGCGGCAGAAGAAGCAGGTGTAAAGTCTTTTCAGAATGCATGTCTTCAAATCAGGATGCCAGGAGTTCACCATGAAATGTGAACTTACAGTCAGAAGTCCCAAAGATGAGTAAATATGGCAACATGGATAAAAGCAGCTAAAAGATAGATACAGAATTAGGCATGTGAGGAAGGCTTGTTGATATTATAGGTGTGAGACAGAGAAACAAACTGTTTATTTGAAAGAAATGATGTTAAAGATGTGAATGCGTGATAAGTGTAAATAAACGTGACCAAGGCAGTCCGTCTGAAACAACAACAATTACATCGAGCTTGGGAAAATTTAAAATGTCATTGAAATTGAGAAATTTTGGGGTGAGCATAATGGTAGATGACACACAGATAAAGAGAAAATTAATCTGGAAGGTGGTTCTAACTTTTTGACTATGACCTGCAATAATTTTACTCACATTTGTTTATATATTGACACATGTATGTATAGAATTTAAGTAAATGTTTCCAGAAACTATAATCTGATTCTACTAAGAGTAGTAATCTCTGATATTTTTCTTTTCTAATTTACCCCATTTCATGGAAAAAAAGTTGAACCCAACCCGGTTGATTTTATGAACCGTAGTGGGTTGTGATCACAGTTTGAAGAAACTAGTTTTGATAAAATTGAACATAAGAATAATCTAACCCAGCAAAGGCATGCCAATGTCTGTGGCACTCTGTGACTCAGGGAGGAAAAATAAAACACAAATAAGATAGGGCTTATATAGGTATCTATGGGGGGTGGCTACAGGACTGGACGGATACTGAGCGCGATGAACAACCAGAGGAGCACGGATGGGCACCGGCACAGTCATTGCCTCAGCCTGCCTCAGCCCACACCTGTGTGGGTCTTCCTCTTCCTCTGAAAATGAATGGACAGGGCTGGCCCACGCATCAGTCAGTGGACATGAAGTGGGAACCAGATATTGAGTCGGGGGGCGGGGGGGGGGGTGAGCAAGTTGCAACACACATACATTTACTCTATATGAAATGAAGAAATTTGGGTAAAACGGAACAGTATATTGTTTAGAAATGCAGTGGGACCATGATTCGAATTCGACCTTGCAAGTCTGGCTAGACCAGAGGATGTACACTGGTACAGATAGGAACTGAAAATACGGGGAATCCAGGGTGGATGAGCCCTACAAGACCAGTGGTGTGAGTGGCGAAACAGGGAGGGTAGAGGGAGAGTGGGTAGGAAAGAGGGAACCGATTACAAGGAACTAAATGTGACCTCCTCCCTGGGGGACAGACAACCGAAAAGTGGGTAAAGGAGAGAAAATGTTTTGAGAATGATGTACAAATGTGCTTTACACAATTGATGTGTGTATGGATTGCGATAACAGTTGTATGAGCCCCTAATGTTTAAAAAAAAAAAAAGAAATGCAGTGGGATTTCTTTCTTTTTTAATGGGAGGACACACAGAGAACTTAGCACTATTATAGTCTGGGGGGGTGGGGGGTCACCGTAAAAGGAGCTTCAGAGATAAAAATTTACTTTTATTCCTTAAAACTTGTTGTGGGTACAGAAATGTTTATTTTGTGGTAATTTTTTTAAAGCGTATTCCTTTTATGTGTAGTCTTTTATAGTACGTCAACATTTAGTACAAACGTTTAATACAAATAATTTAACCATAAAAGGAACACACAAACATCATTTTTCACTCATTAGATCAGCGTTAATTTTGAAATTAAATTTGAAAGTCTGTTTTCATTTTGGTGCAAAACGTTACAGACATGAACAGATGGGAACATTTTCAGAGGAGATGTAAACCGCCCGTCTGGTCTTGAACCTGTCCTGTCTCAGATCCAGGGCATGTGGGTTCCCCAGGAGGGAACTCAGATCTGCTAACTCCCATGGGAGCACCATTCTCCACCACATTGTGCAGCCATGAGTTCTCCAACGTGTCCACGAATGGTAGTTTGTTGTTGGGATGCTGTCCGGGTTTCTGTGAAGCACCCAGACTCAGCCAGACTAGGAAAGCCCTGGTGATCCGCTTCCAAAGCCTAGCTAGTGAAAACCCAACCCCATGGATCCCAGCAGTCTGATCCACAGCAAATCGTAGGAACTGGGCAGCACCCAATTGTGTTCTGTTCTCTTAGCAGCCAACAACAATGAACAGCAACACGGTGGTGTGCTGACGTTTCTCGCCGTGTCTCTTTATTTTTTGGCCAAAGAGGTGTCATTGTAATAGACCAAATAACAGCTCAAAATGGGGTGTTTTATTGCTGTGTTCTGACAAGACCTCTGTTCTCCTTAGCTCTGGAAGGCCTTCCCAGATTCTAGCGTCCACCACCCGGTTTGGATCACTTAGTTTAGTGCATTTGGGACGAGGATAGGTTCCGTCCTGTGGTTGATGCAGAAGAAATTATTGAACAATATCATTTATATCAGACGCAAGTAAAATTTTGCTAAAGGTAATTATTAAAAACCGGTCCCAACAGTAAATCTCAGGGAGGTGCCAGAAATTACAGCTGAATTCAAAAGAGGAGGTGGAATGAGGGCTACCATTGCTGATGTTAGTGGGATCTTGGCTGAAAGCAGAGAAACCAGACAGATATTCACCTATGTTCTATTGACTGTGCAGTCTGTGTGTTGGGCAGATAATCTGAGAAACTGGATTGTATAAAGAAAAACATAGATCAGGATTGACAAGCTGCTGTCTGCATTTGAGAAGCGCCGGTAGTGTAGTGGTGTTGTCTGTTGCGCCGAGATCACATGGTTGGCTGTTCGAAACCACCAGCAGCTCTGAGGGGAAAAGACTGAGCTTTCTACTTGTCTACACAGCTACAGTGTCAGAAACCCACAGGAGGGTCTCTGAGTCAGTGTGTTTAGACAGGGTTCTCTAGAGAAACAAAACCAGGACACTAATAATTTGATATATATTTAGATAGATAGAAATCATAAATAGTTAATCTATATTAATCTATAAAGCAGTATAATGGCTCAGTGCAACTCACTTCTGTAAGACAGCTAATACACTGGCAGTCCTTCAAGTTTTTACGGCCGCCGGGTAGTCCTCCGTACAGAAATTCAGGCTATCCAGCCATAGGCAGCAAACAGCAAGGCAGATCACCAACAATCAGCCAGATGACAGGGTCCCACAGTCCCCAGCTCAAGAGATGTAAATTCCAATGGTGTGGCGAAGCAGGTCTTGAAGGAACCTCAAACTACCCAGTCCATGGGTTAGGGGTCCCACAGGTAGTGTAGCTTTCAAATGGAGGCACAGAACAAGCAAGGCAAGCCACACACTCATCCGATGATCCAAGAGCAAGAGAGAGCGGTGAGTCTCGCCCGAGCCACTGATCTCTTCGCCCTTCAACTAATCTCACGTGTTCATTGGCCATGTTGGCACAACAAACCTACCTATCACAGCCGGCATTGACTCGGGCCAGTGCGTTTGGCTTTATATGCACATGATTCAACCTTGCCTGGTGAAAGTGAAGAGGACTTAAAGCATCGATAAAGATCAAAGGCTGTAACCTTCACTATGAATAAACATGAAGAAAACACAGTGGGACCCCTAAGCAACATTGTAACAACTGGTCAACATTTTGAAGTAGCCAAGGATTTCCTTTTACTTGAATCCATAATCAATGCTCATTGCAAGCAGCAGTCAAGAAATCAGAACAGTGTTGCTGCATTGAGCAGATCTGCTGCAAAAGACCTCTTTAAAGTGTAACAAAAACGAAGAGGTCACTTTGTATACGCAGGTGTGCCTGCCCCAAGACTTGGTATTTTAAATGTACTCGTGTGTCTGCCAGAAACTGGCCAATGAATAAGGAAGATGGAATGAAGAATGCATATCTTTGAAATCTGGTGTTGGCAGAGAATTTTGAATATATACCATGGACTGCCAGAAAATGGAGCAACTCCTTAGAAACACGCAGGTGAGGCTTCATCTCACACACTGTGGTCGTGTTACCAAGAGGAACCCGCCCCTGGAGAAAGACATCGTGCTTGGTAATGCAGAGCACCAGTGAAAAAGCGGAAGACCTTTGAATGGTTGCAGTGATTCTGAGGATGGGGCAGCACTGGACCATGGTGCATTCTGTTCCCTTAGGTTTGCTGTGGGTCAGAGCTGACTTTGAGGGCCCTTAACAGCAGTCAGTATCACTTGCTTTCAGCAAAAGGGAAAGTGCAATTCAGGGAATAAGCTAAAGGTTTTTTTTCTTCATTAAGGCATTAAGTCGGGAAATGATAAAATTGCAGCAGTAGACACAATATGATCTCTACAGGTGCCTGATTTAAATAGTATTTAGAGACACTCTTGTTTATCTTGAGGTAGTTTTATCGCTTATGCTTTTTCTTGAACTGAATTAGACATTTATCCAAGATTAACTTACATTATGAAGTGTCTTGCTGTAGGAAATTATATAATTGTTTAAAGCACTTGAAAATATCGACATACTAGGAATGCGCCTACATATTCAATTTTAGTAGAATAATCCTCACTTTGTGTCATTTTTGTCGCTTTTTAAAATGTATGCTAAAATTTTTAGTAGCTCTTGTCTTAAAAGAATAACAATCATTAGTTGTCATTTGAAATTAATTACTATTATTTAAAAAGCAAGCCTTTCCTGCAATTTGAATGTACTCTTCTTAATATTAGATTCCTTTAACAATTTAAAGTTCTCTGTGGGCCATTAGAGAAACAGGGTGGGGGGTGGGATTTAAGCGGTCCATGTAGGGCATCAGAATGATCAAGATCTTTAAAGGCAATCTTGAGGTTTTCTTTTCTTTTGGGGCAGCAAACAGGCGGTTATTACCCAGCAGTAAAACTCGATAATCACGTCCTGGTGAGCTAGGAAGAGGTTTATTCAAGCACACTGTCAAGTCAAGAGCAGACCCATTGCTGTCAACTCAAATCCGACGCGTCGTGACCCCACATGATGGACTAGAACTGCCCATAGAAATGACTTTGGGGGTGGGGGGCATTGTGGGCACACTACTGGGGGAAAAAAAAGGAATTCTAAGTCTGTAACCATGACGGAAGCAGACGACTGTTAGCTCTTTCCTCCTCAGAGTGGCCTGACCTTCAGCTGCCAGCCTCTTAACCACTGTGCCAGCCTCTTAACCACTGTGCCAGCCAGGCTCCTTCTCTCACTGCCATCGTGGGTTCACACTCAGCGCAGCCCGTTAGCACAGAGCAGACCTGCGCCTGTGGACTTCCGAGAAAGATTTCCTGGGTAATGCACTGTATTAATACAAATATACACCTTAAAGCCACAAGTTGGCAGGCTTTTAAAAAAAATTTTTTAAGTAACTTATGCTTACAAAGATTGTTTACAATGTGTACAATATACTGCACAAAATATATATGTTCTATATTTGTACTGAAGTTTCTTTCTCCCTAAATAGTCTGTCTCTCCATGTCACTGCATGTATTGGTTTGTCTTTCATGTTAGTGTCTCTCCCCCCACCCCAGCTGTCTCTTGACCCTCTGCGGTCTCTTGACCTTTCAGAATGAGAATTCGTGAAAGCTGAGTGAAAGCACTGATCATGTATGTGACTTAGGCTTACGCTTTTCTCTCGTGGGCCCTGTTGGGTCGCTTTCTTCAAGAACCTCAAAGCCAGTGTCTTTGACTCTATCCAGGGCCGGCTACTTTTTTCAGAGTAGGGGGGACTTGCTAATCTTCCTGTAATTTAGAGCTGGCAGCCACTTTTCTGGGAGCCTAAAAACCAGACGAAGGCTGCTCACTGAGCCTCCCCCTGTTCTCAGGATGCGCCCGTGTTCCCTTCTCACAAACTGTTTTACCTTCTCTGGAATAAACATCAGTCTTTTGCAAGGGGGAGAGGCATACTGTGTTGCCTGACCCTGGGGGCTGCAGGAAGGAATTACCTTTTAGGAGACCAATTCCAGGGCTTTGGGCACTGCCTTACCTCCTCATTAGGAACCCTGGTGGTGTAGTGGGTTAGGAGTTGGGCTGCTAATTGCAAGGTTGGTGGTTCAAAACCATCAGCTGTTCTATGGGGGGGGGGGGCGGACCAGGCTTTCTGCTCTCCTACAGAAACCTGCAGGACAGTTCTACTCTGTCCTGTAGCATTGCCATGAGTCTGAACCGACTCAGTGGAGTTTACCCCTCTTCTAGAAGTGATTACTGCTGCCCAATCTTGAGCCTTTGGGAGGACTGTGGTTTAACTGAGAGGGTTTGGCTTTTCCAACTGCAGGTTCATGATTCAGCCTTCTCAGGCCTAAGTCATTTGCCATTACCCGCCTGATTCCCAGACTCCACATTGGTCAGGTCTAGCTTCCTTTGGCCTTGTGGGCTTATGCCTTTAGCCTTTCTCTTCGCTTGCATTGTACTGGGGTTTTACAGGGGAATAAGAAGTGTATGTGTGAGATGTCTTCATCTCTCCACCTGCCATTTCCCATCTCCTTCCAAACTTCTTGCCTTCACCAACTCTACAGCCCCTCTTGGTAGGAGGGAGAAGGAAAGGAGAGATTTGCATGAAAGCTGCTAGTGCTGCCACTTCAGGCAACAGCATGTCAACTTCGTGCTTCATCAGCTGGGACCCTAAACCTGGCCATCCCCTTGCCCACAGTGACGGAGAGGACCCGATCCTGTGGTCAGTGCTGGGGCTGTAAAGGAGATGGAGATGGGGTTAAAACAGATAACACTAGCCTTGTGGAAACCACCAAAGAGTTCTTTCTATATGTTTGTAGAAATTGTGGCTACTGCAGGACAATTCAAGACTTGCCTGTTTAATAACCTTTGTAGTCTGCCCCATTACAATTGTAAAAGGCCGGTTACCTCAAGTGGATCTTCCCGGGAGCAGAAAGCCGCTCTTTGAGGCGGTGTGCCGTTCCTGCCTCCTCCATTCCTCCGCAGACTCCTTGTGCAGCAAACAGACCCTGGTATTTTTGGAGGAACTGGGAAGACCACTTTACGGTCACTCTGTTTTGGAGAAGTGACTCTTTCCTGCTGTTCGCTCTCTTTACCCCTAACATTCCCAATGGTTGGGATGTTTTCTCTTGGAATTGAGGCCCCGCCATGTGTGCGCCGTGGTCAGTGGACCGCATCCGGGGCCATGCTATCACTTTCTCAGTGGTTACTTGCTGCATCCCGTCACGGGGCCGCAGGCCCACCTGTGCTTGTTGTGTGCTCCATGGTGGACCACGGCTTGCATGAAGGCAGTGTGTCTGTCCTTTAATGATGTGTTTAACAGTAGTTTCCAGGGCAGTTCAAACTGGAACAACGGGTCCTCAATAAAAGACACCGGGAGCATTCTCAGCATCTGAGATGCTCTTCCAGAACCAGCTCGATCGTGTGGGATGTTGAGGTGTTAGAAGTGGAAGGAGATTGTTTTCAAGTTAATTCCTGTTGTGCGGGAGATTGTGGGACTTGCTTTCACAACAGTTGTGTAACTTGTCTAGTTTTTCAAATACATTTTTCAAAATAAAGACTGTTGATTGGATATTAAAAATCAAAACAATTGGTAGGTAACATGCCTTGCTTGTCCTATCCATTCTCCTTTGTGCCTCTTTTTTCTTTTTTTCTCTTGCGTGATAGTAATAGCCATGAGGTAATAAGAATGCATTTTTACTTGTGATGGCATATGGATCGATTTATTAGGCCAGCAGAGGAAGGTGCAGTAAAGAGTGTGAGGCTGCACTGGAAGGACAAACAAACATGGCATGGGAGGTTGAGTAGAAATAAACAGAACAGGAGCACCTGCCACCACTGTGTACCAGCTCTCAAGTGCTCTAACATTTAGGAAGCATCAGCCCTGGTGGGGATATAGGCTAGGCTTTGGACTGCTAACTGTCAAGGTTAGGGACTATGCCAACTGGAGGCTCCTAGGAAAGGGTAGGGGCAGAACCCAACCTATCAGTTGGATCATAGCCTGATGACACCTCCTTAATGTCATAACCTTTTTGTAGAGAGAGCAGAGTCGAATTCTCTTTGGCCCTTTGCTGCCAGAGCTAGATCTTGCATCTGGGTCCTCGAGTTCTTTGTTGCCTCACTTTCGAACGCCAGGAGCTGTCAGCAGACTCCGGGTGGTAGATTCATTTAGCTGACTTTGGATCTTTGCATCCACCAGCCTGCGCCCTGCTGTCTCTGCTTCATCCTCCTGCTTTTCTGCTTCCACGAGTCAGAAGAAGCCTGACTTGAACCAGACTGGACCTGTTTCTACAACCGTGTAAACCATTTCTTATTAGGAATCTCTCTGCGCACCACATAGACACACATCACTGGTTTTGCGTCTCTAGAGAACCCAGGGGGCACTGATGCAACAAGAGCGTGAGGAACCAGATCCAGCTCCTGCAGAAGGCAAAGGGCCAGCGTTACTTTGACTGTGCTTGGTCTCTCTTATGCCACAAAGCTGATGACACCAAGGAGGTGTCATCAGGCTGGGACCCAACTGATCGGTTCCCCTGTCCTTACCCCGGACTGTCTAGTTGACATAATCCTGTATGATCACAAACTGTCACCTCAGTTTCAAACCTGTCAGCTGCTCGGGAGAAAGATGACGCTGTGTCTGCCCCCATTAAATTCACAGTCTCGGAAACCCCAGAGAGGGTCGCAACGAGTTGGGATAGATGACATTGAGTTGTCTCTTGGGAGAGAATTGGAGTTAGGTCTGCGTCGTAGGTTGCCAGGATTCAGGCCTGGAGAGGCCAGCACCAATTGGAGGGGAGAAGCCGAGCCGTGGGCTGAAGCTAGCTGGGTGGTGTCTAGAGTGGTTTCAGGAGAGCAGCTTGAAAAGATGGGTGAAGGGTGGCACGCAGTACTTCGCCCTGGCACATCGTACACCTTCTGAGAGTGTGCCAATTTACAGCTCTTCTTTCTTCCTTTAGAAGTGCTCTCACAATTGTATCTGCATCTGTGCCAGGCGATACACCGCCACTGAGATGACATGCCAGACAGAGGAAGCTTGGGCTTTCAGTTTGGAAAGATGCCTTCAAACGTGAATGGGAAATCCATAATGGCATTCCATCTCTTGTTTTTATAAAGTACTCTGTAGGGTGGCTGTAGTAATCGAGGTGAGCAGAAATCAAGGCTCCTCCGGGCCGGAGAGGTTGGGAGAGGTGCACAAGGACAGGAGTCTCCCCACACCTCGTTCTCAGGTTTGACTTCTACACACATTCACGAGCAAACATAGACTACACCCTATTCCACCCCGAAGAGCTTGGCGTAGCCACAGTTTTGCACAGATAAGAAGTAAAAAGGAGAGGTGCTGATCGCAGCCTGTATGTAAGCTTGTTTTGTTTTGAGTGGCATAGGAAAGGGTAAGTCCCATAATCTCTTGATCCTTGTATGCCTGGCTCTCATGACAACCTCATTTTACAGAGAAGAGACCATAATAATTATGTCCGTTTTAGAAACTTCTTCCTAATTCCTTGTGTCCCACTCTGAAAATATTTTTTATGAAAATAAAACTAAAAAGATATTGAAATCTTTATTTAAAAACAAACCAAAATCACTGCCATCACTCCATGCTGACTCAGAGCGAAACACCTGTGCACCTTTGCACGGCAACTATGTAACATTATGTTAAGATAATAAAAGGAAAATGGTGTTTTTATGACAGTTACTAAAGTCTATGAAGTGCTAGTCTTATGACCAGATTTGGCGATACTGGTTCCATCCAGGGTTATAGGACAAGAACCCAGCTTGCTGAATACCCACTTTGGATAGGTTTTTCCCTTCCACAATCATATTTGAAATTTATTGATGGATTCTTCATATAGTATATCATATTTGTGCCCCACCAGGACTTTCCCCTTAAGCTACCGTATATACTCGAGTATAAGCTGAGTATCCGCTGAGGCACCTAATTTTACCACAAAAGCTGCATAAAAATATGCTGGAAAACTTGGCTTATACTCTAGTATACACAGTACTTCTAACTTGATAGTTCATATTATTCAGTGACTAAGAATAGTGGGATTGTGCCGTTCTTTGGCAGAGCATCTCCTATGGACAGTAAGAGTACAGTCGTAATGGAAAGATGGTCTAAATGCAGAAACAATGGCTACAGGCATAGTCAATGTGGCAGACACAGGAATTGTGTCAGTTCCCATCTTGTGGCCAAGCTTTCTTCCCCAGGCTTCCTTGATAACTAACCAATACCAGGGCAGTTTGACAGTCCCGCCGTGGTAGGGCAACAAAACAGCCAAACGAAAGGGTGCCAGGTCACCCTCTTTCTGAATCACACCAGGTCACCATACTGGAAAATTAAGTGCTTGTTTTTGTTTTTTAGGACTAAAAATTGAGATCTCTCCTTCAGCTGATTTTTAGCTCTGGCTTTAGGCAATTTTCCAATTGTTTAACTGCTAACTGCTTTCAAGAAATTACTGTGGTTCACGGGGCACTTTGGTCAGTAGAGAAAAGGGTGCAAAGTCATTCCTAGAACACCCTGCCCCCTCAAATGCCCTTTTCAAGAAACAACTGAAATTCCTCTTTCAAAGGCACAGAATGCTAATTAAAACCAACCCCAGACCAAAGCCACCCCACAGGGACTGCAATTCAAATGACCAAGGAGGAGAGTGGGGACAACAGTATATAATAGTTCTTCTTGGGGAGAGTATTTGAAAGCTGAAACCTTGTGCATTTTGCTGGTTGGTAATTGGAAGTAAAAATGAAGTTGTTTAGCATTTTGGGGAGAGATGGACAGCAGAGAAGTGGGTGTAGGGGGTACGTCGGATGGTGTAAGATATGACAAAATAATAATTTATAAATTATCAAAGTTTCATGGGGGAGGCGGAGGGGGTGGAGTGGAAAAAAGAAGGAGCGGATACCAGGGGCTCAAGTGGAAAGCAGATGTTTTGAGAATGATGATGGCAACATATGCACAGGAATGCTTGACACAATGGATGTATGTGTGGATTGTGATAAGAGTTGTACGAGCCCCCAATAAAATGATGTAATTTTTAAAAAGATGCAAATTCGCCAGGACCATAAGAACACGCTGTGCCTTTTCAGGTGCAGGTGCGTGTCTATCCTCCTAACTACCTGGCTGGTGCTCTGCTCAGGACTACCTCACGCCCCTTCAGGGTACAGAGTCCAGTGTGCTGCGCAAAGTCTGAGACACCGTACTATCAGGTGCATTCTAGAAGTGTGTCACTTGATGGGGCGGGGGAGGAGGTGGGGGTTGTTTCATTTTACCATTTCAGGGTTGCCGGAGTTTGTTCACCGTTTTTGGTTGACCATAAACTCTGGAAGAAGCATCATTTGTAAGCCCAGAAAGCAGTGGTCCATTTTGCCAGGATGATGGTAATTCCTAGAATGAGATTTGAGTTGGCACCGATGAGATCAGACAACATGTTTGAAGTTTCACCTCTGGGGTCTGAAGCAAAATTTTACCAAGTAGCCACATCCCCACACTTCTGTCTTTAAGCACTGTGGGCTCCCTGGGCACTGGCACCGTTGGGTGAGAGCCATTGCACTGCTTAGCACAAGAGAGGGGTTCAGACCCACCAGCCGCTCCTTTGGGGAAAGGTGAGGTTGTCTGCTGTGTGAAGGCTGACAGCCTGAGGAGCCAGTGAAGCAGTATCACCATGATGGCAGGGCGTTTGCCTTTGGGGTGTTCGGTCCGCTAATGCTTTAAATCGGCAGCCTTTTTGAGAAGTATTTCTAGCCACTGAAGGTTTGAAAGGCTTGATGACCAACTGACTTCCCAAATTTTTCTTCATAACTATACTGGTAAGTCTGAAGCAACCTTTTGGTAGTGCCAATAATTATCCTCATTAAGAAATGGGGGTGCAAAATTTCTTTAAATGAGAGCACAACTTCCTTATTTTCTTCCTGCTTTTAGTATGCTTGATGTGTGCAGTCTCCTGAACATTCATATGACTTATTGGTCCCAGAAGGGGGAATAATTTGACCTTGTTTATAATAAGCGAACCACTTATGAATAAACCGTTCACATTTTACAGGTGAATAAACATTTTAAGGGCACTAACCAGCGTGCTGTCTCATAAATTACTTAGTTCCCTCATTTGCAAAAGTTGTGTGTTTGCATTTTTTTGACTGGATGGTGGATCTCAAAGGTCCCTTTTAGGTTTCACGTAAATTCAGCCCCCCACCCCCCAAATAAAACATAACCCTAGTGCCTTTTGGTCATTGTTAGCCTGTGAGGAGGGACTAAATTCCTCTAGCCCCAGGTCCATACCTTCAGGGATTCAGCTGGGCTCCTCAGAAATCTGCCCCCAGGGCCCTGGCTGAGGCCGCAAGTGTAGAATAAACAGCAGTCTGACTCCCCTGAGGCGTCTTTGTTATTTGTGTGGTGGGTGCTGGGCATCCTGCTGTGCGTGGCCCTTGGGATTGAAGGTCCTCAGAAGAACCTGGTCAGGAAACGGAGAAGGGCACTGGCCACCAAAGCTTTCCCATGATTCAGTACTCGCTTACAGCTTAGTTTCCATTCCTAATGGAGGTGTTCTACAAAGATTTCTTTCTTATGTTATTTTCTCTTTAGGGTTTGTGCATTGGCAGTGCTAAGAAGCCCCATGGTTCTGGCACAGTATTTCGCGGGTTGTGTGTCTATGAGGGTTTGAACATTGGAACCATTTGGTTTCTTTGGGACACTGGTGTACCCTTAGCCAGGCAATACTATAGGTAGGTGGGCAGTGTGTGAACTGTGGATTTCACTGCTGAACAGTTTTCAGTTTTAAAAACTTAACTTCTTTTCAAAATTCTGAGTGCCAAAAATTAGCAATCTGATGACTTGTTGACAAAGAGACTTCTGTAGTTTATTGCTCAGAAGTAGCCTTAAATGCTGCCTTCTCTGTGTTTCTTTTTCTTGACCCAAAGTGTGAGTTTGGCTTTAAACAGTCGAAGGACTCCTATGGGATACGTGCACACAAAGCTTTTGTTTTGGCTTGTGCTTACTATTATGTAGACTAGCTTACCCACCAAACCCAAGCCTACTGGTGTCCAGTTGTTGGGTCAGAGGGGCTCTGTAGGACAGGGAGTTTCCAGAGCTGTCAAACTTCATGGGAGCAGCGCACATGGAGGAGGGCTCTATGGGCTCCCTGAGACTTCTTGAGCAAAGCAGCTCGTTCAGTCCTGCTACCTTTGATAGGCAGCAAGGCCCACTTCGGAGTCTCAATATTTGCTCCATTTTAACACTGACTTAATTTTCTCTCCCATGGAATTATTTAATATTCTAAGAGCTGCTGTCCGAATAGTTACACGAAATAAGGTTTTCTCTCTCACGGTGCACTTCTCTTGAGGCGTTTTCCTTCCTTCCTTTTAGAGAGTGATGATAGAGGGTCGGTCACAGTTTGTCACAAGCCACTTTCATTTCATTAGGCTGATAGATTTGAAGCTCTGTGAAATCAAACTTTAAAACACATACTTTATCTTAAAAAAAAGATTAAGTGGAACATTAAAGGTTGTTTTTTTGTTTTTTTTACAACTTGTGTATTTGCCCTCCTTTCTGTTCAAAATAGGATTATCGTCTTCCCCTATGCCCTGTTCTTAGCACCTTCCCATGCAGCGCACTGGTGATGGAGAAATAATGATAAACAGGACGTAGCTCTGTAATCTTATTTCAAAACTGCCTTGCAAGTAATTTCCCATCATTTCTGAAGTGAGTGAAGCATATGGTGGTAGTATACTGTGCCTCTGCTAATGGGGAGAAGTGCCAGCATACTCTCAACATTTTAAGCTGTGTGTGTGTGTGTGCGTGTGCGTGTGTGTGCGCGCAGTTTAAGTTTTCTGTCCAGGTAAATGGAATGGATTTATAGTTTACATGTTTTAAGGACTCCTCCGGTGGAGGCATTTCTGAACACAGCTTGTAAAGGAGTATTGATTGTTGTTACACAGGGCCATTCACACAGAGTTTCAGGAGGCTTGAAATGATCTTACTGTAGAAGGAGGTGGGCATTTTCTATCATTTAAGTTGTCATAGTAACTTGCATTCAGACGTGTGCTTGGGATCCAGGCCTGAGGAATTTCAGGAACAATGAACATTCCGGTGGCATTCATCACCATCACCCCTCAACCCCCCACTCCGCCCTGCCTGCACCCCGAGAGAGAAGCCACTAATGGGGCCTAATTATTTTTTTTTTAGAACATGGGAAACAATTGACATATTTCCGTGCTTTGTACCTTCTCTGGCAGAGTAAAAATGAAAAGTTCCTCTCTTCATGTTTGCAGTTGACATTTTCTCATAGTGTCTCTCAGGTTTTTTTCCAATAGGTATGTTCAGTGTGACATTAACTGAATGAAGCAGGAAGGAAGCAGCATTTGATGATGATTTGAGGACATTGCTATAACCATTCATTATGCATATACTTTAAAAAGCCCATTTGCTATACATATATTGGGGGGGTGGGATCTATAAAAAGTATTATCACCTTTTATCGGTTGTTATATCCCATTCTAAATTTGGTTATTTTTGTTAATGTACAAACTCTCTTAGTTTATTTTAGAAGATTTGTAAACTGAAATAAATGTCTCCCTCTCTACACACACACACACACATATACACACCTACATGACCATACTTATTTTCCCTAATTTTGTTAAGAATATTTTTAGCTGTAAATGATCTTAATCTTATCAAGAGATACCTAGCAGTCTTCAAGAAAGATGCAAACCCTCAAAAACGTTTTTTTCTCCCCCCTGCTGAAAGCTATCTACACACACACAGATACAGACACACACACACACACACACACACACACACACACAGACACACACAGATACAGATGATTTTAAGTCACAGTGGCCACATAGAACTCACATACAATATTCATAGTCATTGAGTTTACTATGGAAGTTAACAGGTTACAGTTTGGGTGAGAAATGCTCAGGATACAATTGTTCAGGTTGGACATTTACAAAATTCTTTTAAGGCCGCTGATAACTGCCTAGAGTGCATGCTACTTCACGGTAAGCTTGACCCTGAAGGCACTCAGCTCCAGCTCTGTGGGTCAGCAGAACCCAGCTCCCCAAATTAAGTGCCCAGAGGAACCCCACTCCACAAGCCAACCTCCTGCTCAAAAGCGCTCGGCTTAACTTGCTCTGTGGCCGTGGAAGCCCACTACTCTGCCTCAGGCTCTGGCGCATTGCTCTGCTGTTGCTCCTGCAGCGTCAAAGCAGCCTCCTTGATCAAGTGGGTTCACCGTGCAGGATTTTCAGGGTCCAGAGGATATGCTCCACTTCTGGTTCTCGCTGCTGGTAATGAGATCCTCCCCTCCCCCAGCTTCCTGCTCACAGCTGAATTATTTAATACAGTAGCATCGTACCCGCCTTCTTACCTGTACCCATCGGGGAAGTCATTTGGTGGGAATAACGAAAGCCTATATAAATAATATTCAGAATTGCAGTACTCAATTGAAAAATTTGTCTGTGGCTCTTAGTAGGACGTTGTGAAAACAAATATAGACAGATGTAAATCTAAAGAGTTGTTCAGTGTTAATATGTTACAGAAATTTGAGTTGAAAAAAAATATTCCATTTGGTATGTCGTATTAGTGAGTGTTCATAAACGTGTACATGCCACACATAAATAACATATGCATTAGGGTAACATGTGTCCAGGAATATGCACTGCTTAATGTTGGGGGTGGGAGAATAAAGTCAGAATGCTCTTATAATGCAGCTAGAAGGTACCCTGCTTGAGTAGAGGCCCAATGTCCATCTGCTACCTTAATACTAAACCTATAAATTTATGTACATAGATCTATTTCCCTATCGTTATATATATTTACATATGTACGTGCCTATATTTAGACCTGTATAAATGCTCTTTGCCTCCTAGTTCCTCTTGTCCCACTGTCATGCTCAGCCTTCATTTGGGTTTCAGTAATTCTACTTTGCCCTTGAACCCAGCCCTACCTGGAGGTTGGTGTCTTAAGTCACACCCTCTACCAAGGTCAAGTCAAAGATGCCCCCAAGGAAACAAAGGGCTTGGCTTGGTTCACACCCTCAACTAAAGCAGGGTCTTAAAGAAACAAAGGGTGTGGCTTGACCCACACTCTCCCCCAGGTCAGTTTTCAGTTCCGCCCTGCTGTTATCCATTTTTGTAGTAAATGCCCTCCGAAATTTGACCCTAGCCACAGGTGTATACGACCCAGAACCATAATCTATCACTTGACCATAGCCAGAATTTCTGTTAATTAACTATTATTAATTCACCATAATCACACACACACACCCCCATTGAGTCGATTCTGACTTACAGTTAACTAACCCTCTAGGACAGGATGGCGCTTCACCTGTGGGTTCCTTGCTTGTAAATCTTTGCAGGAGCAGAAAGCCTCTTTTCTCCCCCACAGAGCAGCGGGCTGGTTCTAATGCTCACTTGGCAGTTAGCTGCCCAGTGCGGAACCAACTATCTACGGATTTGCTTGCTTGCTTGCTTGTTTGTTTTTAAAACTGTTCCATTTCCCTAAATAGTTCAAACCAACAAACCTATTGACAGTTGATGGCCCACTGTTAGCAGTTGCCCCTCCCACCCCCAGCAGTTCCCCCTTCCCCTCGCTGCTGGGGGGAGCAACATGAGGCTCTTCACCATTTAGTGGCAATGTGGGTTTTGGAGGTGGTTTTCCCCCGTTCTTGCATCTCCACACAGAAAGAATTCACCCAGCGGAAACGTGATGGCAAACCAAAGCTCTTATGAGTGAAAGTACAGCTTTTGCTAGTAGTACATTCTCACAGACAGAAATGAGCTGACATTACCCAAAGCGTGGAGAGACTTGTGAAGAGACTGGACTAGGAGGAGTGGCGACACCACAGGGAGAGTATTTTCCATCTCCAGAAGTGGGGAGGGGGTGCAGAGAGAGGGGTGGAGGGGGAATCCAAGAGATAGACCCGAGGCCATGCCTTTGCTTAATGCCCCCCACCCTCCACCCCCACCTCCTTAACTGGTCTCCTACATCCACTTGGAAGGTGGGTTGCATGTGGTGGTGAACTTAGTAGTAGTGCTCAAACGTGGGTGACACACAGTCACTAGCTTGACTGCACTTGCCCAAGCTTTGAGTGGGTGTGCATAAGGGTGCATGTGACCCGACAGGTCCTCAGTGTGTGTGCCCAAGCTTTGGGTCCTTTACTGCTTTTGTCTCTTCCCACAGCCTTCTCAGGTGTGCTTGATTTTCTTGGAAGGACCTCCTCTTATCGGTGGCATGGCCAGCTATTCTTTGCTGTGATAGGGCCTGTATGGGACAACCCCTTTTCCTCAACTTCCTGCCTGTCAAAATGGAATGGAGCCCTGGTGGCAAAGTGGTTATGCATTGGGCTGCAAGCCTCAAGATCAGCAGTTCAAAACCACCAGCCTGTCCAGGGAGAAACATGGGGCTCTCTACTCTGGTAAAGAGTTAGAGTCTGGGAAACCCACAGGGACAGTTCTACCCTGTCCCATAGGGTCACTATGCCTTGGCATTGACACAGTGGCAGTAAATGAAATAGAAAAATTAATAGTATATGAAAAATGACACCAGGGCATAATATATACATTGTGCCTTTATTTTCAAAAAGTGATCAAACTTTTAAAAAGTTAAGTATTGTTTTCATTGTAAAAATCTAGATTATCTAAAATGAACATAAATATGTTGTCATAAACTTGAAAATCAATTATTTAAAAAAAACTCTAAAGCAAATCCATGTTTATAGTACAGGTATATATGTATTGGGGTGGACTCTATGCCAAACTGGAGTGGAGCCCTGCTGGCATAGTGTGCTATGTGTTGTGCTCCTGATGGCAATATCAGCAGTTCAAAACCACCAGTTCCTTCATGGGAGAAAGATGAGGCTTGCTAAGAGTTACAGTCCTAGAAACCCACCGGAGCAGTTCTACTCTATAGGTAGGGATACTATCCACTATCAGGTCACTCCTGCTTCCTAGAGGTATGGGACCCAGCAACCCCGGACTTGATAAAGAACAGCGTGTCCCGACATTTATAGCTCTTGTTTTCCCCCTTGTGCGTACACAAACCAATGGCAGTTCAAATGTGGATCGCTAATGATATTGACTCGAATTTATCGAAGTCTTTATGGATTAAACAGGAACATTATGACAGCTATCTTAATTCTGAATCCATTTTGATTTGTTAGTTTGAGCCCCCCTCCCCTTCTCTAGTACTCACACTTTACTATTATATTTAAGGCTTATATGTGGACAAAAAGACTCAAGGGGACATAAGCGCCGGAGTGAGGGATCATTATCTGTGCCCTTCTTCCTGCCCTCAGCTCTTAACAGGGGTCTTCCTTTTCCCCCAGCAGCGGATTGGGATTTGCACAGGGCCCTCGTGGCGAAGGATGTCCATTTCTGTCTCTGTGCGTAAGACCCAGAAAAGTCAGCTCATGCTTCTGTGGCCAGCGTCAGCCCCATCTCCTCGGTGGACACAGATCCCTGAGGCGGGTGTGGTCAGAACATCCTAGGGCAGAAGAGTTCTAGTTAGTGACAGAGACAGGCTCTTGATGGTGATATAATGAAATAGTTTCTAGGCTTCTTTCCTTTCCTTCTTCGGGAGCAAGGGTTGATTACCGAAGAAAATGGCCTTTCTGACAAGACCTGACTGATATCTACTATATCTCCAAAATTCTAGTAAAGAGGTTTTGGCAAAAGCAAAGCATCGATTTTTTTTTTTATGTTAACAACAATTGCTTATTTTAAGAAAATATTACACCCAGAAATTCAAGTTCATCAACAGGTTAGGACGAGGAAACACCTGGGCCGATGACCAAAGCTGCAAAAGGTGACCGTTGTTGACAGCTTCTTGGTGGCGTCTTTGCAGAAAAAGAAATGTATCCATACAGTGCACACGTATCTTTCAAGTTGACACTGGTGTGTTGTTTGTGTTTGTGTGTGTTACACTAGAATCTTTACAGCCTGACTCTCATTGCCAGAATAATCTGAATGTTGTCAGGTGTGCTGATGAGATTCAGATTCCTTGGTGGGAGCTCAGGGAGCATTATTCTCTGATGGGCCGATTTTGTGAAAATGAGGGCACATGTGATAAGATTGGCATGAGTGGGAGCGAAGCTGAAATGAACAGCGTCACTTGGCTACAACAGGGGCCATCCCCTTATCGAAGCCTGGTTTCTGTAAGGAGAAAAATTAACAATCTCTAATCTTGATGTTTTTTAAAATAGTTTCATTAAATATTTTTTAAAGTCTCATTCTTCAAAAGGATGCTGCTCCTGTAAAATGTGCTCACTTAAAAAATCGATACAGTTAACAGTCAAAGCCACAGTGTTTCCTGTGACGTCATGTGATGTTGCTTCGTTCGCGTTGTTACAGTGTTCCCCTAGGAGCCAGCGTTAAGCTACTCGTTCATTGTCACGGTGCACATTCTTTGTCCATGTTGCCTTCGCCAGAATGGAAGCTAGGCGACGTCTGAAATGAGTAAAGGTGCTTATTCTTTTTCTTTATTTTTGGTACAACAAATAAAACACCAACAGAAGTCTGTGATTCACCACTGTTTTTATTACATTTTGTTCCCAAAGGTCATTTGGATGTGTCCTCACAATCGTTTTATTATATCTAGCAATAGTAATACAAAGTGATTGTTATTGTTGCTCTTAATGCAGTGGTACTTTGGCGTAGTAGTGTTTATAATCCTTATATGAAAAAGAAAATCATTTCAAGTAGTGGTGACCTTACCTTAGCCCTAGGACCAGCATGTCTGTTTCGGTTTCAATTTTCTATCTGCTGGGCCCACAGCAAATTGTCAGCATCTACAGAAAAGTCATAGTTTTGTTTTTGGAAGGTACATTGGAGATTTTGATTTGCGCTCCCTGTAGACTCTTCCTCTAGGGCAGAAACACTTTCAGTCATCGGTATGGGTCCAGTGCCTGCCTGGGCTGTTGAGTGGATGAATACTTTTCTTTATTGACAGTCTCAGTTGCAACCCACGTTTGTTGAGTCCTCGTCAGTCCAGTGTGCTTTCTTATTTATATACTAGTGCTTTTTTTTTCCTACTGCAAAATGGTCAGCATGCCTGCAGTTTCAAGTTATATGCAGTGTTTAGCCACCGGTTATCAAGACCTCTCTCAACATGTTAGGATGAGGGAACATCTGCGTAATAACCAAGGATGCATAAGGATATGTATTGTTAATCATTTTATTAGGGGCTCATACTCTTATCACAATCTATACATACATCAATTGTGTAAAGCACATTTGTACATTCATTGCCCTCATCATTCTTTTTTTTATTTTAAACATTTTATTAGGGGCTCATACAACTGTTATCGCAATCCATACTCACATCAATTGTGTAAAGCGCATTTGTACATCATTCTCAAAACATTTT
>NW_022103918.1:12877602-12910607 GCF_000313985.2 Echinops telfairi
TTTTTTTTTCTTTTTGGAAGCTAGAAGAGTATTGTGGATTTTAATAATAAGGCCTTTGTCTGATGTGTCATTGCTAAAGATGTTTCCCCAGTCCATGGACTCTCTTATCACTCTCTTGGTGAATTCTTTTGATGTACACACTTGTTTTATCTTCCGTAGAGCATAAGGATATTTTTTAATGAGAGCTAAATTAGGAATGGAATTGGGAAATTAGAAGGGAAGGTGGAGTCCCTTGGCTTCATAGACCTTAAAGCATATCCTTCTAACCAACGGGTGTCCCCTTTACCGTCTTTACCTGTAGACTATGGCATACGGGGCCTTTTGAGTAAGACATGTGAGGTGCGCCTGGGAGGAGGCAGTATATAAGGAGACGCATCGCAGTACGACAGGGCCAGCAGCCCAGAGTGAGTCCCCCTGACATTTTGCATCTGAGGCATCTTATTTGCCACTGTCTGATCCTGGCCCTGAAAGTATGCACTACGGTTCCTTTAAGGGGCAGGAAGAAAGGTCTCGGGCCCTAATTATTTCTTCTTGTGTTATCAATTGGAAATCAATTTAATGTGACTTAGTTTGATCTTATAATCCCCTGCCTCGTAAAATAAAGTGGACTTCAGCCGCTTTAAGGAGCAGGGGAAGGCATGGCGAAAAGGAGAAGATCCACAGAGATTGTGAAGATGAAATGCTTCTGAGCTGTAAAATTCCACTGCTGATGCTGGAGACTGGGAATGGAGAACCAAGGATGAGGGGAGGGACTTCTAGACACCGAAGGGCAGGAGAGAAGGTGCAAGGAGCATGGAAGGGAGATTGGTGGGTTCGATCCTGGTCAAGAAGACTAGAGTAGAAGCAACACCTCTTCAGCTAACTTGCATGAGTCATTTCTAATTTGTCATTTCTGTCTTGTCTTCTCTGGAATCCAGAGGTGAGAGTATGGTATCACTTGTGTTGTTAGACTTAGCAATTGAGAATCTTGTTCTGCACAGTGTCGATTTGAGAAAGCTCTCCTGGGGTCATCTGAGGAATTTTCTTTCCTTGAAACTCAGAACCCAAAGGGAACCTTCAGAACTCAGAGGAGAATTCTCAGTGCTTTGTATCCAAGAGAATATTGTCATGTGGTTCTATGACTGTCACATCACAGGGAGCTGTGGTGAAGAAGGTGTACCAGAGAACTATGGGCTGTCTTCATCAGATTTGAGCTGATCGAGCCTCACATGAAGATCATTTAAGATCATCCTAGTGGAGAAGGGTGCAAACGTGGTTGTGTATGCAGGTGAGTAGACAGTGGCTCTGAGGCACTTCCTTCAAGAAGCGGTGTCCAGAGCAGCATGCAAAGGTAGGCTCTGAAGAGCAATGATGGCAGTGGCTAGTCGTGGTCCGGGAACCTCTTGATATTCGGAAGTTTTGAGACTCTAAAGAGCCCATGCGAATTACAAGTGAGAATTCCTTACTTGATTTTAAAGCAGTTCCCAGTGGATATTGAAATGGCAAGGAGTCTGTGATTAATTGTGAATGAAATAGAAGGTCACTAGTGATCCTGTTTTTGAGATCTTAAGATATATTACTGGAGAAGTTAAAACTTGTGGGTGTCACAGATACATGCGAATGAATTAGCTGTTATGCCATACTGTAGTATAGAGGTTTCTGTTACCAATTTCTCTTGGGATAAGGCCGTGTTAGTCTTTGCAGTATGTCAACGTTGAGTCTGCAGTACGTCCGTGGGAAGAAGTCTTCATTGAGAATAGTAGGCATTTGGCGCTTATGACAGACTTTGTGATGCTGGCAATACTCTGTGTTCACCCCGTTCCATGACGGCTTGAAATGTGATTAGTCTGATTGGAGAGTCGGATTTTTTATTTTAATTAGAAGAGCTACGTGTGGCCAGTGGCTACCATCTTGGACTGTATAATCTAGAGTCTGAAGTCAGGCCACTTGGACTTAAATTCCAACTCTACTACCTTTTTGACCTTTTACCCCATGACCTTGGACAAGTGTCTTAACCACTATGTGCCATAATTTCCTTATCTGTTGTAGATGGAAGATGATAATGCTTCCTCTCAAAGATCATGTTGGTAAAGGGCTTAGACCTGGCTAATTGTCATCAAACCGATTCTGGCCCAAAACAACATTTTATGGGCAGAGTAGACCTGCCCTATGGAATAGGGTTTCCAAGGCTGTAATCTTTTATCAAAGCACATTGCACCATCTTGCTCCTGATGAGCAGCTAGTGGGTTTGAATCACTGTCTTTCTAATGACTAGTGTACTTGACTACTCTTTGCTCTGGCACGTAGTAGTGGCTATATAAATGTGTGTTAAATAATGCAGACATATGTACCGAAGGTTAAAAATTAAAGCCAGGAGAGAAAAAGAGTAGGCTTATAGCAGCCTGCTCTATAGTAGACGCTAGTCAGTATTGCATAATTAAACCCACTGAGAATTTCCTCAGCTCTGCTTTAACAAAGAGATGACCAGGTGTTTCACAGAAGAACTGATGAGCAGTATTGTTCTAGTGGTAGACTACTCCTCGAGGCTCCTGGTTCCCCTCTTCCTTCCACAAACATGAGCCAAATGGGATGACTTGACCTGATTCATTAATGGGTACACAGGGGCTGACCCGTGAGTAATGTTTCTCAAGAACTATATGTGCAACATATAATTTATATTTTGCGTAGTTACCCATCTTATGCCTAGATAGCGGAACATATTTGTTTAAAACTGGGGCTGTGATTGCAGACTGCTGGGATTCCGCTCTCTGTTCTTTGCTGTTCCTTTTAAGTGGCTGTGTGATCCCAGAGCTAGGCAAGTGACTTCTCTGTGTGTAGTTTCACCTTGTGAAAAGTAGAGAGGATAATAGGATGTACCTCATAAAATTACGGTGGGAATTAAATAAATTGTCACATTCAGAGCACAGCGAACAGTGCCTGCCATATGGTAAGCATTTAATAAATGTTACAAATGAATAAAATCAAAGCTGCCAGGCATTTAATATTTAAAAGGTGAGGAAACCCAAGTCCCCCCCCCCCCCTTGTAACTGCTGGGAACCGCACACGTGAGTGCTGGCTGTGGGAAGTGTGGCTGTGCCCCACCCTCGTTTCTAAGGACTAGAAGAGGAGGACAAGCAAGTTCTCTGCCCAGCTGAGCCTGCGTCAGTACTTCCCTCAACACCTAAACCCAATTGTGCTTTATGTTTTCGTGTGATTTGTATTTTTGCTAATCATGTAAGGAGCTGAATTCTTGTACGTGGGACTATGATTGGTATCCAGATATGCTTTTCTCAGGCACATGGTATCCACGTTCCCTTCTGTGCACGATTTAAGAGCTGTTGTTCATTCCCTTTGCTCTTGTCCCTTCGTCCTGATTTTTAGAATCAGAATTTTTAAAAAGTGTCTCCTTGTTTTTTAACGCACATTTCCTTGGAGTCAGCAGCATGTTATCCACAGGGTTCTCTGTCAGAAGGAGTGGCCTTGACCGTGCTGTTGTGGCCAGTCAGAAGGTGTCATAAAGGGGGGCATTCTCCAGGTGGGGTGTCCTCACAGGGCAGCCCTCCCAGCTTCTCCCTCTCTGGTCTCCAGGAACCACCTCTCTGTTAGAAGCCTGTGAGCAAATGTGGGGACAGCACATGGGAGTTCATAGTAATGCTGACGGATTCTGATTGGATCCTCACAACAAACTGAAGAGACAACGACCCCTGTCTGTATTCTCCAGAGGAAGAAGGGAGCCTCCGTGAGTGTTCAGGAGTAGTTCGGGGCTTGCATGGTTACAGTAAGTGATGGAGCTGGAGAGTGAGTGAGCCCAGGTCCGCGGACTCTAAACCGTGTCCTTTCTGCGTCACTGCTTCCCATCCAACTCTTTCTGGGTCCTCTGAGTAGGGCCCAGAGGGTAGCAAAACCTGCAAATGAGAAATTACGATCACACAGGTAGATTTTAAAATAGTGTCATAAGATTTGACATTGTTTTTAACTATGGAAAATAATACTTCTTTTATTATACAAGGACCTAAAATGTCCTGTTAATAACCATAGTCTTCATTTCTACTATTTTTATTTCATAAGCATTTCCTAACTAGCTTCAAAATGGTAAAAGTATGTTTTTTTCTATATATGTAACGTGTCATTAAAGCAGGTCTCCTGTTGATAGAAACCCTCTTTTCTTTGATTGTGGCTAATGTTGAGTAGGCCTGCCTTCAGACTCTTTCTGAAGTTCATAGAAGAGTGTAATTACTGTCCTATACTTAGTCAGTAGGTGAGTGGTCCCAGGAAGAATAAAATGCTTCTATTTTTGTAACCATTACTTTGCTAAACCATGCTCTGAGTAAATGGCACATTTCTATTGAGCATAGAACAAACCTCATTCGGGTCACATTGGTTGGACGATCCTACAAGGTTGGACCTTTTTGGCCGTGAGGGTGTCTTCCTGTCTCCTGTCGAGCGAGTGTGCGTGCTCCTGCTGGGGATGCATGTATCCAGTGAACATCTGAACTCGCTTACTCTGACAGGGACCTGCCTGTTTCAAGACTAGGCTCCTTCAGAAAGCAAGGGTCCAATACAGAGAATCTTTTCTCTACCAGCTCTTTTTTAACCGCTGTGTTGTTAGATGGGGTGAGTGGAGCCCGACTCCAGCTCACAGACCCGTATACAGCGGGTCCTGTGCCATCCTCACCCTCGCTGCTGTGTCCAAGCCCTTCATGGAGGCCTCATGCCACTCTGTCTCCTGGAGACCCTTTCTCTTTTTGGCTCACCACCGGCGTCACAAAACATGATGAACTTTTCAGGGACTGGTCGCTCTCTAGAGCGTGTTCAAAGTATGTGAGGGAGTGTTGGCTCGCCAGTCCGGATTTCTGAGGAGCGTTCTGGCTATAGCTGTTGTACCAATCCATGGTGCTATTAGCATTTCAAGCCACCACCATAATTCAAATGTGTCGATTCTTCTCTGGTCTTCCTTATTCATGGCCCTGCTTTCACAGGAATATGAGGTGACTGAAAATACCATGGCATGTGGACTAAGCACCCGCGGTGACCTTGGATGCCGACCTTGCAGGCAGCATGGCATGCCCCAGGGGCCAGATCAGAGGGACTCGACATAGAGGCCCGGGTGAAAGAATTGATTGCTGCCTCGAAGTGGCCTGCACCCTTGGACTGAGGGCTGGGTGCTCAGATGGGAGAGGAAGAAGGGAGTGACTTCCCAGGGACTGTAGAAGTGTCTATCATTGGACCTTGGGGGAAACCACTGGTTTGGTGGGTGTCATGGAAAGGGACCCAGAATCATACACACACGTATATAGTACTTTGATGCCCCCCTCACAGTGACATGTGACAGGTTTAATCTGTTGGGCAGGGATGTGCATGTTGAAGCACTGATCCAGGAAGTCCCCCCCTGGCCCCATCCCCATGCTTCGGGTAAACAGCTCAATGGACTGGGAGATCAAACTCTGTAGGGCAGCAACTCGTGGGTTTCCGTTCAAGGTGGAACTGTACTCCCATGGAATCCTCATACCTACAGTGTCTGGAGTGGATCGAACTTGATAGTTGGTCAGTTGACCTCCCTCTTGGTCCAACCTGAATTTGTTCTAGATGCAGGTATTTCTTGCTTATTCCATGACAAAAATTTCTTCCCTGGCTTTTTAAATATTGATGGTGGCCTTTTCTATCTGACTCATTATTTATATTTTTATCTTTATATTCTTATTATTTCATCCTTACCACGTTGGTTTTGTTTTTTAATGTTTCTGTTGGGTGTTTCAGTTTTGAAGCACAGAAGGAGTTGATGCATAGATATAATAACATGCAAGGGTCCATAGGGGATGTAGGGGTGGGGGTATAGGAGATAGGGAGGGTGATGAGATTTGGGGAACAATGTATGGGGGCGGGGGAAGCACTAGAACTGCTTGTGATTACACAACTCATTTTAAAAGCGATTTAACCATGAAAAAAATCGTCTAAAATTGATTGTGGTAATTGTACAATTATTCTATTTTCAGGTTAAAAAAAAAAAGCCAAAACCATGGCATGGATCAGAATGACCTTAGTATTCAAAGTGGCATCTTTGCTTTAAAGAGGTCCTTTGTAGCAGATTTGCTCCATCCTTTGATTTCTTGACTCTGTGTGTGTGGTTGTGGATCCAAGTGACATGAAATTCTTAGCCACTTTGATCTTTGGTTTATCATGATTTTGTCTGTTGGTTCATTTATGATGGCTCATAGTCTTTGAGCTTCATCAACAAGCGCTTCAAGTCCTCCTAGCTTTAAGCAAGCAAGGTGTGTCATCTGCATATTGCAGGTTGCTCATAAGCCTTCCCACAAGCCTTATACCGCATTCTTCTTCATATAAGCCAGCATCTCTGACTGTTTGCTCAGCATACAGACGAGGAAGTACAATGAGAGAATACAACCCCAATATACCCCTTTCTGGGTTTTAAAGCATACGATATCCCTTATCCCTTTTAAACAACTGTACATGTTCCACCTGAACACAATACGTTTGCTGGAATTCCCATTCTTCTCAAATCTATCCATAGTTTGTTATGATCCACACAGTTGAACGCCTTTACATAGTCAGTAGTAAAACACAAGTGAACATTTTTCTGGTACTCTCTGCTTTCAGTCAAGAGCCACCTGATGTCAGCGGTGATAGCCCTCATATGTCCTGTTGAATTTCTAGCAGTTCCCTGTCAAGTACTGCTGCAACCATCTTAAATTATCTTCAGGAAAACTTACTTGCATGCGGTAATAATGATATTGTTCAATAATTTCCATATTCTGTTGTGTCACCTGTCTTTGGAATGGGCACAGATAGGAGCCTCTTCCGGTCAGTTGACTGGTGGCTGCCTTTCTTGGCATAGACTCGTGAGTTGTTGACACGTTTCCATTGGTATTCCATCAGTCCCTAGAACATTGTTTTTAACTAGTCCCTTCAGTGTAACTTGGATACCTTCCTTCAATATCTTCAGTTTTTAATTATAAATAATGGACCTTTTTGAGGGGGGAGTTACAGAATTTTGTGTATTTCTTCCATCATCTTTGATGTTTCCTGCATCATTCAAATATATGCCTATATAATCCTTGAATATTACAAATCGAGGCTTGGATTTTCTCTTCAGTTTTTTTCAACTTGAGAAGTGTTGAGCTTGTTCCTCTGTTTTTGGCTTTCTAACCCCAGGTGTTTGCTCCTGTAGTGATCACTTATTAAATGCTTACTGCATGGCCGACTCTACTTTAAGCTTTCATTACTACTTACCCTGGACAAATTTAAGGAGTACCATTCTCATTTAGAGAAAAGGAATGTAGTGGTTTGGTGATGGGGACAGAATTTGAGCATAGGTATGTTTGGATAACAATGGGGAGCAGGGGGGATGTCTTCTCAGTCAATAGTCTCCATACTACAGCTGGTAGACACGCCCAGTACATGCTGACAGTGCCTTTGGCAGGCGTGATTCATTGATCATGGTATATGGGGTATGGAGGCTGATGATCCTTTTCAGCATCACATTCTTAATATCTAAGTAACCAAAAATCAGTCTGGTAAGGAAAATGAAACATATGAGGGGATACAAAAAAAAATAACAGATTTTTTAAACAACCATGTCACCTTCAAATTACATTGCATTTAATACATCTGTCAAATTTGTGATTCAAAGTACATTACATTAAATACATTTATCAAATCCATCCTTGGAAACATTTTTCAAACTCATTGATTTGAATGGCTGACAGCACCTCCCTCGTTTTTTCTTCACCTCTTCTAAGTCATCAAATCACTGTCCTTTCATGTCCCTCTTCATTCATGGAAACAAAAAGTTGCACAGAGCGAGGTCAGGTGAGTAAGGTGCATGGAGCAAGAGAGGCATGCTGTTTTCTCCCAAAAGCTGGCACACTGAGATGGATGTGTGAGTAGGTGCGTTGTCGTGGTGGCAAAACCAACCCCCCCATCTGCCACCAATCTGGCCTTTTTTGTTGCACACTATTATGCTATCTTTTCAGAACCTCTAAATAGAAAGCTTGATTAACAATCTGGCCTGGTGAAATGAACTCCAAATGCACTATGAGCTAACACTTTCATCCGTTTGGGAAGTTGTCCTACCTCCAGAACGAGGTTTGTCGTCAATCAACATTTCACCTTTTTTGAAATGAGAAAACCACTTGTACACTTGATTTTTTTCCGATAGCGCTCTCCTTAGAAGCTGTGTTCAACATCACAATGGTTTCTCAGGCATTTTTTGTGAGCAGGAAACAGATTTTCACAGCTGCACACTGTTCTCTTAAATTAGCCGTCATCAAAAACGAGGTTCAAATGAAACTGCTTTTACAAAAATATTCACTGTGACCAGAGAGAACCTTTCCAGGTGATGCCCCTGGGTGCACTAACTCAGAGCGAGTTGGCGGGGGTGGTGGGGTGGGTACTCCTTGTTTTTTGCTCTCCTTGGATAATTGGGCCAATTTATTTTTGGGAAATAATAAAGTGAACTATACTTTTTAGGAAAAGTAATAAATGTGCAGTATTTTTCAGTTAAATGTACTGTAAGTCATTGTATAGCATGCAACAGTGATGTCATGTGCAAATATATTTTCATGGCAAATTCATTACTGGTTTATTAGCTTCTAAAAAATTATTTTGTCAAATGAATCTTTGAAATGAGAAACAAATTTTGACAAGTGTTCATCAAATATGTTAAAAGACCAGCTCTTTTTATCAACTCATCAGAAATTGGCTGAAAATTCAAATCTTCATTGAATTCTAATCACAGACCCAAATGGTAATCCTTTTTTTTTTTTTTTTAAATGGGTTAAATGCTGAATGATGGCTGCAATCGTGAAATTGAAGCCATGGTAGGATCACAACTTCTTTTTGGTCCTATTTCCTTGGAGAAGTTATTACTTCAGTTGAAAATAGTATTTTCAGCATTTAAAAATATATACATTTGGTTAAAGACAGGTGCTAGTCTTTCTCCTGATCCTTTAAGATAATCAGCAAAACCACCACAGGGTTATTGAAGAGCACCTGGAGGCAGTATTCAGGGCTAGCATGTTGGAACCGGAGACCAATAATACTTTACAGGCATAAATTGTTCCTGTCTGTTGCATAGCGTTTAAATAGCTACAGAATAAATCTCTTCACCTCTGTCTGCTGGAAATTGAGACACAAAACTGAATTAGAAAATACTTTGGGTCAGTATATTTTCATCGATCAGCCACCTGACCAGCAGGCATTTCATCTAAATCAGGGTGTGACGCCCATGCAAATATGTTTTATCTCTTGAGTGTATGTTTAAAGCCCAGTAACTTTATACTTTAAACTGCTTTTCTCAGTGTACAGAGAAATGTCCATTTTTCCTAATTTTGGGTGCTGACATTGTTACAGAAAAGAAAAGGCTAGATTCTAGCATTGTGCTGTAAGAAATGATTTCACTGTGCATTGGAAAAATAAATCAGTGAAGAAAACTAGCTCGAAAATAGTGTTGTTAGGTCATAACTTTGCCCATTCTCAACAGGCCCATTGTCTTGTCTTTTCTTTATTGATAGAGACCTCAATCACACGTTTAGAAAAATAACAAACAGAAAAAACAAAGGCGCTGAATAAAACTGACCACAGACCCCTATAACTGACTTAATGGCTACCTTTCAAGTGTCTTTGGTCAGTCAGTTTCTAATTTGTTGCCAAATCACTATTATCTTTCTTTTCTTTTTTTCTTTCTTAATTGGGAGCGCTTACAGATATTCTAACAATCCATAATTCAGTTAGATCAAGCATAATTGTACAGTTGCTGCCACCATCATTTTCAAAACATGTTCTTCTTGAACATCGGGCTTTTTAAAGATGAAGTGTCTGGAGTCTGAAAGGCTTGAAGTTAAACAAGCAGCCATCTAGCAGGGAAGCAACAAAACCCCCGTGGAAGAAGCACACCAGCCTGTGTGATCATGAGGTATCAACAGGAATAGCTATCAGAAATCCAAAAATAAGCAATCAACTTGACGTGAAAGAGCATAGACAAAGTGGAGACCCAAAACCCACCTGTAGGGTAATTGGACAGCCCCTCACAGAAAGGCCACATGGAAGGGATGATATACCCAGGGTGCAGTATAGCACTGATGAAACGTATAAGTACGCTCTAGTTATTTAATATTTCCTCCTTACTATTGCCTTAGTTTCACCTCATTAAACTTGTATAATTCAGTGCATGAAATCCAAGATAGACAAACTGTTCAGAAATAGTAATGGGAGTAATGACTTCCTGAGGGCACAGGCAGAGAGGGTGTGGGGAGAGTGCATCTATAACAGCAATGGCTGTATAATCCCACTCGAGGGGGCGGATACGTTCAATGGTGTAGGATAAAGCAAAAACATAATATCTTTATTTTCATCCTGTATTTTGCCTCCCAAGTTGTCGCTTTTTGTAAAACTAGACAGTCAGAACCTTCATCTAAAGACTTTATTTAACTACCTGCTTCCCTTGTAACACTAGAAAATCAATTCATTTTAGTTCACTTACAATCTGAACACCTGGAAATTATTGAGTTACTTGTTTGTTTGTTTGTTTGTTTTATTAAGTGACCTAATCAACCTACAAGGTTCCAAAGTCTAATCGGTGCTTTTCTGTGCTTACTTTACTTCAGCTAGAATGAGTCCTTAATTAAGAATTAGCTTCTCTCTGATCCAGGGTCCTAAAATGTCCTTAAAATCTCAGACAGTAGTCCCCATGCCCAGGATTTTTCTCATAAAACGTTCCCTTAATTCATCTGTGTATTCTTGCTGTTCCCCAAAGTCACAATTCGAGGACTCGGTTGGAATTGGGAAGTGAGTTCAGCCATGTGGACAAGGATCCCATCTGTCAACTAGGCTACATCATGAAACCCCAGTCAAAACCCTGGACAGGGCAGCTCACACGAGGCATAGGAAGTGACGTGTATCCATGGAGACACCAGGGCTCCACCTCAGGGAGCCTTCCTTCGTGTCTTCTTGCTGTGATAAGTCTGTGGTAGTGAGTAGAGTGCTTCCCTGGCTCCATGAGTTGTTCCCAGTGTGCTGGTGGCAACCTCTGAATTCACAGCCTTAAAGCCGGAAAGGAAGAGACCCCAGGAAGCCCAGAGCTTGTAGCTGGCATCTTCGGTCGTAAGCAAGCATGTTCTATAATCTGTACCCTTACCATGCACAAGAACTGCGTTTACGATTGGTGTCAGAGTATTGAGAGTTATGTGCCAGGAAAAGGCACATACAAATTGTGTTTTCTTTTTCTAAAGGATTCTTTAATTTAATTATGCTTCTTACATATATTGAAACAATTTTTTCTAATAAAATGCTGCACATTTAATTGGCAGTCACCTGGGAAGACTTTTTATTCTTGCTTAATATGTTTTCACAAATATGAAGGGGCTTCAAAAGCTTCATGGAAAGAAATGTCATTATCTTTTTTTAATGAATTTTTAAATTTTTGAATTGGGTATGAGGGGGTGTTACATTTCAGACCATCAACTGTACATTCAACAGTTCAGACCCCTCGTCACCCTCCCCCCATGTGCTGCCTCCTCCCTCCCTGCTTTCTCCTCTCCCTCCTAGTCCATTGCTGCGTCTCCATCTTTGCTTCTTTCTCGGTGGGACCCTCCAAAGTCTGTTTCCTTTGGTAAACAAGTCTTCATCTTGGTTTTTATCCTTGTAGTAGTCATCTCATACAATAGTGGCCCTTTGGTGATCGACTGACTTCCCTCAGCCTAATGTCCTCCAGGTACATCTGTGTCTAGGTCTTGAAGTGTTTTGTGGTTGCACCATTGTTTTTTTAGCAATGTGTAGTATTGTATACATGTACCACAGTTTCTTGATCCTTCTAATGGGCATTTGGGCTGTTTCCACCATCTTGCTATTGTGAAGTGTTGCTGTGAACTTGGAAGTGCATATGTCTGATTGTGTTATGGCTCTTAATTCTGAATGGTACGTACGCAGCAGAGGAACGGCCAGATCACGTGGAATTTCTATTCCCTGTTGTTGGAGGTAGTGCCGTATCATTTTCCACAATGGTTACACATATTTACAGACCCACCAGCTTAAAATGAGAGTCCAGTCTCTCCCGACCCTGCCCAGCATTTGTTGTCTTCTTTATCTTTGAATTGGGCTGTTGTCGGTGTAAGGTAACACACTGGCATGTTGTTTTGAATTTGTATCTCCCGGATGGCTGGTTGTCTTGAGTATGTGTTTCATATATTTGTAAGCCATTTGGATATCACATTTGTTGAACTATCTATTCATGTCCTTTGCCCGTTCTTTAATTGGATTGCTTTTTTTTCTTATTGAGGTATTGCAGTTATCTATAAATTTTCCATTGTGTCGTTGCTAAAGATTTTCCCGCAGTTCATGAATTCTCTTTTTACCCTTTTGATGTTTATAATCGAGGATAATAAAGTTGTTTAGAAACAAAACATCAAGATAATTTTTTTTCTTTTCCCTTTTATTAAAAGATCATTTTGTTGGGGGCTCTTACAATGCTTATTACAATCCATACATTAATTGTATCAGGCATATCTGTACATACGTTGCCATCATTCTTTTCTAGACATTTACTTTATATTGAGCCCTTGGTATCAGCTCCTCTTCCCACCCCCAATGACCCCTTGATAGACTATAAATTATTATTATTATTTCAATTTAGAAAACACTGGCCAAAATTGTATAGTTGGGAGTCCCAGCAGAAGGGATTCAAGGTGAACCTGCATTGTTTCTAGTTGAACACACTGCCACTCTCAGGAAGGAGGGCAGTGATGGATGCTAGGCTCCAAACCAGAGAGAGATGGATCTGTGTATTTCAAGGACCTTTCAGTGTTGTTATTGGCAGAGTAGTTCTGGCCCTACCCTGATGGCTAATGTTGGCCCCTTGGCAGTGAGTTATTCAGGAAACCTTAGTATATGAGTGGCTCGAGTAGATGCATCAAACTTGCCCAATGAGCTTATCTTCTCTTGAAAACCAGACTGAATTCTGGTGAATAGGTCCCTTGTGCATGATGGCAAAGGGAGTATATTGCCTTCTGCCTGGTTAGCTTGGCCTTAGTGGCGAAGCAGTGTGCTGCCCTTGAATTGAGTTGGCTTGGCAAGGAGGGCCTTTGAGTCTTAGCTGATGTGATGATGGGTTGCACACAGGTGACAGCAGAGTTGTAAACGCTGATCAGCTCAGGCGTCATGGATCATAGTGCATGTGGATTGTGGCGGCTGGGAGGGTGTCTCCAGTGTGTGCAGATCTCCTTCATATGATGGGTGACAGATTGCAGCACGGGCCGGGCCCGGGCGCTTGCTGGAGTTAGGCAGCAGATGCTTCATTGTGGTGTGTGTGCTCTTTTAAAATCATCGTAGTAATAGCAGACCCATTCCACGTGGGCTAAGCTCACTTAAAAAAAAATCAGGTGTAACCAAAGTGAGTGCAAAGAATAATGATGATGAGTGAGTTCAGTAATAATGTTTCTCAAGAACATAAGGATGTTAAGTAATCAGAAAAAAATTTTTAGTGATTGTAATAAAGCTGACCTAAAAGAAAATTTTAAAAGGGAATTACAAGTACATTTGAGTGGTAGTAAAATATGAGTGCATATATATTTCCCACATCTCCCCCCTTTAAAGGGCATAGCATTCATGAGCAGATAAAAATGATGAAATTATATAGAAAAGTATAATTTATTGCTATATAGCCTTAACTCTTAGAAATAACTTTGGTGCAGCAAAAACTAAAGTTGGAGAAGCCTGGCGAATAGGATGGTTACTCATTCATAGGCGTGTGTGGAAGTGTGGTGTAGATGCACACAGTACAAAACTGAGTTCAAGTCAATCGTTAATTTTAAAAGCATTCTTGATTAGAGAGAAAGATTGATCGCGTGTAATAGTGCACCGAGTCATTTGCCACTTAAAAGGAATGTGTAGGTTAAAACGCATTTTCTCTATTAGATTTTGATGCAACATTTTTAGCTGTGATTTTGGAAATATATTTCTCTTTTGCGGGGGAGTTTCTTTTTCGGGATATTGAGTGTTTGATGATGATTTTTAGACTGTCTCTGGAGTTGGTTCTGAACAGCAGCTTAAACTTGATACCCTGTTTGGTTTTCTGAAATGTAAACCTTTGCATCGTGGCATTTGCCAAAGACACAACGAGGAGGACATAAACACATGGAACATATTTGCCTTATGTTGCAAATATCTTCTTGTCTCCGTTATTTTGCTCAATGATATACTGCTTACACATGTAAGAAGTTTTGATCCATTGTATATGGTTTAATTGTGGCACTTTTACTATATTTCATAGTAATTATCTTGAGCAATAGAATAATTGAACCAGAGATTCCTTGTTTTATCATGTTTTGCTGTTATATATAAAAAACAGTGAAAGTGCTCATCTAGTTGATGTGAAGTGAAGCCTTAGCATCGGAGAGAAGTAATCTGGAGGGTTAACCGAAAGCAGACTAATGTAAACCCCACTGAGGAATGCTTTCTTTATCAGTCCTCCCTGTGTTAGCCATTGTCTTTCTGCTCCTCACCCTTCAAGATGTGGCATCTTCTCTAGAACTTCTAGAGCAGTGGTCCTCAACCTTCCTCATGCCGCGACCCTTTCATCCGGTTCCTCAGGTTGTAGTGACCTCCCCACCATAACATCATTTTTGTTGCTACTTCATAACTGTCCTTTTGCTACTGTTATGAATTGGGTGGCCCCTGTGACAGGGTCTTCCTACCCCCAAAGGGGCCGTGACCCATACGTGGAGAACCCGTGCTCTAAAAGTTTCTCTGACCTTCCCCGTTCCCGTCAGATGCATGTCGTTTCCCTGACCTTCCCTGTTCCCGTCAGATGCACGTCTATTAGAGCATTTCTCTGACTTGTAGGCTTTAGGGGGAGCAGGTAGCGTGAACTGCTCAATGGCCTGAGGTTCTCCTGTGGAGGGTAAAAATGTCTTGGAGTTTGATTTAGGTGGTGGTTCACAATTTTGAAATTATTAAATGTCACAGAATTGTGCACTTTAAGATGAGTAACTTTGTTATGCAACTTCCACCTCAAATTTTTTAAAGAGGAGAAAAGCAAAAGAAATGTTTATGATTAACCTTCTACTTGTCAGTTTGACTGCTGTGGGTTAAACTGTTATGGTCTGGCCTTGGAGTTGAGAATTTCCTGGAGATTAGATTCACAAGTCATTAATCATTCATCAGACATTAATTTGGCACCTACTGTGTGCTGGAGGGGCCCGGTGGCACGATTGGTTAAGCATTGGGCTACTAGCCAAGAGTTAGTGATTCAAAGTCTCCAACCACTCTGGAGGAGAAGCAGGAGGGGAACTGCTTCCATAAGGATTTACAGCCTCAAACCCCGTGGAGCGGTTCTACTCTGTCTCTTGCAGTTCTCTGAATCTGGATCCACTTCTGTCAGCGGGCTGGACACATCTGCGGGGAGGCAGTAGTTAAGACTATGAAAGGCACTTTTGGTTACCCAGGGGTAGAGTGGAGAAAGAAAAAGAGAACAGAGCCAGAAATTCTGGGGAATTCCAGTGGTTAATGTTAACGGGGGGTGGGGGTGGGGGTGCAAAAGCTAACCGTGATAGTTGAAGGAGCCATGCTGAGCAGGTAGGTGACAGAAAGTAGAATCAGGACTCGAGGAGTGTTTTGTTAAGAAGTGCAAATTCTGAAGAGATATCAAAGTATATATATAAAGGAAAAATAAACTGGTATGAAAGTGGCTCCTAGCAGCCATGGGGTCCTTAATGAATTTTGTCAGCTCTCATCAAACCAGAATTACTGTCATCAAGCCAATTCTGGCTGCTAGTAACCTTGCAGGTCAGAGTAAGACTGCTTTGTAGGGCTTCCGAGGCTGTCAGTCTCTCTCCCTGGAAGCAGCTGTTCGGTTCAGACTGCCAACCTCGCGGTTAAGAGCCCAGCCTGACCTGCTTTGCCACCAGGGCTCCCTTGGTCAGCAATGCAGGTATCTTGTTGCTGAGGAGGGGGAAGGATTGTAATGGATGTGGGATGAATTATAGCAAAAAGAAATTTGCATAAACTTATTATTATTTTTTGCGCTTTAAAAAATAGGTCACATCCGAAACTTCATCCCCCCGCCCCATTCTGTGGTATGTTTAGGTTATTTTATTTGGGCGGGGGGGTGGGGGGGAGTACCATACCATTTTCTGAATATTCTTCAGTGAACACGTTTTTTACCTTTGTGGTTGACAAAGAAGGTGGTGAGGCATCCAAAAGATATAATTATATACAATGACCTGTGAATTGTTGCAACACCAAACAACATAGTTTAAGTAAGTGCATCATGTAGTAAGTGCCAACGTCTCCTGGGCTACTAATTACCCTTTCTTCGGGAATTGACTTTGGTGCTACATGATTTCAGAAGGATTATGTGTTGGCTGCTATAATGCACATACATGGAATTACAAAAACCCACGCAAATCCCCAAATGTTACTCCACTTGTGGCCACTGTGTAGTGGCAACACACGGAGAGAATTGGGTGCTCTTTTGCCCTGGTACTATAGTGGTTTTTTGTGAGCTGCAATCTGTAAGGTCGGCAGACTGAAACCACCTGCCGTTCCTCGGGCTAGAGAAAGGCAGGCCTTTCTACTCCCATAGCGAGTGAGAGTCTTTAGAAACTCACAGGGCCAGTTCTGCCCTCCCCTGTAGCGTCCATTTTCTTTTGTCTTGCCTGATAGAATTCATTAAAGGAGTTGGAGACTTTCTGTTGTTGGCTTCTTCGTGTGTTACATCCCAGAGATGGGGTACATGGGAAAGGGTATTTGCTTGAGCACTTATTTTGTGCAAGGCACCATGAGGGAGCCAAAGTCTTGTTCTCGCCAATTTCTTTGAAAACGTATGTTTCATATCCTGAAGGAGCCCTAGCTAATTTTCTCTTTGTTTTTGCCTTAAAGCCAGTATCGACTCGTGGAATTTAGGTTGGGCCTGCAAAGCTAATTGAAAAAGCAATATAAAATTTTACTGCAGATTTTCGCTGGGGAAGTGTTCAGTCGTGATCCTATTTATAATACACGGTAAAAACTGTTGAATCGTCTTTGTCCCATGCCCTTCACTAGTATAGCAGCTGCCCCCATAAACCTGCTCCGCCAGGGCACCGTACTCTCCCCACGTCCCCCTCAGTGACTTGGCTCGAGTGTGCTGTGAAGACGGAGAGGCTGTTCTCACATTGCCGGGTCTTCATTTCCAGCCTGGCTGCATTAAGGGATGAGGCTTCCTCCCCAGATACTGTTTGAGGGGGGTGAGAACATTGCAAACACATGCCTGGTTTTTATTGCGTCCCTGTAACAAATACACCACGGTGCTTGAGTCAGAACTCACAAGCCCTGCTGGTCTCTCTGGGGGAAGGGTGACCTCTGGTGGGTACAGCAGTAAGTAAGCCCCACTGCCAAGAGAATAAAAGCTGTATTTCATTTCTGCTTAAGTTGTGTTCATCTATTCATATGCCACTTAAAAAAAAGTACCGTGTACTCATTCCAAGTTGATCAATACATTTGACCACTGAGTTCAAATGGTGCCTCTTTTGTCACTCCCCGGCTCTGCTCTGTTTTCTTGACTGACCTAAGTTCAAGACCCATGCTATTTTCAAGGCAAGTCTCTCTCCTTAGCACTCTTTCATATTATTTAAGCTTCTCTGTTTAGAAAAACAGTTTTGTCTGCCTCTTCAACAAGGAAGCCTTGGTAATACTGCGGGTAAGCACGGCACTGATAACCAGCCCTGGAGCTGCCCCACAGGAGAAAGGAGAGGCACTCTGCTTCTTGATCGCAATTCCACCTTACAAATCTGGCTGGACCGGAGGATGTGCACTGGTACAGATAGCAACTGGACACACAGGGAATCCAGGACCGATGAACCCCTCAGCACCAGTGCTGAGAGTGGCGATACCGGAAGGGTGGAGGGAAGGTGGGGTAGAAAGGGGGAACCGATTACAAGGATCTACATATAACCTCCTCCCTGGGGGACGGACAACAGAAAAGGGGGTGAAGGGAGACGTCAGACAGTGGAAGATATGACAAAATAATAATAATTTATAAATTATGAAGGGTTCATGAGGGGAGGGGGGGAGTGGGGAGGGAAGGGGAAAAATGAGGAGCTGATACCAAAGGCTTAAGTGGAGAGCAAATGTTTTGAGAATGATGAGGGCAACGAATGTACAAATGTGCTTGACACAATTGATGTATGTATGGATTGTGATAAGAGTTGTATGGCCCCCAATAAAATGATTTTTTTTAAAAAAATCACAGCCTTGGAAAGCCGACGAGGGAGCAGCTCTCAGCCCCGTGGGGTCACCTTGGGTTGGAATGCACTCCTTGGCCGTGGCTTTGGTTTTGTTGGGTTAAGAAGAGCCTTCTGTCACAAACCATGCTGTTTGTCTGATTCTCCCGACTGCTCTGCGTCTCTGTAAACCTCTGTCGCTGCGGGGTAGGCCTTGGGCTGCTGACTGCCAGGTCGGCAGTTCAGACCCACCAGTCTGAAAAACCCTTCTTAGGGTGGCCGTGAGTCAGAACGGGCCCCCTGGTCATCGGAGAGAGGGTTTCACTGGCGGTTCCTCCTTTAACTTGTCTAGTCCCTCAATGTCAGCAGCTACGTTCCCACTTGTTCGGGTCAAATTGAGTTGTCTTGCATACTTGTGCCTCACGTTCCTCAAAAGGATTTAGGGCAACTTGCAAAGAAGCATGGATAATACAGACTACTGTAAGAATCAGAAACAAAGGGGATAAAGTTCCTTTGTTTTGACAAATCAGCTATACTGTATTACCAGGTCCAGCTGCCACCAAGTCAATTCGGAGCAAGTCAAAACTGAACTCCACATGGTCTTTAATGGCAGGTTTCCAAATGTAGCGACTCAGCCTTTCTTCAGAGACACCCCTGGGTGGCCATTTGATGAGCAACCAAATTCATTACTTATTTATACCACCCATGGTTTGTTTCAAAGCTGATTTAAAGTAGTTTGTTTCTAAACATGTAATTGATCAATGTTACAGTGATTAATTGAACTGCACCCACTAGTAAAATGATTCTTAGTATACCTCCCACCCCAATAATCAAAAGACTGCTTATTGGGAAGAAAAACCCTGTTTTGTTTATGAGCCCTGGTTTGCAAATTTTATTAGAAATTGGAAATTACATTTTTTATAGTCCCTAGTGGAGGGTCAATATGAAGCAGAAATTAATCCATTCAACATAATTGAACTTGTTTTCAAGGCAAATTCTAAAAGGCTCACTTAGGATGACCTTTTTTATGTCTTCATTCTAGTTTGAAATCTGATGATGAGTTTTGTTCGGTACACAGAGCTGATGGACGCCATCCGTCGACAGTGCTAAGGAGTTTGGTATGCCACAGGAATTCCTGTCAGCGTAAGGCAGTGCAGGAGCACGTCATTTGAATGACTAATGTTTGTTCTCAATTACATAAGCCAAATAAACATCCCCAAATTTATCTTTCTTCTTTAAGTGAGATTTTAATAGATTAACAGCTGTAGATTAGCACCTAGAACCAAGCTAGGAATCAAAGGCCATTTTCCTTACACAAAGGACAGACAAGTGGTTAGATGCCCACATGTGTTTATGTATCAAAAATAAAACCAAACCACCGTACAAGAAAAGCCAGGCCAGGCTCTGTTTAATTATTACATTTCCTGGAATGTTCCCCACCATTCTCTTCGGTAATCTAAAGCACCTTAGGTTCATGCATTGATATGATGTACGATTTTGATATTCTTTCCTGTTTTAGTTATTTCCTCTGTAAACATAGTGCATTCAGTGTGCTGTAGTTTAAGAAAGCATTGCAGATATTTTAGTTCTGTTCTGTAAATCCTTGGAGAGTGAGATGCTATGCTAATTACTCAGTAGTCACGCGAGTATCAGTACTGCACAGGTTCTGTAGAAAGGACAAATCTAATACTAGTGCTAATAAGAGTACTAATACTAATACTACTAATGCTACAGGAATGCAGAAAGCATGCAGTCAAGTACTGTTTACAATAACTTTTAAAACTTCTAATTACATAATTGTTGTTTCATGTCCATGTCAGAAATATTTATTATTAAATTATGCCCTTAAAAAGCCCCATGTACTGCCTAATGTAAAGGGGGAAGGTGGCTTGCTTACTGGAAGCTTCCTCAGGGTAGCTGCAGTGTCTCCGGTAGCTGCAGTTCTGATCCAAGTGCTGATCCAGAGCCTCGGCAGCTCTGGGGCTTGGACTGCTGGGCGGTCTTCTTCCAGAGTGCCACAGGAGTACAGGGGCACCGGGGACGGGTGTGCAGGGATGGGGTGGGGCAGCCTTTTGCTATAAAGCAACTCTGTAAACCCTCACCCAATTCACAATTTTAAAAAATTACTTAAAAGCTGAAGATTCTCTGCAATCCTGTAATGCCCAGCTTCCTTTGACAACCAGGAGCGCGTAGTGCCAAGCTGCCTGCCCCTGTGTGTCTCAACAGCCGAGCCTCCGCTACTCCCTGGGAAGCTGGTGGTTCGTAGGCACCCAGAGGGACCTGGAAGACAAGCCTGTAGATCATCTTATGAGAGCTGGTGGCTGAGAGCACCCTCGTGGAGCTGCAGCACAGCTCGATGCTGCAACCGTGGGGCCTACACGCCTGGTGGCCATTCGTAGCAGGAGCTTGCTGCCTGGTGAAGTCACGTGCAGCCTTTTAGCCCTCCGTTTGGGGAAGCATTTTAGGGTTTGTGATACTCTGTTAGTCTGTTAATGCAGTGTTTTTAAAATGTCAAGCTATTATCCATGGACTCTTTCTTTTTGTGCCAGTACTGTCATTTCTGTACCTTGCATGCCCCATTTGGGAGTTGCGATGTGCTAGATTTTCCTGGATTCTTCTCATTTTTTCCAGTTGCTTCAACCTTTGAAATCTCAGCACCCCAAGATGCTAGATTTTCCTGGGTGGGGAGAGGCTGTTGGTTTTGAAACTGTATCACTGATTTGGATTCTCGGGGTCTGTTTTGGCTCTGTGTTACTTAAGCTTGAGGTCCATATCGTTTCATTGTGATGGTGTGAACCCTCTGGAGCACTTGAATAGATCTGCACTTGTAAACCTTCCTTGTGTTTGTTCACAGGACAGGATACCAATGGGATTAGGGCAGGGTAGGATTTGGTATTAGTATACCAGAGGGCTTGCAGCTATAAAATTGTGGGTACTTAAGGTGCTAAAAGGTCTTAATCATTTGAGAGAGAGTGGTAAGCAGCTGATGGTCTGGAAGAGATTAAATAAAGGAAAATGGGTGTTTACTTCCAAAGGTGCTTACTTCCAAAGGTGCTGTGAAGTGGAATTTTGCAGGATCAGAGTGGGGGATGGGGGTCTTTCATACATGTAAAACTGCAGGTATTTTCAGTATTATCAAAAACGTCTCGTAGAGAAATCCAAGAAACCCGCGCAGGTGTTTCAGTAGTGTGAGCCGCCCTATTTGTTCTTCTCACACAGCCGCGTTCTGAATAAATGTGCCAGCACATCTCCAAGCCCACCGCCATCGCACTTTGGCTTGTTGTTTTTCATGACGCGCCGCACACTTCTGGGTGTTTGGACTCGCGGTTATGTACAGGGTGCCAGCAGGCTACAGTACGAGGAGCCTTCCCATCTCCCGGGGCCACTAACCATTAACAGATGGTTCTGGAATGCTTGAAAATTTTATATCTGGAAAATTTCCAGGTTAGGCACTATTCCATTGAACTGGCCTTACTAAAAAAAGGTTTTTCTGAAATTGTCGCAGCCCTGTATCAGCCCAGCCCAACCTTCACCGTGCTGACCAACTCCCCTTCCCCCTCAGCGCTTTGTACAAGTGCTAAATGTCTCTCAGAGACTCTGCCTGGAAGCACTGTGCTTGTTGCCTGTCCAGATGAGAAATGGGAGATATTTAAGTCAATCTTACTCATTAAAATTCTGCCATGTCTGTCTGCAGAATTATGTCCACAGCAGGTTGTTGACAGTCGTCTAGGTAAGGAACTTTGGAATGTCTATACAAAATAAACATCCAGCAGTGTTTGTATGGAGAAGGATGCCCCAAAGTCAAGTCCGTGTGGACTCGTGGGAACCCTTCATGGCCTAATCAAACCCTCCCTTAGCGCATATGAATTTTTATGAACAACAGTAGGAATAAAAGAATTTGGAAGTGGCTACAGTGGTGTGCAGCAAGGAATTATGGGGAAATGTCTTCTGACTGTTTCTGAGGGGAAACAAAGTTTTATTTACCAGGTATTTACAGTTTAAGTGATTTTAATCGACAAACCTATAAGTATAAAAAAAAATTAATGGGACTAAAGTTCATTAACATGTATATCATCCTGTTTCTTACCTCTCTATATATTTTAAAAAGATAACTGGTAAGGGTAATATCAGCTGAGAAATTTTGTTGATGTTTGAAATGCCTGGGGTGCCAACATAATTAACTATCGTATGGACATACTTTGGCTGTGCTCCAAAGCCAGTGATTACGTGTCTTAACATTAATCCCCTGTGTCTGCCAAAGCTGTTAGAGCGAACATCTGGGCTCTTTACTACCCAAGCGGAAGTATTACCTAATCAGCTAAAAGAAAGAGCTCCTGACCCACAAATGGACTCCCTACACAAGAGCCATTATGTGCGTCACTTCACGTCTCCAAGCACCGTGTGTTGGGAAGGAGTATAAATAGATGTTGCAACCGACCTTGAAGTGTAGTGGTGACTGTATGGTTAAGAGTAAGGACAGTTCAGATGTTACTACAAAATTCCGTTGGACTCCAGATACTCAGTCTTGAGACGCCCTGGGGTCATTACAGAATATGACAGATCAAAAGAATCCTGGTATCTGCTTATATAAATGTTGCAGAACTGTGTGAAGTTGGTTTTTAAAAAATATTATCAGTAATGACGGAAAAACCACAAATGGTTTATGACATGTTTTGTTTTTGCAATATAAAGTGTGGTAGGAATACTAAGATCTTTTTACACCCTCTTTATTTCATCACAGCATCCCTTGTTCAAGCCTTGAAAAACAAAAACCATCTGCCTCATAGTTAGTGTACAGGGCAGGGGAGAGCTGCCCCATGGGTTTCTGAGATGGTCACTCTGTGTTTGGAGGAGAAAACCCCCGGAGGGTCTGTTGTTTTCGAACTACTGACCTTGTGCTTAGCAACCCAAGACATAAGCCACTGTGCCACGAGGGCTCAAGCCTAATAAAGCTTTATTGTCATGCTCTCAGCCTCAGGTTCCTTAAATGTTTAAGAATGTAAATGGCTTCTCTAGGGGGGGAAATGGCATTAATGTAAATATCAAGATCCTAATTTTAGAGAGCAATGGTAGGAATTTGGACTTTGTCTTAAGGTCGGTGGTAAGCATTATATGGATTTAAGCAAGAAAGGCCCAGATACAGATTAAAAATTGAGTGAAGACTAAATGAGGGAATGTGATGAGGTGGGATGAAGACTGTCAGGATAGCAAAGTCAATAAAGGTGACAGCCAAGAACCCCCTGGGGAGCAGCTGTACTATTCTCTAACACTGGAATCTCTGCGAGCTGACGGCAGGGGGCTGGGTTTGGGGCTGATCTTGGCAACTGTGAGTTAGAAGGAGTTTAGATCCCGATGGTTGGAGGGATGAAGGCCAGAAACGGGCTCCACTGTCAGGAGCTCGGGAGGAAGTGATTACTAAACTCTTACTCTGGCAGATAAGATCACAGAGTATGAGCTACTTTAATCTGGAGTTTTAAGGTTAATGAGGTCTAATTTGGAGTTAGAGACTAGATTCAAGAGACATCTTAGTTAAATACATATGTCTTTGTATGAAAATGTGTGTGTCAGGTTTGCCTAGATACATCTAGAAAATTACTAGTAGTTTTTTTTTTACTAGTAGAACATTAGTAGTAGTAGATATTTCCTCTTTTTGATATTTTCTGGTTTGGGGGTTGTTTTTTTTCTGTAGTGGACATTTAACCATTTTTAAAAGAAATGTTCATTGTGTGAATGACTTCTGTTTCCAGCCTAGGTGGCATAATCTTCTTCATTCGCTGTGAGGGTAGGAGCTGTCACAAGACCGGACAACTTAATTATGTAAGACCGGCTGGGACGTCAGACGCACCAAATAGGGGTCAGAGCCTCGGTGTGAGTTAGAGAAGACGCTCATTAACCCCACCTCTGCAGGTTAAGCATTTTTAGCAGTGGTATTAGACAGATGGAAAAATGCCCATTAAAATTTATTGGGAACACCAGAGCCATCTTCATGAACCTTAGAGAATAATACAACGCACAGACTGTTGCACACAGAAATTAGAACCAAAGCCTTGTAACAGATAGAGAGTACCTGGAAAGGTGTAAGTCTCAACAACAGCAACAACAACAGTGACTCCACAGCTGGGGTTTAGTGTGCTTCAGGTTGAGTTACAGTTGGGGAAAAAAATCTCAACCTGATAACATGCAATTTTTCTGTAAATCTATTTTAATTTTTTCCTCCCTCTTTTAATTTCAGTAAAGATACAGAATGCAGGATTTCCAAAAATTTCTGATTTTGAAATAAAAGTAAATACTAGAGAATAGGTGTTATTTCGCATGTCAGAAAAGAACGATAATGACTCCTTTCCTATGGAAATGATTTGTTTAGTCATTTCCACTGAAGGAATGATACTAGCTTGAGAAGTAGTAGTAAGAAAGGTTCACCCCGTCTCAGACGGGGACCCAGCCCTGTGGGTTTAGTGGTTGTGCAACAGTGAGCCCCCAGCAGCTGTGTCTTGTGCATTTGTTAGGATGGGAAACCGTGATCATCTCACCTAGAGGCTCTAGGTCCATTCGCATACGACAGGTGTCGGATCCCGTCAAACACGTGTCACTGTTAGGAAGGTAAGGCCAGCGGGGCGACGTGGTCAGCTGAGGCTGACGTTGTTGCTTTTAGCATTCTGTGCTTCAGTCGACTGTGAACATAGCTTGGCGTGTGGCCAGCTTGGAATGCAGTAGACTAAGGCAGGGTAATTATGAAGTACAGAATTCAGTATAGCCTCACATTGCTCTCCTCAGAATCTGTGACCTGACTGCCTCTTTCAGGAGCTCTGGTGGCTTAGTGGTCAGTGGTTTGAGTCCACCAGAGGCTGCACTGTTTGCGCCCACGTGAGTAGACTCAGCAGGGGAGTCTGGGGGACGGCTGGGAGTCGGCTCGAGGGCAGGGAGTCGGCGTCGGAGCTTTTGATGACTCAGAATGGGCTCCAGGAACAGTGAGTTGGATTTTTTCTTTTTTTTTTTTTTTAAGTAAAGAGAAATAGGGAAGAAACAAAAGTCAGGCATTTACTTCGAATCCCAAAGCAGTGTGAACTAGGTGGAAAGTGGGTACACAGTGTGACCTTCGCCTAATGAGGTCGCAGCTCGTGTCTCTTGGGCAGAGTCTGTTGTCTCCTGTCAAGGCTCTGCCATTCCCGTTTGGGCAAGACTCGGACGCAGTTGGCGCAACTGAGTTGTAGGTGACTAGTGGTAGAAAGGGGGATATTCTTCATGGGATCCGGGGTCTGTCACTGCAGGGCCCATCAGGGGAAGTGATGGCTCCGCGCATGCTTAATCGCTTTGGCAAAATGGCAACTGTTTCCTCCTAAAGTGGCTGAGTCCTTATTGGGAAATAGAGAATCATTTTGTTATAAATAAATACAGTTCACTGTTACTGGGAATTTGATACTTTAGCATTTTTTGAAAGTTTTTTTTTTTAACATGTTATTCAGAACAGTTCCATTAAAAAAAAAAATGAATACAACCCTTAATTTTATTTTTACTTCAGAAGACCCAAGATGATGGTAAAACTAATAATATAGCCACAAGATGGATAGGTTAAATTTTGAGGGGGGGTGGGGGGTGGGGGATCTGTTATGTGACTGAGCGTTATCTTTTCATGTGATCACTTCGGTGTTTCTGAAATGCAAAGCAACACCTTCTTCTTGGTAGTAGCTTTCTTTTTCGGTCCCTTGTCTCCGCCTTTCTCCACAAGCTGCAAGTAAATAATATTGACACCTATGTTGGGCAGGGCAGTTTAATGGCCATCATTCTAAAAGTACCAGGAGTTACGATAAATGATTCTCGCTTTGACCCTTCCTTAAACACTGTTGTCCTGTTCAGACACAGCCACTGTTCGTATGGGAGTGGGAGTCGATGGGAATAGAACGTGAAGGAGGACGGATAGGAGATTTATCAGATTTGCAAATTATCAGATTGGCAGAGATTTAAAAAGAATATTTGGGGAAGAATGCAGGAAACTGGCATATTTTTGAAGGGGAGAGGCAGTGAAACAGTAAAAAAAAAAAAAAACCCTCTCCCTCACAGTGCCCGGGAAACTGGCTTGTCAGGCCTGCCCACCTGCTCTGCTCTCCTTCCTAGGTTCAGGGACACTTCCTGTTTGGGCTGGCCTCCTCCTGGTGGGTCCTGCTGGGGTTTGGGCTGTGTTATCTTCCCCTGGCTGATGCCTCCCGCCCCACAGGCCTCCTGCAATAGCTCCCTTCCCCCAGGGCTTGTGCTGCCCTCACTGCCCGGTGCACGGCGGCACACTTCTGCGTGGCAGTACACAGGATCCATCTTGGTTCCTTTGGTTTGTTACTTATTTCCTGCTGCTCCTGCGGGACTGGAGCACCCTGAGAGCAGGGACCGTTTTGTTGCTACTGCAGAAAGCCCGGCCCACTGGGGGCTCCCCCTAAGATGTCTGGGTTTTTTGTTGTGTTTTTGTTTTTTAGTATGGGGTGGGCTTCAAAAATTGGTAGAGACATTCTCTCATCTTGGAAGGCAGCTCTGAAGCCCACCCTCCTCCCGCGTGATTGAGAAGTGAGCGAAGGAGTTGACAGTTGCAGTCTTTCTTCCAGAGAAGAACTTGATGGGGCTTCCCGAAAGCCCTGCTGAGCAATTCAGTGCCTGGAAATGCACGCCAAGGACAAGCTGAATAAGGGTGCAGGGCTTTAAAATACAAAGGGAATTAAAAAGCTCGAGCACTGTGGAATTGAAAGATAATGAGATTTTCCCGCAAACGCATCTAAGCTCCTTCATATGAAAGACATTGAAGTATCTCAAGATTAGGGAATGAGTGTAATAAATTATGGTATGGCCATACAGTGTAACACTACCCAGAGAAGTTGGATATGTTATAGGTTCAGACTGCTGAACAAAATATACTCATGATTGTTAATAAAACATATACTAAGAATCTACATATAACCTCCTCCCAGGGGGATGCACAACAGAAAACTGGGTAAAGGGAGATAGTGTTGGGTGTAAGACAAGAAAAAAAAATTGATAACTTTTCAAGGCTTCATGGGTGGGAGGGACAGAAATGAACTGATACCAAGGGCTCAAGTAGATAGAAAATGATGATGGAAACGTATGTACAAATGTGCTTGACACAATGGATGAATGGATTGTGATAAGAGGGATAAGAGCCCCCAATAACCACTACCATGCCCCCAGTGCTGCTTCTCAATTCCAACGAGACCGGAACATGTACACAGGTCCTCCTTGGAGTGTAGCTGCTTATTCTTCAATAGCCTGGGAGCTTCATCAGCATCACTGTTCACCCTTGCTTATGCCATTACTTCTTCAAAAAGTAAATCCCTTAAGAATAGATTTAAAGCGTTGTATCTTTTTAACTAGCAGTCCGATTAGATTGAAACAACAAGTTTAGTGCAGTGAATTCAGGAAATCCGTTGCAGAAGCAAATACAATTCACCCAATGGACAGCCTTTACCTGACTGGTGGATCTTCATGACTGCCTCATGGTCTTACATGGGAGATGTGTGTGCAAGTGTGCTATGTGTCGCACTAAGGAGATACCGTGCTTGTTTCTCAAGAGTCTGAGAGTGCAGGAAAATAATGACCCAGCCAGCCAAGTGTGAAACAATTGAAAGCTTTTAAAAATTAAAGAAAAAGAAGTGTAGATGTGTCTTAATCCAAGCCAGCGCATTTCTGGGACTGAACTTAGTAGCTCTACCCTGTCCCTGTCTACGTAGACAGCTCCACCTATGTACTCATTGGCTTTCGTCTTTCTACCTGTGTGTGCCTTCCCAGTTGCACGCAGTATATGTGCTTTGCTACTGAGTATGAATGCCTCATAAGCATACTGTATGTGAATACTACAGTACTAAGACAGCTGGTCCTGTGCTTGGCGCTCAGCCTGCTTGCTGGTCTGGACCTTTGTTCTTAAGAGTGAAGCACCGAGACCACAGTTTCCCCGTCAGTCCCACTCCGAGGCTTCCCTGTGTCCTAGAGAGAGAAGAGCTGTGGTGCAAACTGACACGTGACTCCTGGGGCACAGTGGGTTACAGGCTGGGTCAGTGGTTTGAACCCACCAGAGGCTCTGCAGGAACGTGAAACCCTCTACTTCCGTAAGGATTTCCAACCTCCGAAAGCAGTTCTCCTGTGTCCTGATGGGTTGCTCTGGGTCAGAATCAACCTGTTGTCATGGAGTGTGTGTTCACCACCACATTATTCACAGTGGCAAAATGATGGAAACAACCTAATTTCCCATCAGCAAATGAATAGATGAAGTGTGATATTCAGCTCAATGGACTACAGTGCAGTTCAAGAATAACAGCAGATATGCAAACCCTCTGGTAACATGAATAACCTCGAAGGCGTACTGAGGGAGATCAGTCAGCCAGGAAAGAGAAGAGGGTACTGAAGAGAGCATTGCTATAAAAAGACAAAAGGGTTGCAAACACTAGAAGAAACACTCTAACGGTTACCAGGGGAGGAAGCGAGGTGAGGGCAAACCACTAATGAGAAGGCCGGCGCAGATTCATCTGGGGAAGGGAGAGGAAGCGTCCATTCAGGGGGGTCAGCACACAGTGGCCCAGGCAGGGCTGGCACTCGAGGGAGCCATGAGTTAGAGGCAGCAAAGGTGATGCCGATGAGGACACCGTTCTGCAAGTACAGCAAGCCCTGTGTGGATCCAGTCAGAAGACACCTCAAAGTGAACGGGGTGGGGTGACACATGAAAGACATGGATCTGACAAAGGATATTTCTCCATAGGTATTTTATGTAGCAAGAAGATCCACGAATATAGCGGGGTGTACAAGGAACAAGCATTGGAAAACTTCTAAGCCATGACTAGACACCTGGAGGAGGGAGTAGCTGGTTCTGGGGGCGAGGGCTCATTGGCATCACATATTCCACAAAGACTTTGTACAGCTTTCTGGTGCATACTAAGGATGATCCTGAAAGCTTGGGCACAGCCATTTCAGGTACAGCTATCTCCCCATCCCACCTAGGGCAAAGATGAGGGAAGAAAACCAAGACACCAGGAAAACCACCTGAGCAGCAGTCTCCGAAAGCGGAGAGGGGAAGAAGACGTGGTGCCTGGCCGCCACTGCTGCTGCTCTGAAAGGGGCCCCCTGGATGGAGCAACCCGTTAGTACAGCTCCTCCTGGTGTGGTGACCCCCAACCGTAACATGATTTTCATTGCTCCTCATCACTGTCATTTTGCTACTGTTATGAATCAGGCGACCCCTGTGAAAAGGTCATTCTATCCCCCAAAGGGGTCGCGACCCACAGGTGGAGAACCGCTCACATAGAGGGTCCTGGATAGAAAGGGAGAAAAATGTACACCATGACAAGAGACTAGGATTGCTGGTGTGATAGAGACGGCTGGAACCTCCAAGACCGTGGCGCTTAGACGCCCTTCACACTGCAGCTGAGCTCACCCCGAGCCTCACCTTTTAGCCAAGGAGAAACGGGCCTATAAACAAAAGCACCCAGGAGGTCCGCGCTTTTTAGGAGAATCAACCCTAGGAGATCAAAAGGGCAGCATCTGCCCAGAGCTAAAGCTCCGAAGGCAGGAAGGCAGGGCTGGATGGGAAAGAAGGAGGAAGAAAACCAGTAAACAGAGAAGTGGGAAGAGTGCTGTTAGGTTGTGGGACGGGTGCAGTCAGTGTCACAGAACAAAATGTGAATTATTGAATGGAAAACCAATTTGCTCTATAAACTTACCTCTAAATCACAATGAAAAGTTTAAAAAAATAAAAGTCTCAAAGGAGAACTTTCTCAGTCCTTTTGGAAATAGAACTGTCTTTAAATTATAGTGAAGATCATAAAAAATAAATGAGCATAAAGAAATGTTTTGACAATTTCCTGGCAGTACTTTACATTCTTAATTAATCATGAACTCGGCAGATTTACTTATATGTTTTTAGACCTTGCATTTAGAGCCCGTTTTCTGAAGCATGTTATAAAACTCAGAACTGTGGAATGAAATATTTGACTTTTAATTGTATCTTCAATATATGCCATCATCGTTCTACCCACACATACAAATGTACATGCAAATAATTACTTGTAATAACTACTGCTCCTTAATTCCCAACATAAATTTGAGAGAATAACTTTAAAACCTTTGTTCCTTAAAAAAATTGCTTAAAAACAAAAATGAAAGCCAATTTAAGGGAGCATGTTTAATTTGCTTAGCTCCTAACGAGATAGAACTAGTGCTCAGTGAACCCCCAGCCCACAGTAACAAAACCAGGGCATTGCTTTGTCTCTTGTTGGCTTTATTTGATTAGACTTTCGTGTCTTCACAGTGGTTTTATTGGCTAAATTACTCCTTTGTTTTCAAAGACAAGTCCTTCCTATCACTCGGGCCTGTGCCAGCCTTTGCCGACCCAGCTCCATGGCACACCCACAGGCTTTTATTCTTCCTACAGAACTGTAGGTCTTTTTCCTTATTTTTTTAGAATGTTTCCACTCTGGGGGCCTGTTCTTTTATTTTTATTTTTTGGAGACATTTAATGACCCTTACAATGTGAGGTCCTAGGGTCACAGAACTGGAAAGGGTATCATGGAGATGTGTTGTGGCTGGGGCAGACGGCCGGGTTTTGTGGGTCCTTGGTAAGGAAACGCAGGCGCAGAGCGTAACTTCGTAGGTGCCTCCATTTCCCTGCGGAGGAAAAGAGAGCTGACAAGAGCAAGTTGCCACGTCACCAGAAGAAGGAGCTCTGCTGAGTAAATAGCATTGGCGAAGAATATTGGAAGTACTGTACCATGAAAACTGTCAGAGGAGCAACCAGACCTGCCTTGGAAGAAGTGCGCCCAGAATGCTATTTAGAAATAAGGTTGACGAGTCCGGCTCCTCTGCTCTAGACGGGTTGGGAGAGACCAGGCCTGGAAAAGGACATCTTGCTTGATAGCGTGTCAGCCAAAAATCAACAGTCACCCAGTGAGATGATAGATTGACACGGTGGCTGCAGCAGTGGGCCCACAGAACCCCTGTGAGGGTGGCACCAGGCTGGACTATTTGGTGTTCATTCCTGTTGTCGATAGGATCACTGTGAGTCAAGACTCACTCAGGCACCCAGCAACAACAGGAAGTAGATAGGAAAGCTTCCTTTCCTCGGTGTTTCTTGGACAGATGAAAGTAGTCCCTTTGTTTAATTCCTTTGTGGGGACTCTAGATTGACTTTCTAGATAGAGACAGGAGGTCCCCAGGGGGTAAGGTCTCTGGAGTAGCCATGATACATTATTAGAAGATTGAGGGTTAGAGGCCAGAGTTCTATAACCCAACTCTCTTCTTACCCTAACTCTTAGATCAGTGAACCCCAGTTGTGTGTTTTTTAATGTCTTTTCATCATAAAATGATAGTGATAATTACTTTGCCTATCTTTATAAATTAGCTAACACTTGTTTGCATTTTTAGGGGAAAGGTAGATTTTTCTCTCATAGAGTTGTAATTATTCTTATTACCTATTGCCCCTGGTGTAAAACTCCTCGAGGCTCTGCCAATTGATGATTCCCATGTCATCTTCCACAGGGTTTTCTAAGGATGGGAAATTTGATGTCAGTGGCCTTGCCCTGTTGCTTTGGAAGGAACAGGAATTGCCCTGTTGCGCAGGAGTTGACAGGGTAACTTTTGTTTAGACTTGTTATTTCGTTCTTGAGTGGCTTTACGTAAATGAAAGCTTAATAATGGTTTGACTTAGAGAAACTGATTTGCTCAGATTTTATAAATAACCTTAGCACAAAAAAGAATGCTTGTGATTTGCGACGTTTCCAAGTAACCGCGTGAGTTGATGAATTTCTGACCCTGGCCAGACTATGACTAGCGTCTTCACGGAGGCAGAACTAAGCAATGCTGTTTCCTTTTTGAAGGTCCGTGGCACTGAGGGGTAGGCACTGGGCTGCTAACCACGTGCCTCGTGCCCACCGGGCGATCTGTGGGAGAAGGACTGGACTGTCTGCTCTTTTGTTCTGTCAGCTAAAGATGTGTCTCTCTTGGCCATGAGAACATCTGTCTTGTGCCACAATGCTGAAACCTTTCTTAAAACCCCTTGCCCTGAGTATAGTTTTATAGAACTAACATGAATATTTGAAAGCAGTTTGTCAGATCATCACTTACATAGTTTCATTCATTATTTTTTCTCATAATCCAAAATATAATAATTTATCTCTCCTCCTAAATATGTTCTTAGCTGTCATATTGAAACCCAAGCAATGAGTTGTTGAGGACTTCTTAGCACGAGTTTTCCGAGACTAGACAGTTTTTAGAGCTGTCTTTGTTTAGTTTGTTTCTTAGAAATTTATCCTAGTTAATTTCTGTAGGAGCAGAGTTGGATTAATATCATAGATTTCTGAATATCTGTAATCAGAAATGTATATAAATCTCTTGACTTTGACAGTGGATGGTTGTATGACTTGAACTGTTACCTGCTGTGCAATTATTTGGAAAGAATATAGTTATGAATCAATAACTAGTTAGTTTACCATTTTGCCATCCAAAGCAAGTTAAGTATTTTGTCAACTGAGAAATAAACCACATAGTTGAAGTTAATGTCATGAGAGCACACTATGGTCGCAGTACGAGCTGATGTGAAGGCGGGGAAACGCCCTGGATGCTAGTCCCAACAAAAATTAAAGCAGCAGAATATGTATGTGTTGAACACACAAACACACATACACATGTTGTATCCCGTGCTGTTGACTCGGACTCGAGCAGCCCCGGGTGGCAGAGCAGCCCTGTCGCATAGGGAGTTCTAGGCCCAGGCTTCACTGGGGCAGATCCGAAGGTCAATCCTCCTGTGCACCTGCTGGTGTATTCTGACTGGCTGCCTTT
>NW_022103918.1:12911096-12929697 GCF_000313985.2 Echinops telfairi
CACTACATATGAGTCAACATCTTTGTCCATTTGGGATGTTCGCCTTTTTTGAAACGAGGAAACCACTCAAACACTTGAGTTTTTCCCATAGTGCTGTCCTAATAAGCTGTGTCCAACATCACAACCATTTATGCGCCATTTTTCGCAAGCAGGAAACAAAATGTCACAGCTACACGCTGTTGCCTTACATCGCAATCATAAAAGGAGAGGTTCAAGCAAAACAGCTTTTACAAAAAAATTCACTGACCGGAGAAAACCTTCCCAGCTGATGCCACTGGGTGCACTAACTCAGAAGAAGTTGCTTGATGCTTACCTGGGGGGCAGGGATGGAGGCGGGGGGAATGAGGAGCTGATACCAAGGGTTCAAGTAAAGAAAATGTTTTGAGAATGATGATGGCAACAAATGTACAAATGTGCTTGACACAATAGATGTATGTATGGATTGTGATGAGTTGTACGACCACAATAAAATGATTTTTAAAAGGTAAAGAAAATATATTAAAAAGGACTAGCCATGAGTTAATATTAAAAAATAAGGCAATTCCACATGCACTGACCAATTCAATAAACATGTATTGAGCGCCACCCTAGGAATTAAAAAAAGCTCCACCCATTGCAGTTCCTTTTTTCCCTCCCGTCCCCCTCAGTACAAATGGACTTCAAAAAGTTCATGGAAAGGGGGATTTAAAAGAAAGTGGAGTTTCTCCATGAACTTTTTGAAGTCTTTTCAGCTGGGCATATTTTATATGGTACAATATTTAAATAGCATCAGTAATGATGCAATTTAACATGTATTCCAGAAGTTTCATACAGTGGAACATTACTGGGCTTAAAACACGTGAGTACAAGTTTTATCACCTGTGGGTTCATTTTGACACTTTGTTAATCCTGCCTGTCTTACTGGGCATTTTAAAGTAAACGCTGCCTGTTTCTGCCCTGTGTGGGTAGTACCTGTTTGTGTTCTCCACAGACACAAGCAGCACACTCAGTGTGTGCCAGCCACCATGCAGAGGGGGTTCTCAGGCTAGCAGGAGAACTCAGAGGTGCAGGCAGGCCAAGCTTAGCAAGGGTTCCCAGATCAAACAAACAAAAACAACTCAATGCTTTGGAAACACGGGAGAGTGGCCACCTCCAGATCAGGAGAAGGGCGAGATTGGCGAAGGCTTTCTGGCGAGATGTGTAAGAACAAGCAAGCAAGAAAGAGAAGTATTTTCCGAGGAGGGCATGGCACTTGCGGCTGGAGAGAGTGGTGGCTTCTGAGAAGAGGCAGTGTCTTGGCATATGTTGGAGAGTTGCAGGATGACCAGGCCGCAACACGCAAGGCCAGAGAGGAATTGGGGTTTTATCCCGAGGCAGTGGGAAGCCACTGGAGTCTTGGGAGCAGGAGTGGGGGCATTATGTGCTTAGAATGTTCTCGTAAGCAACTCAGGTTTATTCAGAAAGGAGAGAAGCAGGGTGGTAGATCAGGCTGTCGGTTGGTTGGGGCTGCAGTAAGGTAAGCATTTCCACTTCTGGGTACAAGTGTTCAAAGCAGCACTACTATAGTAGCAAAAAGTGGCAACAGCCAAGTGTCCATCAGCAGAGTAAGAGATGCGTAACTTGTGTCAAAGTCATATGATAGGACTGTGCTCTGAGAACAAAGGAACCGGTGCCATGCACAGCAGCATGGGTGCATCTCAGCCAACATAATGCGGTACGAAGGAAACCAGGCACCATGCCATCCATTATCCATTGGTACTAAACCAAACTCACTGCTGTGGGGTCGAGGCTGACTCATAGCGACCCCGGTGAATTTCTGAGACTGTAACTTTACAGGAGCAGAAAGCCCGGTCTTTCCTTCGAGGAGCTGCGGGTGATTTGTAGAAAACTCAAAAACAGGCAAAAGCAGTTTAATGGCAGAGGTCATGATAGTGGTGCCTTAGCTTAAAGAGGTCAGGGCTAGGTTAGAGGTGGTTCTTGGACATGGAAATGATTAGATGAGTTTATGTTTACTTGGAGAAAATTCATCACACTTGGGAATTCCTAACTTTTCTTGCAATATCTTAGTATACTTAAAATATCTTCTTAAGTTCCCATTTCCAGTCCACCTTTTGCCCACTTGGACCTTCGGGCCATGCTGCCACTTTCCTCCTGCTTTGCAACCCTTGAGGTTCGCCGGACTGCTGGAGCCCTCCTTGACCCTCCCCTTGAGCAGCCCTGGTCCCTGGGGTGGCTGGCTTCCCTGGGTGACAGCCCGTGCTGGGATCGCTGTGGCACTGTAGTCTGAAAAGGAAGGCCTTGATATTTTAGAAACAGATGTGTGGAAATCACATACTCATGAAATGTCAATAAATCTATTTAGACAGTGAACAACAAGTTTTGTTTCTAATCCCTTAAGCAAGCAGTTTACTTTGAGAAATATTGGGCTTTTAAGCCCGGTTAATTTGATTCAGTAGCTGTTCCCTACAGCCAAGGCTGTTTGTTTTCTTATTTATGTGCTCTAGCAGAGGTGTGTAGCTCCCCTCAGTCAGGCTGAGTGCTGACTGACAAGTCACGTCTGTCTGTCATTGCCCAGTGCAGCCTCGTGAATCGAAGGCAGGGCCACGCCTCAGCCCGGTTCTATAACTAGCATCTTGTCAGCTAGCATGCCATTTCAACCAGCCTCATGGGGCATCTGTAGAACACACATCAGGTGAAATCTCGTGGCCACATCTCCAGCGTGGCATCTCGTCCGGTGATACTGAATGCCCTCAGAGCAGGGCAACGCTTCGTAGCTTCTCTGAAGCCCAGAGTTTTTGAATTAATGGCAACGTTTGGCAAAAGATAGTCTGAGGAGTAAAATAGTGGCATTGGGAACAACAGTCTTACTTGTTTTATTACACTAACGACTTACCTTATGAAAAGTTTGCTATGATGGAAAATACCTATGGCTTTATAATGGCACTGAACAATTAATTTATTTCTGCATATCATCGGGAGGCTTTAACTATTAAGTCACTTGACTTAGATTTTCTTCAGGATGTAGGTAAGATCATTTGTTCTTGATTATGAAAGATTTGTTCTTGATTGTGAAAGATTAAGGGAAACCCTTAATCTTTTGAAAAGTCATTTTCAAATGAACTTTTGAAAGTCATTCAAATGGGCACTTCACATTGTCTGTGAATTGAAATAGTTACGGTTGAATAAAAGGCTCTTTAGGATTATAAATGATTAGTTTGCCAATATAATTTCTGTCTTCCATTCAGTTAAAAGACACAAGTGTAAGCTAATAGGGTGCTAGTTGATATGGGCATTGGTATATTTCAAACAAAATGTGCTTGAATGATATCCCTGTGATCAGTGGACGGCTGTCCAACCGAGCTCTCGGCATGCACTTGGCTTAGTCTCATTAAGGTGCCTTCATAACCAAGTCCAGTCACAAGAGTGACTGCCCATGGGATCTGCTGGTCAGCTCAGAAGCTTATGATGAATGTTGACACAGGATGGTCATGGGGTTATTGGGGACACATCTTAAGAAAATTTGTGGTGCATTATCAATAAAAAGACCAGAAAGTTGTACCAAGGATTTATTTTTTTCCCCATCACAACAGTACCCCACAGCCACCCCCACCCCCTCACCTCCCACCCCTGCTCATTCTTCCAGCACAAGGGCTGTCCTATAAGAATTTCACTGGGAAGCCTTACTCATCCACCCTGTACCCCTGATCTTGCCCCTTCAAATTGCTTTCTGTTCCCCAAACTCAAAGAACGTTGTAAAAGGAACACAATTTGAGTCCCTCACAGAGGCCAAAGCCATCGTTTTGATGAGTTTAAATTAAAATGTACCAACTTCTTTAGGGAAAAGTTAGAGACGGAAACACTGCCTTCAGGGTGTATAGATGGAGATGGAGGGGAGGATATGTCGAGAGAGAGTAGCTTCACATTTTGATATTTTTGTTTAATAAAGGTTTCAGTGGTTTTGTGGCAATAATTTTGTACTTACTTTCACATAGTATTTACTCAATTGAATAAATAATTTTCATGGGATTTTAAGAAACATTTGGGCTGCTCTGCTTAGCTGTCGTGTTAGCCCTTCGTAGGGGCTCATGTGATGCAGAGGAGACCGGTTACGTGAGGTTTCCGTAGCGATAGTCTGTACAGGATCAGAACCAGGCCTGCTTCCACGGACCCACTTGGGTAGGTTGAATAGCCAATCTTTTGGTTGGCAGCCACTTGCTAACAAGTCACTTACACCTTCTGCACTAGTGAAATCTTAAAGTCTGGCAGGTGCCCTGTAATCTGTCAGCTACTTTGACATACAAGTTTTAGGGCTCAATTTTTTTTTAATGTTGTATATTTTATAACCATATCCTTCCAAAATTAGTTAACTATTTAATTATTTGTGAGGTGCTTTCATAGGAATTTTACTTAGAAACGTGTCTGTGAAGGACTAGGTTTTGACCTTTGTGGTAGTTACATAATCTGGTGTCAATTTGAGGATTCAGAGCGAAGGGGTGGAGTCTAGGCTATCAGTCAGGTCCTAGCCAATGAGGCCTCTGTGTGGGTATGGTCTTCTCCTGAGTAGTTCTGGGAACTCCTGGATTTCCTCCTTGGAGGCAGGAGGCACTCTCAGCTCCCTCCCTGAGAGACAGCCCTGTGGAAAAGACACATCAAGAGAGGCTGATGGAGCCAGACCTCGGGAGCCGGAGAAGCCACCTGGAGACCCCTGCCAGTGCTAAGATGCTTACGACACCACTGGCTCCACAAGACTTCCCACCCATTGGCCTGTGGTCGTCCTGCATTCAGCGTCATTGCATGTGTCTCATGAGTCTGAAGAGGATTTTATAGATTGGTATTGGACATATGGGCTAATATTGGACTTAAGGACTTGACCTGGACTGACTGGGCTGAATCTCAATATGCTACTCTTCTTGTATATAAAGCTCGTTTCTTATCCACATAAAGTTTCTCTGTGAACCATATTACATTTGGCTGTTTGAAGTGACCACTCTAACCTTACACTGTTCTGTTGAGACGCTTTTCACATTTGCTTCAATGTAAACCCCCAAAATGAGCTTATTTGTAAGACTTGATGGGCTCAATGCTTAAGATATGCTGAATAAGACATTTATAGTCATCTTGATTCTTCATCTCTCTCATTAAGGAAAATGGGTTTCATTATAAAATGTCACAAATATTAAGAGCAGAATCTTCTTGAGCAGATAGAGTATAATGAACATCATTTGTTAACACTCAAATGGATTAAAAAAATCACTAATAAATTGGCTATCTCAGTTATTTAGTGCTACCTTAACGCCAATACCAAAGGTTTTGAAAAACGTACACCTACTTTCTCACCGTTCTGAAAGCTCAGACGCCAAGTCCGGGTCTGGGTTATGCCACAACAATGGCCCATATCCGTGCAGCTGGGAGAGAAAGGGGATTTGGCCTTGGGCAGCCGATCATCGAACATAGATTTGGCCCCTCCAGTCAAATTTGGATTCACACCCCGCCTGTCTCCTAATTTACTGAAGCAGGAGGGATTATGGGAGGAGTGGCTTCCTGGGGACTCTCCTAAGGATTTCAGACTGAGTTTGGTTTGAATATTGCTGAACATCATTGATGATTTTTCTGTTTTGCGACAGTAATTGGGTTAAACATACCCAGTTTAGTAAGTGTTGGAGTTTATAGCTCTCATTGTTACACCTGCATGCTTACTTCCCTACACAGGCAGGGTAGATGATTACAAATATCCTTGCAAACTTACTAACACCAAATATAAGTAACCGGGTTGGTTATGATGAGCCTTTTATCTTGTCAGGAGTTGGGTCTGCCACTGACTGAATGGCTGGGGAACCCTGAACTCTTTACTGGGTCTTTGAGCCTGTTTCGGTCATTCGTGTCTTATTGAAAGAATTACATAGCCATTGATATTATATCTAATTAAGAGTTCAGTGAGTGCACACTGTTATTCTTGTGTTGTTGCTAGATCCAGTAAAAGCAAACAACGATGTTATGATTTGAAGAATTGGTTTAAAGTGTACTTGTTCAAGGCAGGGGGGCTGGGTGGAAATTGTATGTACCATAGAGTATAAGCCGAGTTTTTTTAGCACATTTTTAATGCAGTTTTTGTGGTAAAATGAGGTGCCTCAGCTGATCTTCGGGCCGGCTTATACTAGAGTATATATGGTAAATCTGTATTTTAAAACAACACCCTGGTTTACAAGTACCTTTTCCCTCAAAGTATATTCTAACATTGTTGCTCAGTGTGGGTTTTCTCCTTGTTAGTGCATGCATGTCGGGAGATGGCACTGCAGTAGCGTGACGTAGCTGATGCCGGCATTCGGGAGTTTTGCACATGACAGAGAACACCGTGGTCTCTACTCCCAGCCCTGAGCTCTGTCATAGTGAAACTGCCACTGCACGTGGCAGTGCATGTAGGCTGCACATTCTCTAAAGGGCCTCAGAGTAGATTGGGACCTTAGCAAAACATACCATGGCCAAACAGATGGCTTTTTGTGTTCTTTTTTATGACACTGCCGCAAGAAATAGAACCCAGTGGTTTATTATTTTTGTGTTTCTTATTTAAGAGACGTTGTGCCAGTAAAATGAGCCCTCGTGACACAGTGGGTAAGCACTCAGTTGCAAACTGAAAGGGCAGTGATCCCAACCCACCAGTCGCCCCATGGGAGAAAGAGAGGCAGTCTGCTTCCCGAAAGATTTACAGCCAAGGAAATACTGTGGCGACATTTTATTCTGTCCCATATACAGGGTCGCTGTGAGTGGGAATGGGTTGGGTTGGGTTGAGTTTGGGTGTACCAATAAAGTCAAGTTGTAAGATCCTATACCGTTCACGATCTGTAAGCAATTAAGAAAATGAAGCAAGAAATCACATGCATTTTTTAATGCCGATCATGTTTTATAACAGTGATAACTTTTGTATGGTCTGTTTCAACCAGAGTTCTTTACAAGAGCAGCTCCCCCAACATTTTCTGTAGCAGTGCCTTAATTTCTTTCAATACATATAGCACTTAGTTATACCTTATTTTAGATCATTTAAATTGCTAATACTCCAAAAATTGGCTCGCTTACCACCTAGCCACTTGATCTTGATTGAATGATACCACCTGGCCAAGCCCAGCCTTCCTTTTGTGCTCGGTGAAATGGTTGCAGTAGCTGATGACCAACCAGTCTATTGCCCTCATGTGCAAGTTATCTTATCCCTTTGTGCTCAGTCAGCTTTTATGAATGGTTGGCAGTTCAAAACCACCAGAAGCTCCTTGGGAGAAAGACTGGGAACCCCCTAAGAAGTTCGTCCCAGAAGCCCACAAAGTGGTCACTATGTGTTGGCATTGGCTCGATGGCAGTGAGTTCTGGTTAGCCTCTGTGTACCTGGAGAAAACACTGTCCCCTCTCTCAGACATAGCAGGAGTCCACAGCTTCATTAGAGCTTTCACATGGTGTATTGTTGGTGAGCTTATAGTTTGGTAAGAAGAAGATGACAAGATGATGGAATAGAAAAGAGGGGAGAGAAAGAAAAGATATATAGTATAGTGTTTATTTGGAATGCTGGTTTTCTCATCTTGGGCTATTTCAAAACTACTACCACTCCACAGATGGGGACCACTGGGAATTCGCTTACAAACGCTAGCCCCAAGGGCCATTGGAAGTCTTGACCTGGTCTGAATGGGGAGTATCTATGTTAGTGCTGATTCCTTTCCATCACTTGCAGTAGATTACCTTCATATCTACAAAGTGGCCTTTTAGTTCTCATGCCCCCCCACCTCCCCGTGGTGCTGTGCACCCCTCTCCCTTTTCAAGGTGTATTGTTTCAGGCTTAAAATCCCAAGCAAAGTGCTTGTTTACCTAGTGTTGTCTTGTCAGTTAGCAGTCAAAGAATTAAGTGTGGCAAATGCTGTCTGGTCTTTCTCTGTAAATCAGAATGATGTTACGAAATGTTCGCTCTTAGGGGATGACTATTTTTGTGATGAGTTCAGTATATTAGACGAGAAAGGGAAGTTATTTTGAAGCAGAGAGGATCCTTAAGACCTTCCTTACTGGAAACACATCTTTTTGTTTTCTAAAATGGATAATTGTAGAGTTTGCTTTTTCCTAAATTACTATTATTGCATAGAAAGTCTTTAATTGAGAAGTCAAAATGTGACCGTCATTCAGAAGTTGTTCAGAAATAAGTGCCATTCTTTAATTATTATGCAAAGTATTGTTTATGCCAACCATTCGTTAGCATCTCTGAGTATGGGAAAGCCATTGTTTGAAAGTTATAGATACAGGTCTCACACTACATATGATTTAGACAAAATGCACTCGTGGACAAGCTATCTGGAATTGGACTCTGAGTAAAAACCCAGCGGAAGGAGCGGCCCCGTCGTACTCTCAGTGTCTGTTGCATGGAAAGTCTTTGTTTCAGAATTGTAGATAGAGAGAGGTTCAGCATTATGCGTGATAAGAAAAAATGCACTTGTCGATAAGCTATCTGCAAACAGACTGAAGAAAAACCCAGCAGAAGGAAGTGGCCCTTCCAACACTCTAAGTGCTTGTTGTTTCCGACATGTCTCGGAAGGTAGGAATAAAGCAGTTTTTAATGGTGTGTTTTTTGAAAAATGCAAGTAATCTCTGAGAATCGTTTGCTTTGTGTTTAAAGGCAGAAGTTAAATGTGTCACATATAGTCCATCATTTTTAAATAGGACTCTAGTGGACATAATCGTCTCAGCCATAGAAATGATTTGATGGGGCAGACAAAGAAGACTATTTGCTGGCATGTTCATCTTTATTATATGTTAATTTAGCATAGATTCTTTGAATTAAAGCTGAACTTTCTTAGCTTGATTTGGTTGGTTTGTCCTATTTCTTTTTTTCCAAAGCGGGAAGTTTATAGATGTTGTTTGATCACGACTTATAGCTAAAAATAAGTATCCTGAAGATAATGAGTATATGAGTTTCTTAGTGCGACTTAGGTCATTTGAAAAATAAACAAGAATTGGGGTGCAGTGAATCCTTTTATTCTGTATTTTCTTTATCCATCCAACTTTTGAATTTATGTCTTCAGCTTCTCCTGGATTGAGAGCCTTGGGAAAGGTGGTTCTTTTGCCATGTTTAAAATGAGGTTAATGACGCCGAGCCTTTTGTGATGGGTTGTGACTTGTGAATGGAGCTGCCCTGTGAGGGGGAAAGTGAGGTCCTGTACACACTGCCCTTAGCACAGGGCCGAGTTTCCTGTGAGTGCTCGCGCCAGCCATTCGCTGCTGGAACGGCACAATAACGACGTGAGCACGTGATGTTTGGGAGATGACAAGTCACTGGGCGTATTCGAATGTTGTGACCCAAAGCAGATGTAAAGCAGATGAAGCGCCTGGGTGTATTAGTCCTAATAATTAAGACACAGAGATTGCTTGGAATTGTGAACATTTGAAAGACATACCATCAGAGGAGAAGTCTTTTGATTTTGACAGCTCGCTAACAGAAATAATACAAAATCCATCTTTAGAAGAGATAGAGTAATGGTGGCAAAGCGCGACTTTCCCAGCGAGGGAAATCGGAAATCATGGTGCTCCCTTGTTTTGCCTTTGCTCCTGATTTCCCTGTGAACAAACCCGTAAATGGCCACCATCGCCACCTTCAAGTGCCTCAAAACCATTTAAAGAGATGTTGACCGTTTCTCATTTTATACAGAGGCATACTTTTGAAAAGTTGATAATTGTTGATATTTTAAAGTCATTAAACCCCCACCCCCATCAACACAGAATGAAGTTTAATCAGTTTATCTACTACACAGGTCAGATCTTAGCACCTTTATTTTACTGTGCACTGCCCATCTCCCAGAGATCTTGTGTTATGAAATGCTGCCCCATGGGACCTTATTCTTCCCTGCTGCCCCTCACAGGTCCCCTTGTTCTTCAGAACACATTTTGGAAAATACTTAATAAAACCTAACCTTAAACACACACCACCACCACCACCACCCCACCACCCCAGTTTCCACATTTGTGGAATGACATGATCTCACCATCATGGAGTTGATTCCAACTCATAGCGACCCTGTAGAACAGAGTAGAATTGCCTGCGTGAGTTTCCAAATGTGTAGTAACTCTGCAGAGCTGAAAACCTTGTCTTTCTCCCTTGGAATTATGGAACCCCAGCGACACCACCAACACACTTAGAATTACATCACACTCACACACACACAGAGCACACACACAATGTTTTGGTTTTGTTGTTTGGGTGTGTGTGTGTTTTTTAAGCAATTTGTGTATAACAGGACTTTCAAAACCGTGTGGGACCAGTGTCATAAGCTCACATCACCCAAATACTGGGATTCAAGGGCCCATAGTCTGAGATGGATACTGGAAGCAGTCTTCCAAAGATTCCCACCAGATCATCTGCCTGCCTGCCTTCCTCAGACCAATCTTCCCAGACTGGTTCACCGTCTCTCCTCTTTCTTCTCCTTGTATGTTGTGTTCTATGCTTTCCAGGGTATTCCCTTCGATTCTCTTTCCATCTTCACATGGGCATTAATGTAGTTCTTCTTGTTTTCATTATGAGGTTTCTATTTTACACACGATTATTCTATCTTTATAATGAAGCAGAGGAGAAAGAGACGGCTTTCTACTTCTTAAAGATGTTCAGACTCAGAAACCCACAGCGGTAGTTTCTCCTCTGTCCGCAGGGTCACTGTGAGGTGACGTCAACTCCATGGCAGTGAGTTTGGTGGGGGTTGTGTTTGCTTTGTTTTATAATGAAGCCCCTTCCATCTTCACTTCAGTGGTGGCCTTTAAACAGCTAGAAGTTATAGTTTGTGTTTGTTGAGCCGCAGTTGTTTTGCAAACCTATTTAGTTCCCTCCTCACATTTGTTTTAGAATGAGGCAAAGTAAACTCCCCTTTGTTTCCACAGCTAGTTTACTGTGCAGTGGAAAATCATATCTACTTATTAATATCTAATAAGAATATACTATGTGCATTATGTTGAATCTCTGATGCCAAAACAGCTCATCGCTGGCATCAGTACTCAGTTGAATAACTGGCCTGATTGTGGAACTGCTTTTGTAAGCCGATATACTTGCACACCCTTAAAAATTGTTGTCCCTGATATGTTTCTGATCGCCTTAGATCTTGGGCAGAACTAGCAAAGAGAAAGGTATAGGGGCTCTGAGTTACCTATATGACTACTTTTCCGGTCTAAGGAGCAGTGGGAATTGTTTAGCATTTTAAGAGTTGCCATCCAAGGAAGTTATCACTTTTAAAAATATAATTGTTGAATGAAAGCACTGATCTTGGGGGGAAATAACTACAGACACAGCTGCTTTAAAAAAATACAGAGGCTTAAAACCATTAGCTCCACATTACCATGTTATGAAATAAATCCAGTCATTCGTTATTTAAAAACAAAAACTACCAAATTCACTGACACGGAGAGGATTCCACCTCATAGCAACCCTGTAGAAGAGAATAGAACTGCCCCTGTGGGTTCCTAGTCTGTAAGTCTTTACAGGAGTAGAAAGCCTTACAGTTAAAATAATAGTGGGAAATAGAAACCTGATAATGAAAACACTAAGTGAACTACATTGATACCCATGCAACAGAACCTTACTTCAATCTAAATCACTATTTCTTTGGAAAACGTTACTTCAAATACTGACTGGGATGCCAGAGCCCTTCTCCGTGGGTCCTCCGTTTCGGCAAGGACAAAGCACCATACGCCCTTGTGCACCCGCAGTAAAAGCCCAGACACCCTTTGCTATTGGAGTCCATGACCCCATGAGTAACAAGAGCACAGGAGAACTGCTCTCTAGGAATACCAAGGGGTCCGTTTTTATGGACACAGGCTGTGATCTCTTTGTCCTGCAGAGCAGCTAGTGGGTCCACCTCGCCCCCAGCAGTGCAGGACTCCCCCATGTCCCCCTTCGTTCTGGGGCTGGAGCAGAGCTGTAGGAGTTGGACTCCTATAAGATTCAAGCAGCTTCAAGAGGAAAAAAACTAGGGTCTTCTTCTAGGAAGATGAACGGATGGGTTCTTCGGACTCTGGTGAAGAACTCCCTGATGGTGAGAGAAGATAGGATACCTGGGGGAACAGTGGGTTATGTGTTGCACTAGCTTCTCTGCAGGAGCAAGACGAGGCTTTCCCCCCCTGCAAAGAGTTACAGTCTCCGCAACCCACTGGGGTCTACTCTGCCCACTAGGGTCGCTTTGAGTCAGAATTGATACCCGATGACAGAGGATTTGGGTTTTGCTTTGAGTGCTGCTTTTCAGCACAGTCCACGGCCGAATGCAGGCCCTGTCCTCCTAAAGACAGTGGCCTTTAGACCTCCTTGACATAAGATTGTTAGTCCAGGTGGGTCTCTTGATCTGATCTACTGAGGTATTTATGATATTCCATACATTTTCAAATTTGAAAGAGATTATGTCATATTAAAACGAAAATGCAAACACTGTGTGCTGAGTGTGATAGGCATTCAGTGGTCAGAGGTTGTACTAACTATTGAAGCAGCATTACCTTTGCTCGGTGTTGGCTCACAGCATTGCTACCCTCCATCGCACTTAACAGATGCACCTGCCTTCATTTGTAGTCACTTAATGATTCGAGGTGAAACTGATTTTGCAGGACAAAAAAAAAAGTGCTTGTGTACTAAAACCTTCAAAGAAACAACTTAAAATGAACCTTTAATGGTGGGTTTCTTTGGAGGTGGTATAGAGAAGGGTTTAAAAAAAATCTACTCCCTTTCTTGAGAGATATTCCAAGTTTAAAGTCTTTTAATGAAAAACAAGGGGCTGGATAGGCAATAGACTTAGATTCAACTCAATTAAAAGAAATAAATGAAGCACTTTTATTATTTTACCACTATCCTAATTTTATCCCCCAAAAGAATGATAGCATAGTAGAAAATGAAACATCTTGTTTCAAGCCATAATTTTTCTGATTTCTGAAATACTCTCTAAATCAGCAGTTCTCAGCCTGTGGTCACACCCCTTTGGGGGTCAAACAACCCTTTCACAGAGGTCGCCTGATTCAGAACAGCAGCAAAATGACAGTGATGACGTAGCAACAAAAATAATGTTATGGTTGGGGTGTCACCACAACATGAGGAATTGTATGAAAGGGTCGTGGCATTAGGGAGGTTGAGAACCACTGCTCTAAAGGGTATGGGTAACAACCATATATCAAACTCTTACTGAGAAGTGTTGTTCTAAAGAAATTTGTTTGTTGTTGTTTTCTGTTGGGTCTCCCAGCTGTGAAGCACAGGAGGAGTGACTGCATAATGAGAATGACTGAGACAAGGGGATCTAGGGAATACAGGGGTGGGGTGGGGGTGAAAGAGAGGGAAAGAGGATTTGAGAAATATATAAGGAGGGAGGGGGTGGGAGCACCAGAACCGATTGTGATTGCACAACTCATTTTAAAGGCGATTTAACCATGGGGGCTGGTGGGGCAGGGAATGCTCTAAAATTGATGTGGTAATGATTGTACAATTCTCCTTGATTTGACTGAATGATTGAACTATTAAAAAGTAAGTCAATAGATAGTATTGTTTAACTTCATTTACTGGACTTCTTCAGTTTCGTGGGCTGTGGAAACATACCTTTCCCCCAGAAATTTCAGCTTCTCACAGAAGCCCACAACTGAGGGTCACAGGTAGGAGACTGAGCTCAGAGTGGGACACAGGATGGCCTACCTGTTCTCAGGTGATACAGGGGGTTGTGAAAGCAACTTGGCATCGCACGCAGGACAGGGAAACGTCAAGCAGTGTGCTAGGAGATGGCTGTCAGTCAGGCCTTTCCCTGAATCCAGCAGAGAAGCATTTTTCCCTTCTCTGGGAAAGTACTGAAGTGTCTTCTCTTTTGTCACACACGGGTTCTCCCCTTGCAACTTGGGTGACAGGTTGACCTAGAGCCTTTAAGAAAATGTACAGGGGACTAAATTACTACTTGTACAAGTCATTAATCCTGAAACACTAGTGCCACTTTTAACTTGTAAACAAATTCAGATGTTCTCGTTATTTAAATAAATGTTTATTGCATCTCATAAAACTTTAACATCTTTTAAGCAATGAGAAGATCCTAGAACAGTTGACAGCCAAAACAATTCATTGATTGATGAGCGGACAGGACATTGGGTATTAACTGAAGTAGGATTATGGTGTATTGTTTATTTTGCTAAGTGTAGTGCTTCTGTACTTATTAGAAAACAACATTTTAAATTTATTAAATATTTGTACTTTTTTTTTTAATCTTTTACAGCTGAGTACACAGACTGCCTTACCTGTGTTTCCGTAGCCAGAGACATGACCTGACACCCGGATGACAAGTCGTAAGGCGATTGGGTAACTGGCTGGTGCACCATGGAACTTAAAGTATGGGTGGATGGAGTTCAGAGGATTGTGTGTGGAGTCACTGAAGTTACTACTTGCCAAGAGGTTGTAATAGCCTTAGCTCAAGCCATAGGTAAGTGATTGGACTCCCTGGTGTCCTTTGAGCATTTTATACCTCCTTTGGTTGTTATATTTTCATTTGTTGTTTTGCTTGCTCTTTGAATATAGATAGCTACTGTTTTTGTTGCTTTGGTTCTGAAGTTATCTCATAAGCACAGATTCCTTATTATCATTTCTCTTGCTTGGTCAATCTGTCTGAGGCTGGGTTATGCAGAGAAGCAAAGCCAGTGGTGCTTCTATATGTGTCTTTAGAGATAAATTTCTATAGAGAAAAGGACTCACCCAGTTTTAGAAGTGGGCAGGTTCCAAGTTTGTGGATCAGATGTTGTGTTGGAGGCTTTTACTGACTCATGAAGCTTGTCGGGGCTGATGAGCCCAAGATTAGCAGGAAGACAACATACTGGTGGCCGATGAGATGAATTAATCCAAAGTTAGCAAATCAGCCTTGCGGCAGCAGAGGCCAAAATTACAGATTAGATGGCAGGCCACTGGCAGCTCGCAGGATTATTAGGCGGTATGGCAGGTTCAAGTCCAAAGAACCAGAGGTGGGTGGGCCAGATGCAGGATCCAGACTCAGCAGAAAGCAAACAAGCTACCATGTATACGCAAGTATAAGCCAATCCGACTCTCAGCCAAGGCACCTAATTTCCCCACAAAAACTACATTAAAAATGCGCTGGAAAACTTGGACTGTCATCTGAGTAAGGATGTTGTTTCCCACCCTAATCGTCATACAACCAATGGGTTACCCAAAACAGATCCCATTGTGAAGGTGATCATGTTGTGGGAAATTAACCAGGCCTTAACTGCCAAACCACTGAGAATCGTGTCCATCACACCTGTTTCCCCCAGGTGTGCTGTCTCGTTTACAGAGTCTGTGCTGTTTTTTCGGTCTGCATGGTTATGGAAAAGAAAACACAATCAAGTAGACAACATGGTTCTTCATTAAAATGATGTGTTTTGGTTTGTTGGGGGTTTTAAAAATCATTTTATTGGGGGCTCTTATCTCAATCCATACATCCACCCATTGTGTCAAGCACATTTGTACATATGTTGTCATCATCATTTTCAAAACATTTTCTTTCTGCTTGAGTCCTTGGTATCAGCTCATTTTCCCCACCCTTCCTCCCTCATGAACCCTTGATAATTTTTAAATTATTATCTTTTTCATGTCTTACACTGACCACTGTCTCCCTTTATCCAATTTTCTGTTGTTTCTCCCCCTACCTTCCCCTCCTGGTATCGCTACTGTCATTGTTGGTCCTGAGGGGTTTATCTGTCCTGGATTCCCTGTGTTGCAAGCTCTGGTCTAGCTGGATTTGTAAGGTGGAATTGGGGTCATGATAGTGCAGGGGAGGAAGCATTAAAGAACTAGAAGAAAGTTGTATGTTTCGTCGGTGCTATACTGCACCCTGACTGGCTCTTCCTTGTGACCCTGTGTGAGGGGATGTCCATTTATTTACAGATGGGCTTTGGTCTCCAATTCGCCCTCCCCCTCATTCACAATGATATGATTTTTTGTTCTGAGTCTTTGATGCCTGATACCTGATCCCATCGACATCTCATGATCACACAGGCTGGTGTGCAACCATATGGGCTTGGTTGCTTCTCTGCTAGAGGGCTGCTTGCTTATCTTCAAGCCCTTAAGACCCCAGACACTATATCTTGATAGCCAGGTACCATCCACTCTCTTCACCACTTTTGCTTATGCACCCATTTTGTCTTCAGGGATCCTGTCAGGAAGGTGAGCATCACAGAATGCCGGGTTATTAGATCAGAGTGTTCTTATATCATTATATATGAATGTATTTACATATGTACATGCCTGTATTTAGAACTCTATAAATGCCCTTTGCCTTCTACTTCATCTTGTCCCACTATCATGTTCGACCTTCATTCAGCTTTCAGTAATTACTCTCAGTTACATTGCACTTGATCAAGCCCTACCAGGTATCCTACACCTTCCTTGCCATCGATTTTAGATCACTACTTGTTTCCTTGACCCTGAGTTTGTTGGCACCCCCCATTCCTTTATTCTGCCTCCCATGCCCCCCTGGAACTGTTGGTCCTGTTATTTTCTCTTCCAGATTGTTTATCCCACCTATCTTATCTAGGTAGACATGCAAAAACAATAAAGAAAAGCCTATAAATAGTCCCAGGTCTGTTTGTTGACCTTCAGGAGTGTTTTCCGGTCGGGTCTCATGGGGTGCCATGCCCCAAAGTCTATTTTTTATATTCCTCAGGGACGTCATTGCTTTGCTCCCCTTGCTGCTCGGAGGCACTCCCTTGTGTTTTAGCCCAGTGTGGTGGGGTCAGACCGGGCACAGATTTGGTTTTCTAAAATCTTTAACATGTAGTAAAGATACAGTTGCCAAGGTTACTGGTGACCTCTCCTGGCTGCCTTTTATATTCTGGCCATGCTTTACCATTTGAGCTTACCTTTATAATATCCTGTGCCTTCGCTCCTTTTGAATCATGGTACAGGACATGAACAACTACATCAGTAAAACGAGTAATGTGGCTTACGTGTGTACTTGTCCCTTAAATCCATCATTTAAGCAAATACACACTTAAGTGGAAATTATCTTCAATAACATACTTAGTGATCAGAACCTCTTTGTCTTTGAGGTCTTTGTCAAATTCCTGTTTTGTGTTTTGCTAGCTGAGGATTGGGATGCATCACAATGTCACTGTGACACGTAGCATTTGGTGGAGGTGGGTACACCACCTGCATTGTGGCAGATCCACTCATAACTGATATAAAGGTAGGGGCCTTCATGTAGTACAGATGACTTCGTCCTTGATTTCCCACACATACTGCAACACTCTCTCATGTGCTCAGACAATACAGAGAGCCCTAGACTTTCATAGCTAACAACATCCTTACTTCATTACGGGTAATATTTGGGGCCTTGGCTTTAATTATTTGTTACAGAGATGAAAATTAAGGCAGTTGTATTTTATTTCTTAGTATCCCTTACCTACTTACTTAGCAAATGCCCCTTTTAAAAAAGAGCCCCATTTACTTTATATGAATTGAAATATATAGCTTTGTTTTGTTTAGTAATTAACTAGGATTAGAACCTGTCTTACATTTGGGAATCAAGTCAGGGACAGTGTTAAAAACAAGGAATACTTTTTACAAAAGTCAGCATGGTTGAGTGGTACAGTAAACTGCACCTGTCTCGATGGTAACCCCATTACCTGCTCAGCACTCCTGGAGGGGAAAGTACCCACATGTGGTATGCATTTGTCTACTATTGACTGAAAAAATGTACCTGTTTGTGAACAACCTAAGAAGTTTTAACTGAATATACTCTTCTCCCATATTTTTATTATCTCAATAATTCAGCCCAAGATCTATTTTGAAAAGTTGACAACTTGAATGCAGGTGCTTTATAATATTCTTTTAAAAGTTAGTTAAACACCTCTTTGAACTCAGAATTCATGTGAGAGATTAGATGACTCATCTGGCCGGAACTATTGATTCCTGCTTCTGTTGTGTGATGAGATTATCTTAGCTTTGCTTTCAGTATTTTTGATTATATACGTGAACATTAAAACTGTCGTTATTTGAGTTATTGGTAGTCAGAGCCTCAACACTAAATTTTTTGAAATAGATCATTTTAGCCTAATTTTTCCTGGACAGAAGAATATAGGGTATCGATTAGGGGAAACTGCTGCCATGCCCAATCAGAGAAGTCCCATGGCTTACCACAGAAAATCAGCTCTATGCTATTCTGAAAGTATGGACTGACTAAGCAAAACCAGTAGTCACTCTAAATGATTCATTATAGACTGGCGTCTTGGGCCTAAATCCTCATACTTGCCCATGGGAGTGGGCCCCATATGTAAATTCTTGGTTGCAGCTTTTTTAGAAAATCATAAGATTTCTATCAAAATATGACCCGAAACACACCATGTTCCATACAATAATGCACTAAAAATTGTGGAATACACGCTGTCCTTACCAGGAACTAATGCTGCGACTGAACATGTTTTCTCTACGGTAAATAAAGTGTGGACATCAGAAAAATCACAATTAAGTGTTGAGCCTTTGAAAGCCATTTTATGTGTGAAATATAATTTAACAAATTCTTGTGAAAAATTTCATGACCTTTTAAACAACAGCAATCTACTAAAAAAATTTCACTCAAATGAGAAATATGCCAAAGAATAAAATACTATACATAAATTTTAA
>NW_022103918.1:12930525-12932553 GCF_000313985.2 Echinops telfairi
ACTTTGGTAGAGGCTCAGAAAACAACAACAAGATGCTCAAGAGATGTATTGATGCAGTAGCTGCAACAATGTTCTCAAACAGAAGAACAATTATGAGGATGGTGCAAGACTGGGCAGTATTTCATTCTGTTATACATAATGGATCACTAGAAGTCAAAACTTAACTTGGTGGCACCCAGCCTATTGGCCACTAAGGAGTTCTGGGGCCATAATGTCGAAACACTGATGACCAAAAGATGGTCCGTTCAAACCACTAGTCATCCGAGGGAGAAAGCCGTGGCATTCTGCTTCTGCAGTTAACAGTTTTCAAAAACCTCTGGGGCAAGTTCTACTCCATTGTATAGAGCCACTATGAATTGGAATTGACTTACCCCTTTGAATATCCTCTTGGGTATAATATCTATTTAAGTCCTTTGCACAATCATCACCACAATCCGTTTTAGAACATAATCCTCATTTTTGTACTCATTATAAGTACCTCATCTTCTCCCAACATCCCCTGCATAACCCTAAGAAACTATTAATCTAGTTACTTTCCCTATAGATTTACCCATCCTGAATTTCAAATAAAAAATAATTTAAAAATAAAACCCTCAGTGCAGAAGAAAGCAGGAAAATAATATGGAACCTAACTATGTCTGCATTAATTCACTTGTCGCACTCTCTGAGGCAAGGCTATTTACATCCCTGATCAAAACCAGAGGGAGTTCAATGAAGGCTTAATCCCCATGGGACACTGCAGGTGAATTTTAGGTTTTCACTTTCTCCATAGCCTTTTGCACACCAGGTGCTCAGAATATAAGCACCACTACAAATCCCTTTTTCTGATCTTAGATTTCATTATTTACAATCCTTAGATCACACAGGCTGGGGTGCTTTTCCCAAGATAGAAAAGTGGCAAATATATGGTAGTCTTAAATTTCCTACTATCAAATTACCTCAAAAGCAAGGGGTTTTGAGCCAAAGTCTGAGGACCTCTAAATTCAGAACGTTGGGGTAGCACTCCTTTTCCTTCTTCTTTCACTAGAGCATCACCACTTTGTGTCCACAGGAGTGTATCACTTGCTTTAAAGTGCAACAGGTCTGTTTAGGGTAAATTTCAACTCACTTAAGATTTTTCTGGCTCAGATCCTTGTGATGTGGCCTAAATAGTATGCTGTACACCTCTAGAAGACAAAATCTAAAATCCAGGTACCCTTTATAGTATGAGGCCTGGATCACTAAAGGCTGTAAAGAAACTCCTTTATAAATGCATGATTAGCCATATAGTACAGGGTGGATTCTCTACCTTGCAAGCATCCATAAAAGCAATGAGAAGTTGTTTGCCCAAGGGAAAGCCACCTGTCGGGGCCCCCCACTCACTCTAGCACCAACAGAATTGATATTATTTTCTTAGAGACAGACAGACACACATACGCATATATTCCTCTTGGAGTCTATTTTTTATGAGGTTCCCAGTGTCTGTTTTCTCTTTGCTACATAGGTTTGTTTTTTTATATCCCTAAAATCTAGGTCCCACAACTTCTCCCATTTGTTTTCTCATAAAAGTTTTATAGTTATGTTTTTTTTCCATTTAGGTCTTTGATCTGTGTTGAATTGGTTTTTCTGTATAGTATGCATATTTTTTAAAATATAGAAATAAATTCCACATAATTTCTGACAGATTGAATTAGGTAGTGCCAATAGATTCACATCCGTGCCTCTGAACACTGAAGGAGTCTTCGACAGTGGATGTGTCCAACATACAGAACAACTGAAAGTCAAAATGAAATTAATATACTCCTGCTTAGCTGCTATGCAGTAGTTAAACTGCCCAGCAAGAATTCAGTGTGTGTTTGGTCACTATACATTATGGCATTCCAAATTAAAATAAATTTATTTGCAACATTCTAAATCCCAAACATGAGAAGGATGTAGCTTAGCACTTAACAGAAATAGAGGACACAAAGTTGGTGGTAGTTGCAATCTGTTCAGACTTGTGATAATCTCATGTGTGCAGAGTAGAAAGGTCCTTGGTAGTAATAAATG
>NW_022103918.1:12933697-12935013 GCF_000313985.2 Echinops telfairi
GCGTCCATTCGGGAAGTTGACAAACATCCAGAATGAGGTTTGTTATCAGTCAACAGTTCACCTTTTGGGAACTGAGAAAAACACTCGTACACTTGAGTTTTTCTCATAGCACTGTCCTTGTAAGCTGTGTTCAACTTCATCACAACCGTTTCTGCAGCGTTTTTCCATAGTAGGAAACAAAATTTCACAGCTCCATGCTGTTCTCTGAAATTGTCCATCACAGAAAAACAAAGTTTGAGAGAAACTGTTTACAAAAAATTTTACTGTGACCAGAGAGAACCTTCTCAGGTGACACCAGTGGGTGCACTAACTCAAAACGATATGCTCACCTGGGGCGGGGATGCGTATTACAAAAACTTCACCCAGTGAAGCTTTTTTCTGTTGTTTTGCAGGGAGGGATTTACCTCGTATTTTCACTTTGGCTTGAACTAGTATAACAGATAACTCATTAAAAGTTTTGCATTGTAGCTTTCTGTCATTGAGAAATTATTTAAAATGTTGTATTCGGGCATACTAGAGAAATGCATATAAGATAACTTTATATCAAAGAGCATTTGAACAATTAGAAAACATCCTAGCCCAGATCAAGTCCTTAAGTCCGATATTACCCCAGAGGTCAATACTAGTCCATAAATTCCTCTTTAGACTCACAAAACACATGCAATAATGCCAAATGCTGGAAGATCACGGGCCAGTGGGTGGAAAGTCTTGTGGATCCAGTGGTGGTGGAAACGCTGGCATGGGTCTTCACGTGGCTTCTCCAGCTTCAGGGCTCCGCCTCTTATCAGCATAGCTCCATGTGGCTTGTCAAAGGATGTCTTGCAGGGAGTGAGTGTATCAGGCCTCCAAGTGAACTATTTATCTCTGTTGCACGTCCAAATGAGGTCATCAAGCTGCCACCTGAGTGACAGGCTAAATTCCACCCCTGCGCTCTTAATAGTCTCCAGTTGACATCTGATTATTTAACTACCACAAATATGTTAAGCTTTGAATTTTTTCACTGATAAAATAGGGTTCGTGATACCTGTTCTGCTTAAATCACAGAGCAAATTAAGGTGGTGTGAAAGCATCAGCATTTTACAGATGATAAAATGATACAGCATAAGTTCTGTTACAGAAATAGCTCTAAGTTAACTTGGAAAAGATCAGTTAGATTCTCTAAAGTCTGTGTAAGAATCCTGGAATGTATCATACCAATATCAAAGGTCCATCAAAAATGTTTATAGCTTAAGGAATAAAGTGTCTATTACAGAAAAATTCAGTACTGTAGTATAGTTAGGTCACCATAGATGGATTATCAACCTGTGGGTCATGAC
>NW_022103918.1:12937096-12938979 GCF_000313985.2 Echinops telfairi
TTATATTCCATAGATCAATTGTATCAAGCATATGTTGCCATCATCATTTTCTAAACATTTACTTCCTATCTGAGCCCTTGGTATCACTTCTTTTTTCCCCCCACCCTTTCCACTCTCATGACCCCCTGATAAATTATAAATTGTTATTTTCATATTTTACACCAACCCAACTGCTGTCTCCCTTCATGTTTCTTTTGCTCATCCCCCTGGCGATCGGTTCCATCTTCCTCCCCTTTGCTGCACCTTCCCTTTACCCTACTGTGATACTGCTGCTCCCATTTCTGTTCCTGAGGGGTTTATCTGACCTGGATTCCATGTGTCCTGAACTCTTATCTGTACCCATGTACATGCTCCGGTCTAGCCAGAACTGAAAGGTAGGAATGGGGTCATGATAGTAAGGGGTGAGGAAGCTTCAAAGAACCAGAGGAGTATTGTGTGTTTCATCTGTGCTATACTGCGCCCTGCTTGACTCATCCCTTTCCTATAACCCTTCTCTGAGGGGATGTCCTATTGTCTACAGATGGGTTTTGAGCCACATCTCTGACCCACCTCATTCTCAGCAGTATGCTTGTTTGTTGTTTTATTGGGGGGGGTCTTCTGATGCCTGTTACCTGATCCCATCAACACCTCATTATTGCACAGGCTGGTGTGCTTCTTCCATGTGGGCTTGGTTGCTTACCTGTTAGATGGCCATTTGCTTAACTTCAAGCCTTTAGGGCCCCAGTTGCTATATCTTTTGATAGCCGGGTATCATACCTTTCTTCACCATATTTGCTTATGCACCCAGTTTGTCTTCAGTGATTGTGCTGGGAGGGTGAGCATCACAGAATGTCAGGTTGTTAGAACAAAGTGTTCTTACATCGAGGAAGGGCTTGAGCAAAAGTCCAAAGTCCATCTACTTCTTCAATATATTGCCATATAAATATATGTACATAGGTCAATACCTCTATTTGTATAAATTAATATATTTGCAAATGTACACACCTATGCTTATAACCATCCATGGATTTGCTTCCTAGATCTGTCCTCTGTTTCCTTTTACCTTCCTCCTGCACCACCATCACAGTCACCCTTCTTCAGCCTCTTAGCAATTCCTCTCAGCTAGATTGCTGTTGCTCCAACACCCCCAGGATCTCTCCATCCTCCTTATTGTTGATTTTCCCTACTTGTTCCCCTTTCTACAGCATTACTTGCACCTCTCCCTTCCCCCACCTCCTCCTCCCTGCAAGTCCCTCTGAAACCACGAGTCCCATTGCTCTCTCCTCAGGCTTGCTTTCCACTCTTACCTTATATATAGGTAGGCAAACCAACAATAATGGAGACAAAATACAAAGAAAACAAACAATTGAAGAAAAAGAAAAAAACTAGCAGGTAAAAACAAAATAAGCATATGTAATTCCAGGTCCGAAACACAGGGAATCCAGGACAGCTAAATCCCTCAGGACCAATATTGAGAGTAGTAATACCAGGAGAGGGGAAGGTGTGGGGGGAAGTTAACACAGTGATCTACATATAACCCTCTCCAGGGGGGTGGACAGCAGAAAAGTGGGTGAAAAGAGAGTCAGTATAAGGCATGAAAAAATAATTTATAAATTATCAGTCAAGGGTTCATAAGGGAGGGAGGGAAGGGAAAAATGAGGAGCTGATACCAAGGGTTCAAGTAGAAGGAAAATGTTTTGAAAATGATGAGGGCAACAAATGTGCAAATGAGCTTGACACAATGGATGGATGTATGGGTTGTGATAAGCATTGTACAAGCCCCAATAAAATGATTAAAAGAAAAGGGAAAAATCTGTCTGCTGACCTTTATGGCTATCTCCCCACAGGTCCTAGAGAGTTCCGGAACCTGCCCCTCTAGCCTAAGATCGATTTGGGGGGCTCCT
>NW_022103918.1:12940889-12960896 GCF_000313985.2 Echinops telfairi
CCCCCCCCAACCATAAAATTATTTTCATTGCTACTTCATAACTAATTTTCTTACTGTTATGAATCGGGTGACCCCTGTGAAAGGGCTATTTGACCCCCAAAGGGGTCGTGACCCACAGGTTGAGAACTGCTGATCTAGAGGGAACTGCTAGAAATTCAAGCTCAATTCCAAAGAAAACAATGATGGATTTCTTGCTGATGACTGAGAGCAAAGAAGACCAGAAAGATATTTGCTGTGTGTCTGCTCTTACACAAGTTATATAGAGACCAGGAAGCAGTCCTTCACACCGAACAAGGTGGTCTGGCGTCGTTTAAAATCAGGAAGGTGTACATCAGAGTTGTCTCCTTTTGCCATACGTTTTCCATCTGTGTGCTGAGCAAATGTGAGAAGCTGAACTATGTGGAAAAGAATGCTTCAAGATTGGGGGAAGGCTCCTTAAAACCAGCAGTTTTCAGACTATGGTCTTGCCTGCTGAAAGCGAGACGGACTTGCACACTCACTGATGAAGATCAAGGATTGTATCCTTCGCTGTGGGTTACAGATCTTTGTGAAGAAAACAAAATCTTTGCAACTGGACCAATAAGTTACATCATGATAAAAAGATTAGAATTGTCAAGGATCCACAGTCAACAACATGAAAGCAGCAGTCAGGAAATCAAGCAGCCTATTTATTACATTGGGAAATGTTGCTGCAAAGATGCCACTATCAAGGTTAAGATGTGCCTGACCAAACCACGGTGCTCTCAGTCGCCGCGTACGCATGCAAAAGCATGACAGTGATGTGGTATTCTATGTCGGCAAGAAGGAGACAAATCTATGTTGAAAGAAATGAAGCCAGAAAGCTCCTCAGAAATTAGGACCACAGGACTTTCCCTCATGGACTTTGCTCCTATCAAGAGGGAAGGAACCTTGGAGAAGGACATCATAATTGGGAAAGTCAAGTCCCCCGAAAAAGAGGAAAGCCCCGCAAAGACATGGCTTAACAGAGTGACTGCAACGGTGGCACTGAAGGACAAGTCCTGAGTTCAGTGGCACCACGCAGCAGGTGTGTATGACACCTGAGCCACAGAACAGGCAGGGCATTGTGACTCCCACTTTAAAGGTGAAGTTATGCTCATTGTCTGGAAATTAATGTACAAAACAATTTCCCACAAAAACACTGGCTTTCACCTAGACTCAAGATTCAGGTTCCTTTAAAGGAGAGTGTCCATATATTTACAGTAAAATCTGAATTTTATGTGTATGTTCATAGGTGCACATTCAGATCTCCTTTCATTAACTCATTCATTCAGAAAGCACCCTCATGAAAGGATGAGCTGAAGCAGGCGAGAGCCAAAAGCCGTCCAGCCCATTCCTGTAGCTGCTAAATGCAGGTCTGCCACTGTGCCTTTGGGATATTCAGTTGTCACCTCAACCAAATTTAAATAATAGTTAAGACGTTTGTTCTAATTTAGGATTAAATACGTCTTCTAAGACTTTATCTTCCAATCTTTAATTAGGTTAATCTAGTTTTTATTTTGTTTTGGTGTATTTATTTAAATGTGAGTTTTGTTTATTTATTAGTGCTGTCATTTAAATTTGTTCCTAAGAATTCTTGAAACTGTTATCAAGAACTGAACACAAGCTCTCCTTGTAGGCAGGAAAATACCAACTACGGGAGCTCCGGTCGACTGTGCACTCCTGGGGAGACGGAGGAATCGGCACTGCTGCCTGTTAAATGCCGAGTAGCAGCTTCTCTTGTTAGCTCCTTGGTTCCCTTTAGGAAGGGAAATGGCCTCCACCCTTCCTAGACCTTGACATTCAAGGCAGAGAGACTTACAAGGTAGAAGTTGTTTCAGGTTTTGAAATTCTACCTACTTCTGCCTAGACTCAACCCCACACAACTTTGGTTGGGAAATTCCACTGCCGCCCTTTGCCCCACATAAAGGTCTTGCCCCAAACAAGAAGGTATAGATCAATGGTTCTTAACCTTCCTAATGCCGCAACCCTTTAACACAGAACCCCAACCATAAAATTATTTTCATTGCTACTTCATAACTGTCATTTTGTTACTGTTGTGAATCAGTGACCCCAGTGAAAGGGTCTTTCGACCCCTAAAGGGGTCGAGACCCACAGATTGACAACCGCTGGTCTCGACCCTAGGTTCCCAAACATATTTGGCCTACTGCCTCTATTCAGGAAAAAAATTACTAGCACTCCCCAGCAGCTGAAAACATTTTTACTATAGCCCATAATCCAGGATACAGTGTGGATCTGCCTTTGCAGTCCCTTGGGTCGTCTCAGCCCCCTCCAAGAGGCTGGCGTCACCCACTTTGGGAAACACTGGTTTAGACTATCAGGCATTCAACAGACTTTTGAGATCGTCTGAGGCTTAAAGTATAGAGTTTGATTTCTGAGCATTATCTGGAAGAGTATATGCAATTCACCTCCTCTAGTTTTATTCTCTAACCTATCATGAGGACTTCTATATCTTCAAGTAAATGTTTTAAAAGCATTATATGGACTTGCATGACAAAAAAAAAATCTACCTTTTTAAAGCATATTAAGATCCAAGAATGGGCTGCCTGTGGGCAAGGAGGACCTAGGATCCCGTTGCTGCAGCTCTATGTCTTATTTGCTTCATAAGTTCTTCTATTACATAGGCTTGTGGCTTTAAAAAGGTGGGGGGACTAAATATAAAAAAGAAAGCATATTGATTAAGGATAGGGTTGAACCATCTGTTATAGTTGCTATCAGCTTTTAACACATGCAAAGTTGAATTGGGAAAATGGTGTGATAGATATATTTACAATGAAGGAGGTGGGGGTAGGAGTGGGGAAAGCAGCTGCCAAAGATGCTTATGTATGAACCTAGAACCTCATGGGGTTTGGAGGTTTAGGGTGTTAGTATCATGGAATATCCCAGTTAGTTGGCCTAATAACGTACGACGTTCTACCTGCTAGTGCCTGAAGTCTTAAAAGCATGCTAGCTGCCATGCAAGACACAGTTGGTCCCTATTTACCTGGAATAACAGAGGAAGGAGTAATAGAATATAGCGTTTTGGGCTAATTACATCCATGAACAACTGCCTCCTTTGTCATGAGATTGGAAAAACTAGATGGTGTTTTTCTGGAGAAACTGGAATGCTACCATTATTACTAAACATTTTTGATACAGATCCTATAGAAAACTCCACATCAAAAGGAGGGAAACTTAGACCAGAGTTTCTTATTCTTAAGGAATCCAGATCATCTGGAATCTTGGGAACTAGCTAAACCTCTGAAAATATTGCTCTAAGATACATTGTAACCCTTTAACCAAAAATATCCCCTGAAACCAGACAGTAGTGAGCTTTAACTAGGTTGGGGGGAAAGTAGGCCTCGAGTGTTAGGATCATCGATGAATAATCTACATGGGACACATTGACCTTCTGGGTCAGGGAGTTGATTGTAATTAGGGGAAGACACTCAGAAAAGGGTAAGGCTACTTGTGAGTGCATGTGTAGAAATGGTTGAATTGGCATATGTTTTACTGTATATATTCTCAGTGCCGACAACAAAATAAGTTTTTCTGGAAATAAATAGCAACCTCTGTTGCATTATTTTAGCTGTTGTTTAATTATTGACGGTTGCATTTTACCTTTTTACCTAGGTCGAACTGGAAGGTACACCCTTATAGAAAAATGGAGGGATACTGAAAGACATTTAGCACCTCATGAAAATCCCATCATATCCTTAAACAAATGGGGACAGTATGCCAGTGACGTACAGCTCATCTTACGGCGAACAGGGCCATCTCTCAGTGAGCGACCCACTTCAGACAGTGTGGCTCGAATTCCCGAAAGAACTTTATACAGGCAGAGTTTGCCTCCCTTAGCTAAACTGAGACCTCAGAACGACAAGTCGATCAAAAGGAGAGAGCCCAAAAGGAAGTCCTTAACATTCACAGGAGGTGCCAAAGGATTAATGGACATTTTTGGGAAGAGCAAGGAAACTGAATTCAAGCAAAGGGTGCTAAATAACTGCAAAACCACAGCCGAGGAGTTGAAGAAGCTCATCCGTTTGCAGACAGAGAAGCTTCAATCCATTGAGAAACAGCTGGAATCGAGTGAGGTAGAAATACGATTTTGGGAGCAGAAATACAATTCTAACCTTGAAGAGGAAATTGTCCGCCTGGAGCAAAAGATCAAAAGAAATGATGTAGAAATTGAGGAGGAGGAATTTTGGGAAAACGAGTTACAGATTGAGCAGGAAAATGAAAAGCAGCTCAAGGACCAACTTCAAGAGATAAGGCAGAAAATAACAGAATGCGAGAGCAAGCTAAAAGACTACTTGGCTCAGATCCAGAATATGGAAAATGGCCTTGAGGCAGAAAAACTGCAACGGGAGGGTCAGGAGGCACAGGTCAATGAGGAAGAGGTGAAAGGGAAGATTGGTAAAGTCAGAGGGGAGATTGACATTCAAGGCCAGCAGAGTCTGAGGCTGGAAAATGGCATTAAAGCTGTGGAAAGATCTCTTGGGCAAGCCACCAAGCGATTACAGGTAAGCACATTTTTTGTTAATAATATATTCCATCTGTTTAACAGAATAAAAGATTCCCTTAATCTTCCTTAACTCTTGCCCGCTTTCCATTCCATTTACACATGAGAAGCCTAACTTTGCTTACAGGATTTTTAGAATCCTTGTGACTTCAGGACAGCTTGGATGTGAGATGAGGATTACAGACCCACGGACCCTTGCTCTGTGGAAGCAGGTGCTTGTAGGGTGGCTGTTGTAGCCTTAGGTAAACGGATAGAAGTTAACAGAATCTCAGTGGCCATGGACACTAATGATGAGAGAGTGACTCTGATTGATCTCCTTTTAGAGATATGAAAACCAAAGAGATTACCAAGGATTGTGATTGTATAACTGACCAACTGATTATCTCTCATTTCTCTATTGTCATCAGCCCATCTTTCTTCCTGCAATGTAGACACCCCCTCTCCACAGTACCCTCCTCTGCCTTCCTGGGGAGAGAGCCATCACTGTGCCTCGCAGTTTCCCCTTTCCAATTCATACACACAAACTATGTCTCAGCACTCCAGTCGGAGAGAGGCTGTGGGAAGTGGCAGGGGAATGAGATGCAAAGCTGCATCAGTTACCAACAGAGGAGAAAGAGTAAATGTTTAGATCTGTGCTGCCCACAATTTAATCAAAATTAACTAATCACCTCCGTCACTAGAGAAAGTTCTATTGGACAGTGCTGGTGTTCCCCCGTTTTGTGTCAATCTTTAGGGGGCCAGTCTGCCTCCTCTTTCTTCCAAGGAGTGGCTGGTGGGTCCAAACCACCAAGCTCGGGGCTAGCTGCCGAACGCTGAGCCCAGTGTACCACCAGGGTCCCCTTTTCCGGTGACAGTTTCAATTTTGGTAACAGACTTCATGGCAGGTTATGAAAAATAAGAAATGTCAACACTCATGGACCAAATTAAGTGGAAATTTGACCAGCCTGCCATGCCACTGTAACGTTGTATTGATGGGAGTGTGTAGAAATGTACTATTTCTATCAGCAGGTACCAGAGGATGTTGCTGGAAGAGGAAGCCCTCACATTGAACAGGAAGGCCTGAATAAACTATTGGTTTCCCCTGAACGACTGCCCAGGCCACAGAGTGAAGTGTGACCTCTTCAGCCCATTGTACAGTGGAAGCCTGACCTGGCTCACTGTGCTCTTGGGAAAGCAACCATGCCACATCCAGCCTTCTTGGCTGGCCAAGAGCAAACTCTGTTGTTTAAAAATTGTTTAGTCTTTTTTCATTTTCTTCTAGGACAAAGAACAAGAACTGGAGCAGTTGACTAAAGAGCTGCGGCAAGTCAACCTCCAGCAATTTATCCAGCAGACAGGGACAAAGGTGACTGTTCTGCCAGCCGAGCCCATTGAAGTAGAGGCCTCCCACTCAGACAGAGAGAGAGGTAAGACGCTGACAAAGCTGCTCCCCTTCTCCCTGACAAACTTTTCATAAACTGCGGCCCTTCAGCCAAAGGGCTCTCCCTCCATTTATAGCCAGTTCCTAGGCTGCCTGCAAAATGACTTGCTCCTCGGGAAAATCAGTAATGCTTTATTTGTCTGAGTGAGTGTGCCATCACTAAATGCAGCATTCATTTTCACTTGCTTCTTGATACAAATCGTTCCCTAAAGTATAGTTGAGCCATATGATACTTCCATTTGATTTTTTTAGCTTCCTTGTTTCTATTGCTTCCCCTTTCCTTCTTCCACTCCTAAAAGTCTTTATTGTTAATTTGTACTTCTATTTAAAAGACTTTCGGATCTGTAAATATGTAGCCTGTCCAGCCTAAGAAAGCAGCGGAATGCTGGCTGTGTAGATAACATTGTGTTGGAATCAGAACCCTCCTGTACCTTTGGGTGTAATCCCACTTGGGAATGCCGTCTCTTTGTATTGATGAAGCCAGGTCAGGGTACGTGGTGTCGTGGTGTCGTAAGATGATCCCTGTTGAGATGTCTGAAGGAGCAGATTGTAACAGGAGAAGGAAGCAGAGATCCCCAAAGACCTGCGGAGTAGCTGAAAGAGTTGAGGATTATCCCTCCGAACAGACAGGGCTTGGCTCTAGAGGTGGCACCCTGAATTTGGACTTCAGCCACCGAAACTGTGAGAAAATACTTTTCTGTTCGCATAAGCCACCCACTTGCGGGTCTTTAGTTACAGCAGCACTAAGAAGCGAAGACACTCTCCTCTGAGGAGGATCGATGAACTGTTCAAATCACCGCATACTGGTTTGTCAAATTGAGGCCATTTTCAAGGATCCGAATTGGCCTTTTCCTCTCACCCCAGGCCTCACCGGAAATGGCAGTTGTTAGCTAAATTCAGCTCCTACCTCGGGTAGTTAGGTTCTGCAGGGCAGGACACATCATGTTTCGTATTGCCAAATATGCCCAAGCTTTTATTAAACCAACTTTCTCTGTGTCCCATTTAGAGGCACCGTGCCAGTCTGGGTCCCTGAAGCGACCTGGTTCATCTCGGCAGCTCCCCAGTAACCTTCGTATTCTACAGAACCCTATCTCATCTGGTTTTAATCCAGAAGGCATCTATGTATAATGTCGTGTGTCTTTGAGGGGAAAGACACAATAAAGGTACCGGGACGGTAAACGGTTCTTCTTTGCTGCGTGCCAATGATGAACAGAGGAGAGATTTCACAAGCCACTGTCTCTGTGTTTCTGTCCTGACTTGCATACCACTTGGAGCCATACCCTGTGCACTGATGCTAAAGAACAAAGACACCGTGTGTGTTCACACTTGAGCAGTGTTGTGTCTGTCCCGCAGCTGCAATGCAAGGCCTTTGAGTTTATTGGTAACATTTTGAGAGCATTAGGAAAAGTATTATTCTTTGAGTACACAGAAATAAGAGTGACTTAGGGGTGACGAGAATTACTTGTATGTGACTGGCTTAGTTTAATTAATTCCATGGATATGTGAATGTAGATATTTTAATATTCTTAATACGTATCCTGTGGCTTAATGATAGCACATCTTGTGTGCTGATGACGGTGTGTGCATGTTACCAGACTCCATCCATATATATTTCTGATGTACAGCTACATACATGTCATAGGGTGTTCTCCACCATTAGAAATAACCCCAGAAGAGCCCAATTGCATTCATTTGCAAAATTGTCGTAGCCATTGCTTAATGAGTGAAATAAAATCTTTCCTGTACATGATTTCCAAAACACAAATGAGAATATACCAGAACAGGTGTATTCTCAGAATATGTTCATGAGGTAAATGGTATGTTTACAAGGTTTTTGGTGTTTTTGAAACACCATTGGGAAAAATGTGATTATGAATATCTGTGGAAATAGAGATTGGGCTCCCTGTTAGATGAGAGGTTTTGTATCTGCCCTCCCCTGTTACTCTCATGGATACTCTGAGTATAAATTTGTAAGGACCAGATTGGTCTGTTTCAGGAATTTTACTTTAAGTGACATGTTTTTTAAGTAACCAACCACTTCATATGTCTGGTCTATTGGCATAACCACATGGGTAAATTATTCTTGTACATAATTCACCCTGTGTAAACCATGGTGATTTCTCCTATCACTTAGACCAAGAGAAAATAGATAATTTTTTTTTAACCAAGGATAAAGTTAAATTCAGGACCTGTTTCAATTGGGGGGGCTTGACTTTTGCAGGACATTAATCTCTATTTGTACACACATTTTTCCTTAATTCATAAAGCCAAAACATGAGTCAACACTCCTTCCATGAGTAGTGACTTCCTTAAGATTCACAGTAACGTTAGACTACTGTGGTCTCACACTACTTAGCCATTTTTATATTCCCTCTGATCAGATTTTGGTACAATATAATCAAGTCTTTAATCTGGAATTTAAAGTAGTTTTTAATTCTGAGGAAAATATATTATCTGTATTATATACATGGAACCAAGTAAAAGTGTATTAATATATTAAAGTCATGGTAACAGGAAAAAAGTATATTATGCATGAAGGCATCTTTGGATGTAGTAACACATTTGACATTTTTGGTTTAATGAATGCTGAGAATGCTATATTTAGGTTTCCTATGGAAAAAAACATTGAGAATGGCTATGAAAATATATATAAGCTTATAGTGTAGTGAAAGTAACAATGCAGAGTTGCCTTTCCCGATCCAGCTAAACGGTGGACCTCAACAAAAGTGTTTTGTCTTACTTTATTTTGAGAGGGGTTCTTGATATTACCGAGTTGACCTTGTCATCATATTTTGCAAGCAACTTGAGAAATACATGTGGTTACCTGAATAACCAGGACCTGTTATGGGTCTGTTCTCAATTTATAATAGCTCTTTCATATCTCTCTATATTTGAAAATCAAGATAATTAGAAATCAAAGTATTTGTAGCATTTTTGACAATAATGACTTATAGAGATGCCCAATCTTTGCCTTACTTACAAAGATCTCATCCTAGTCTGAGAATCATTTTGTTGTTCTTAAAAATTATTGTGACCTTATTCACAAAGAAAAACATTTTTATAAATTGATCAAATTCTGTTTAAATACAAATAGGAAGCTAAAGACATTTTAAACTTCACGATTGCAAAAACTCCTTCGCGTGCCATGAAAAACACAGTCATAAAGTGCTTCTCACTATTCAACTTATCTGTTGTAAATTATTATCAACATTAATCTAATAACCTTAAAAAGGGGGGTAGTACCAGCAGTGCATCACAGCTAACCTCTGACAAGGTCACTGGAATTTTGCAAACTGCCAAATTATTCCTCATGGACTTAATCATAGGTAAAAATACTATTTCTTAGATGAGAGTTGTTTTCAGATGTGAATGTGATGAATGCATTGAGCAGCTGTGCTTCGTAATGTTGCGTTACTTCTAGAAACATAAGAATATTTCATATGCATCGTAAAATATTCTAGTCTCTTTCTGATCACTTTTATCTATTGTGAATACAAATGAGCTCAACTAAGTGCAACATCTTTGGATACATTCCAGGGAGAGGAGCAGGCAATGTTATACAAAACTACTAAATAGATTTTAATTTTTATTCTGCAAATTGTTTTATTATGATTTTCTATTAAAGCATTAAGATATTTTTTGGAACCAAGGAATAATTTGAAATAGCATCAGTGTATCTGACCTCTGAAGGATTCATTTGTCCCCAGAGAGGAGCCCATAGTAGGCTCTCTCTGTCCTTATGAGGCAGATTCTCGTTTAGTATTTGATTGTCATCGTGATGCACAGGGATTTGGTCATGCCACTTCATTGGGTACTTCTGTAACTCCACTTGCCCAAATTCAAGTTAGTCCTACATTGGAGCAAAACCAGACTGAGCCGGTAAGTAATTTATGTTGTGGGACAAGAGTTTTAAGAACAGAAAAAGCACATGTTCCCACAGCATAAATAAAATTCACACCTGCATGAAAAGAATTTTCTTTGTGAATAAGAACAGAACCAACTTTGGAGAAATTCTCATTTAAAAGCTTTTCTGTGAACACCCTTTGAAGTTATAAGTGTAATAATGGATGGAGTAAATAATACGGAAAAAGGCCAAAAAACCCAGCTTCTGACCTGCAGAGGCAGAGGGCACATTAGGTAATTCCTGGTGCGCACTGCCTTTGAAGAGCCTTGATTGAGATGTGCATACTGTACAGAACACAGCTGCATTCACCACCCCTCCTCCCTGCCGTTTCTTTATTCGTGTATAGTGTAGAAAATTCAGTTCGCATTACTTTTATATTCTGTCCAGTGGTTAAGTTGCATATTTCTACGATTTGCTGCAGTATTGTAAAGTTTGGGGTGAAGGCTGTCAGCTGTGTGGAGAAGACAAAACAATCACTATTTATTCAGTATTGCTGCTTTACGTCCGAAGAAGCTGTCGGTGCCAGCCCAGTGACTGCATGAAAGCCGCGGGAGCTCTGTTCCAATGCATTGGATATATTTTTAGAAACCAAATAAATGCAGATAACTATTTAGTATACAAATTATATTAAACCAGCAGAAATATAAAGGCAATAAAGTATATGCATATATATATATATGGGGAAGGGGAAAGATTAAAAAACAGGTTTACAGCCAGACATGATATTAGCCCTTAAAAGCATTTCAGTTTGTCTCTGGACCTTAAGAGGATTTGAGTCGCTGCAGCTTTAAACGGAAAATTGCCATGGTCATTGTGGACACATAAATATGCTTTCGTATTTACTGCTTTGCTTATGTACAAATAAAAACGTCCATAATCTGTATTATATGTTAATTCTCTTTTTTGGCCTTTCGTTTCAAAAATGTTTTTCTGTTTTCCTTACTGATTACCATCATGAACTGTAAAAGAAAGGGTTATTGTTGATATTCTCCCAAATAAATTTTCAGGATTCATTTGGGGAATTACAGTTGTTTGTATTCTGAAATTTAAAATGTGTTAAGAAACTTTTATTTGCCCAAGGGAAAAGGTCTGCATGTCAGTGACACACAAGTACATCTTTCTAAATGCATTGCCAATTATCATACCTAAAGAATTACCTATTGCCAAATGGATGTGAAAGAGAGTAGACACAGTGGAGGCCCACATCCTACCTGTAAGACAGTTGGACAGTCCCTCACAGAAGGGATGATATATCCAGGGTGCAATATAGCACTGATGAAACATAAATATTGTCCAGTTCTTTAATATTTCCACCCTTTCCTATTATGGTTTTAGTTTTACCTCATTAATCTTGTTAGACCTGCATGTGTTCAGTTGTTTAATTAAGATCGTTCAATGCATGAAATCCAAGAGATAAACCCTTCAGAAACATTAATAGGAATAATGATTCCCTGAGGGTACAAGAAGGAAGGTGGGGGGAAAGGGGGAGTGAAAGCAATGATGACTGTATAAACCTACACTTGAGCGTAACAAATACAGAATTATAGATGAACAGATACATTGGGTAGTGTAAGATATGGCAAAACATAATAATAAGGGTTCTTCGAAGGTATGGTATGGTGGGGGAGGGAAGGAGTAAACGGGAGCTGATATCAGAGAGTTCAAGAAGAAAGAAAATGTTTTTAAACTGATGGTCTCAGCCATTGTACACTTAGACTTGATCTAATTGAATTATGGATTGTTAAAATATAAGAGCTTCCAATAAAATATATATATTTAAGTTATTGACTGCTCCAAAGGTAGCTGATCCATTGAAGTGAAACTGAGTTAAATACAGTGGGCCTCTTTCAGAAGGAAAAAGAAATACTCCTTAATGAATCTCTGTATTCCAAGATTGCTGTAAAACCAGAAGTGGAAAGGAGAGAACTGAATATTTTGGTACCTGTGGCATGTCAATTTGCAGACGAGCTACATGGCACCCTTCACATTTACAGCCATCTGAGAAACTTGTCCCAAATCATTAATACGTTTTGGCTCTACATTTAAATTTAGACCTTTCTAACCCCAAAGCCCTTCTGTATATCCCATGACAATTTTACAATGCCTTGTGTCTGTATTTCAACTACTAATGTGAAAGTTAAAACATAGATTGTGGTTTTTAAGGCAGTGTATTAGTAGATATTAGAATCTTGGACAGAGTTCCGGCAACATGACACCTAAGCAAGCAGCCCACATCTGGAGCTCCATGGCAGTACATGAACCCGCTGGATGAGTGGAGGATTCGGGTAAGTGAATCAACTCCCGCGACAACGCAGAGTACTTCCTTGGTTTGGGAGGCGACCTTCCCCCATCTAGCATGGCTCTGGAGCACTGGAGAGCCATGACCTGGTCCCACAGATACCCTGGTCCACACCGGCCATGATGACTGTGGGCCCTGCCACAGCCACCACCGGCTGATAGCCCCCGCCCCCCTCCTGCAGCCTGAAGGCCACATATGGAGCTAGCCAGCTACCCTATTGAGCCACACACACCACTACAGTCAGCCCATGGCACTCTGCTGTTAGCAGTTCCCTTCTCCCCACATGGCGGCAGTTCCTGCCACGCACCAGCCACCCCAGTGACTGGCAAGACCCTCTCCGCAGTCTGCCCCTTGTAAGTCATCACCCGCGGCTAAGGTGGCTCTCTCCAACATTGCCTGCCACCTTCCCCTGCTCATGGCAGCAGCGGCTTCTGCCATCACTCAGTGCCTTCATTCGCAGCTGTGGCAAATGCCTCCACTGTTGCCTGGAAACCCTGACACACACACCCACCCCAGCAATGGGACTTAACTTCTTGTCATCCTATACCCCTTCCACAGAAGCAGAGCCCTCCCAACCTTCTCCCAGCAGCAGCGGGGCCTTTACAGCCTTTGCCTGGCACCGCCACTCACAGCAGTTGGGCCTCTTTAAAAAATCATTTTATTGGGGACACTTACAGCTCTTATAACAATCCATACATTGGTTGTGTCAAACCCATTTGTACATATGCTGCCATCATCTTTTAGAAAACATTTTCTTTCTACTTAACTCCTTGGTATCAACACCTCATTTTTTTTTGTCTTCCCTCACCGTCCACATCCTCCCCACCTCATGAACCCTAATATAAATTCTTATCATTTTCATATTTTACACCGTCCGCTGTCTCCCTTCGCCCGTGTTTCTGTTGTTCACCACCCTGGGTGGGAGTGTGGGGTATACATCTACTGTCACCTGGCACCCCCTCCTGCGGTAGCAAGGCCTTTCCACCCTCCGCTCGGCACTCACACCTATGGCAGCAGGGCGTTTACTGTGTTAGCCTGGCACCCCCTCTACAAGCAGCAAGGCTTCTACCATCATGCAGCATGGGACCTTTCCTACTGGCACCCCCCTCCTGTAGCAGCAGGGCTTTTTCCATAGTCGCCCAGCACCCCTACGCACAGTGCTACCCTAGCTACCTGAAATAGCCCGCCCATGTTCCCTGAGAGGGCCACCAAACCTGCCCTCCAAATAGGTAATCCATGCCAAGGAGAGTAAAACCCTAGTGTGATAAAGCAGCAGCCTGACCCCCTGGCACAGTTGGCTATAGGAAGCCTGCAGAAGCATTCCTACCAGGCTCACAGAGCCCAGAGAACGCTGACTCCCCAGAAATTGGTGCTGAACTCCTCCAAAATGACATACAGTAACCATAACATCCTCAAAAACAAAAATAGAAACAAAACAATGCAATATCAGAGTAAGTCCTGAACTTAGCAATGGACATAAAAGAAGCAGAAGTTGAGCTACTACATAAATCTTCAGAATGCTGCTTGGGGTCATATAGAATATGAGCAAAGCAATATACAGAATAAAGGGTGAAATGATACAGGAGATAAAGGCCATGAGTCGAAGGGAAATACAAGTTAAGGGATGAGATAAAAGAAGCAAATAATTTATCAGTCTTTGCTATCAGCCTAGAAGAAGCTGAGAACCATAACAGTGACCTTGAGGATAACCAGGCAGACCAACAAATGGGAAAGACAGTCAAAATAATCGTTTAAGAAACCCTGAGAACAATGGCATACGCTAAGAACAACATTCGAATAATTGAACTACCAGAACAAGACAAGGAAGAAGTCAGTGGCAAAAACAGCAAAGGAATTCTTAGAGTAAAACATCCCAAGCTTAATGAATGAGAATCAGGTAACCATCCAGGAAACACAGAGGACACCAGCTAAACTGAATCCAGGAAGAATTTGCCAAGCCATATTAAACTTAAACTCTCCAACTTTGAGGAAAAGGAGAATTAGGAGAGCAGCGAGGGGGTGGGAAAGGCAGTCACCTACATCAGCAGACATTAAGAAGAGGAAAGAGTGGAGTAACCTGAAAGTTGAAAGAAAATAATGCAAACCTGAGAGTCCTCTACCCAGCCAAATTATCTATCAAGATAGAGCAGTGAGAGGCTTCCCAGAAAAGGAAAACCTCAAAGAATACACTTAAAGGAACCCAGCTCTACAAAAAATCCTTGCTGACCCAAAGTGGTCAGAAGAACATAATTCAAGCACAAATAGGAGACCACCACACAGAGCAACTCCATCCAGAGTTCAACACATTGAAAACAGCCCTCAAAATAGCACTGGCTCAGTGTTGAAAAGAAGGCAAGAATGAAACACCCACACCCACACAGCACTTATAAGAAGGGAGGTAGGAAAACAAAAGAGGTACAAGTTGACATCTCATAGACCACAGATGGATGTCATAACTGAGTATCAATGAACTGAACTCTCCCATTAAAAGACAGACTCGCAGACTGGCTTAGAAAACACAGCCCATCAGTCTGTTGCCCACAGGAGACACATTTCAAGCTTGCAGACAAAAATAGGCTGAGAATCAAACACGACAAAAATATACCAAGCAAATGGCAATTCAAAAACAGCAGGAATTGCAATCTTAATGACAAAATTGATCTCAAGGTGCAAGCCATAACGAGAGAGAACGAGGGGCATTATATAATGCTCAAGGGATCAGTAGACCAAGAACCAGTGAGGACACTAAACATTTACACACCCAACAAGACACCCATGAATTTCATATATCAAACTCTCCAAAAGATTAAAAAATAAATTACAGGCTCAACAATCATAGTACATGTCTTTAATAAGCCACTTTCTGAGAAAGCTACAACACAGGGAAAGAAGCTTAACAAGGAAGCTACTGAACTAAACTCTACAATTAGGCGACTTGATCTGATAGACAGTTTCAGAGCTGTCCATCCAAATTAAAAAAAAAAAAGTTCAAATTCTTTTCAAGCCCAACATGGCACATACTTGAAGATAAACCACATGCTGGGACACATGTCGAGCCTGTGAAAATTCAAGCGCACAGAGGTCACTCAGATTTCCATCTTGGACCACTATATCATAAGGCTAGGAATCAACAAAAGGATTAAGAAAAGGGCAAATAATTAGAGGATGAGTAACTGTCTACTGCAAAATAAGTGGGCATGGGCTCTGATCAGAGGGAAAATCAGGAAGGTTTTAGAAAACAATGAGTTGAGAATACAATGTATCCAAACCTTTAGGACACAGCAAAGAGAGTTATAAGAAAACTTAATAACAATAAATGCACACATGAAAAGGGAAGAGAGACTTATGATTGATATGCTGGCACAAAGCCCCCAGCAATTAGAGTGGAGGCAACAGGAAAATCCTAATAGCAAAAGAAAAGAAGTAATAAAAATCAGGGCAAAAATAAACGAGTGGGTAACAGGAAACAATGCAAAAAAATCAATGCAGCAAAAATTTGGTTATTTGAAAGGATTAACAGTGTCAATATTGAGTTGGCAAACCTAACCAAAGAAAGGAAGGAATAAATACCAATAGCGAGGATGAGGGATGAAACGGGAAATTACAAGAGACCCTAATGAAATTAAAAGGCTAATTACATAGTATTATGAAGGTCTGTCCTCCAATGAATTCAACAACTTTGAAAACAGAAAAATACTTGGAAAAAAATCCCTTTCTAGACGATCCCAGATGGATGTCAAGAACCTCAACAAACCAATAACAATAGAGGAAGTATACAAGGTTATTCCGGAAATACCAACTAAAAATTCCCCTGGGCAAGACAGCTTCACAGGAGAATTTTACCAAGCATTCAGGGAAGAACTGACACCAAGCCTACACAAACTCAAGAGCATAGAAAGAGAGGGAAAACTCCCAGAATCGTTCTATGAAGCTAGCATAACACTGATACCTAAAGTGGGCAAGGATCCCACAAGAATTGAGAACTACAGACTGATAACGCTAATGAACATCGATGCAAAAATTCTTAACAAAATTAAGATTTTGACCAATAGAATACTAAAGTATATAAAATGAATAATTCACCGTGACTAAGTGGGGTTTATTCCAGATATTCAAGGGTGGTTCAACATCCAAAAGTCCACCAGCATTTTTTCATCACATTGACAAACAAAAGAACAAGAACCACATGATAATATCAATAGATGCAGGAAAGGCATTCAACAACATCAAACACCCATCCCTGTTTAAGACACGCAGGAAAACAGGAATGGAAAGAAAATTCCTCAATATAATACAAGCTATATAAGAAAAGCCAACAGCCACTGTGGTAATCAATGGGGAAAAGATGAAAACAAGGCAACTGAATAAAGAGGCCAGACAAGGATGCCCTGTACCCCACTCTTATTTAACATCATGCTGGAGGTCCTCGCTAACAACATAAAGGAAATAAAACACCAAAGGTATTAATCTGGGAAAGAAGAGGTGAAACTATCATTATTCATTGATGATATGATTATATATATGGAAAACCCCAAAAGTTCCACTAAAGGAATATGGCAGAGTGGCAGGGGAAAAAAGTTAAAAAAAAAACAAGTCTATCAAACTGCTTGTATACATCAGAAGAGTCCAGTGAATAAGCGTTCAAAAAAGTAGTACCCTGCACAATAGCTAAGCACCAATTGAAATATCTAGGGATATACCTAACAACAGCAAATGATTTGTATGAGAAAAACTACAGAACACTATTACAAGAAACCTACACTTATCTCAATAAATGGATATCCCATGCTCCTGGACTGGAAAACAATATAGTACAGATGTCAATCCTGCAAAAGGCACTATACAAGTTAAATGCTATCCTGATATAAATACCAACATCCATCTTCAAAGAATTGGAAAAAGTGCCTACCAACTTCACATATGTAGAGGGAAGAAGCCCAGAATTAGCAGAGAACTCAAGAAGGACAAGTCAGGTGGCTTGCTTTACCTCACTTTGGCACCAACTGTCCAGCAACAGTGATCCAAAACATATGAGAAAATGTTCACAATCATTAACTATAAGAAAAATACAAATTAAAACAACGATGAGATATAACCTAACACCCTCAAAGATAGCCCTATCCAAAAAATCAGGAAGCAATAAGTGTTAGAAGGGATGTGGTGCTAATTGGAATTCATCCAGTGCTGGTGGTTCTGTATGTATGTATAGCCATTATGGAAATCAATTTGGTGATACCTAAAACAAATGGAAATCGAGCTATCATATGACCCAGCAATCCTCGACTGGGCATAAAGCCAGAAGAACTAAGAAAGAGACCCATGACCAGCCATCTGTGCTCGTGTTTATCTGAGAACAGTTCACAATCACAAAGAATTGTAAACAAGCAAAATTTCCATCAACCAAGGAATGGATTCAAACACCCTGGTATGGAAGACTTCTGGCAAGATGGCTAACGAGTAACACATACCAGAGTGACTCCACAGAAATCAGCGCAGGAGACCAACTGAGAGGGAAATTCTATGTTGCTGAGTCACAGGAGGATCACCATAAAGATAAGTAGCAGAGATCCACTAGATTTTGAGGAGCTGTGGCTGACCACTGTGGAAGCCAGCAAAGGTTTAGCCTTGTCCCTGTTACAGTCTCAGCCAGATATGGGCTTCTTTGGCCAGCCCAAGGCCTTTACTTCAACACAGCCACAGCTTGCTGCCGCTTCTGGGCAAGGTTTAAACCTCTCCAGCCCCATGGTCAGGCGATAGGGGCTCAGCTGTATCTTTACTTTTATTTCTCTTTTTTCTATCTTTCTCCTCACAGTCTCAGCAGGCTGTTTGTTTTTTTTTCTCTCTTCCCTTTTCTCTCACATGCCACTGCCAGCCTCCAGGCCACCCCCCTTAGCCTATGGCATTTATGCCTGATCTCCACCCAGCTGGGGGAGCTCCACCCTTGGCAGTGTAACCCGCGGCTTGTAAAAGCTGGGACAACTTCTTCTGAGGGACAGCCGGCCCCCATGGCTGGGGCAGCTCCTGTTCATTCTCTGTGGTCCCACATGACTGAGGAAACGTCCTCCCTCCTACCATAGTGCCTCACAAAGCCTAAGTCAGCTCTGCCAACACTCTCCAATGCTCCATGCTGGAGGAACCTTTGCCCAACCTCTGCAGCAACTAGCTGACTAGTGTAATTCCACCCACCATCGGCGATGCTCTACACCAAAGCGGGCATCCTCACCTGCCTTCTCCACACTCCAATTGCAGCAGGCACCCATGCATGCCCTCTGTTGCCATGGGCCACACCACCGTGACTTCTTGTGAAGTCATCCAGTGCAGAACGATCCTCACAGATCCACAACCACCCAACCAGCATCCCCTGAGAGGACCATCCAACTCGCCCTCCAAATAACAGAATACTATTTAGCTAGAAATAGAGTGAAGCCACAGGAGGATAAAGCAATAGGCCAAACCCATAGTGCAATTAGCAGCAGGCCATTCAAAGAAGCATTCCTATGAGTCTCCCAGAGAGAGCTGAGTGTGCTTCAACTCTCTGGAAAATGGCACTGGGATCCTCTAAAACAACAAAATGCAAACAGCAACCAGCCCCAGCAACCTCAATGAAAAAAACACAAGAAACAAAAGGCAATGTCAGAAGATGTCCTGAACCTAATGACATGCATGGAAAAAACAGACATTGATCTCACACAAAAGGAAAATTTCAGAATGCTGCTTGGAGTCAGACAGGATATAAGGGAAATGCAGGAAAAGGATGAAATGATAGAGGAGATAAGGACCATACACCAATGGCAATACAAGAGTGTAAGGATGAGATAACAAAAACCAGTAGCAAATTAGCATTCTTCACCTACCAACAGGAGGCAGAGAAACGCACCAGTGACCTAGAGGACAGCCAAGCAGACTTCAACAAAAGTGAGGGGAAAAAAGTCAAGATAATCAGAGAAGCTGAAGAAAACCTAAGAGCTATGTCTGATGCTATGAAGAGGCACAACATCAGAATAATCAGATTACTGGAGGAAGACACAACAAAGAAGTGAAGGGCAAAACTAGTGAGAGAATTTTTGGAGGAAATCTTCCCCAGCTTAATGAATGAAAACCAAGCAACCATTCAGGAGGCTGAAAGAACACCAGCTAGACTAAATTTCAAGAAGAAATCACCAAGGCAGATAATAGTTAAACTATCCAACTTAGAGGAAAAGGAGAAAAATCATGAGAGCAGCTAGGGAAAAACAAGCAATCACAAATAAAGGTTACTAAATAAGAATATGCTGAGAAATATCAGCCTACACTATGGAGAGAGTGGAGTAACATATTGCAAATATTGAAGGAAAGCAATGCAAACCCAAGAATACTCTATCCAGCTAAATTATTGATCAAGATAGATGGAGAAGTAAGAGTCTCCCCAGACAAGGAAAAACTCAAAGAATACATTAAAAGAAACCCAGCCCTACAAAAGATCCTTGCTGACCCAGTATGGGCAGAAGAACAACACCAAGCATAAATAAGAGACTGCCACATAGAACAACCTCACCCAGAGGGCAGCAAAGAGAATACAGCCCCCAAGGTAGCATTGGTGTAAGGATGGAAAGAAGTCAAGAATGAAACACACACACAGCACTGAGTATAAAGGGAGGTAGGAAAACACCCAACACAAAAGGTATAAGATAACATCACAGATGGATGTAATAACTCAGAATATAAATGGATTAGACTTAGGCATTAAAAGATGGAGGCTAGCAGACTGGCATAGAAAACAGAATCCATCAATCCCATGCCTACAAGAGACACATCTCAAGATTACAGACAGAAATAGGCTGAGAACAAAAGGCTGGAGAAAAACATATAAAAAAACAGCAACTCAA
>NW_022103918.1:12961698-12963584 GCF_000313985.2 Echinops telfairi
GGAAAAAATTAATGCTGCTAAAAGTTGGTTTTTTAAAAAGGATAAACAGAATTGACAGACCACTGGCAAACCTAGCCAAAGAAAGGAGGAAACAAATGCCAATAGCAAAAATGGGAGATGAAATAGGGGACATTAAGAAAAACCCTAATGAAATAAAAAAGATAATGATGCAGTACTACGAAGGACTGTACGCCACTGAATTCCAAAAGTTGAAAGACATGGACAAATTCTTGGAAAAACAAACCCTCCTAGACTATCCCTGATGGACATCAACAATCTCAACAGACCCATAGCAATAGAAGAAATAGACAAGGTAATCAAAGGATTACCAACAAAAATCCCCTGATCAGATGGCTTCACAGGAGAATTCTACCAAGCATTCAGGGAAGAACTGACACCAATTCTACACAAACTGTTCCAGAACATAGAAGATGGAAAACTCCTGAACTCTTTCTATAAAGCTAGCTAGTATAACTCTGATACTGAAACCGGGCAAGGATCCCACAAGAATCCAGAACTACAAATATCCCTAATGAGCACTGATGCATAAATCCTTAACAAAATACTGGCCAATAGAATACAAAAGTATATAAAACAAATAATTCACTATGACCAAATGGGATTCATACCAGGGATGCAGGGATGGTTCAACTTACGAAGAACTTTAGTATCATTCGCCACACTGACATGAAAAAAAAACAATAAGAACAGCATGATAATAACGATAGATGCGGGGAAAGCATTCAACAACATCCTAAACCAATTCTGGTTTAAGACACTCAAGGTGATAGGAATAGAAGGAAAATTCCTCAATATAATACAAGCTATATATGAAAAACCAACAGCCAACGTGGTAGTCAATGCAGAAAAGACTAAAGCATGCCCCTTATCCTCACTCTTATTTAACATTGTACTGGAGGTCCTAACTAACAGCAGAAGGCAAAGAAAAGACAACAAAGGTATTCACCTGGGGAAGGAAGAGGTGAAGCTATAGTTATTCAAAGATGATATGAGTTTATATATGGAAAATCCCAAAAGCTCCACAAGGGGAGTACTGGAAACAATAGAGGAATTTGGCAGAGTGGCAGGATACAAGATCAACAAACAGAAGTCCATTGGACTGCTATACACATCAGATAAGATCACAGAAGAAGAGATAAAAAAGGTGGTACCCTTCACAATAGCCAAGCACAAATTGAAATATCTAGGGATATACCTGACTAAAAGAACAGAAGATCTATATGAGGAAAACTACAGAACACTATTACAAGAAACCTAGAGCAGCCTCAAAAAATGGAAGAATATCCCATTCTCGTGGATTGGAAGTGTCAATATAGTAAAGATGTCAGTTCTGCTCAGGGCACTTTATAAGTTAAATGCAATCCTGCTACAATTACCATCATCTTTCTTCAAAGAATTGGAAAAACTGATTACCAACTTCATATGGAGAGGGAAGAAGCCCAGAATTCTCAGAGAACTCAAAAGGAGGACAGAGTGAGAGGGCTTGCTTTACCTGACATTAGCACATGTTATAAAGCCACAGTGGTCAAAACCACATGGTATTGGTATAAAGACAGATACTCAGACCAATGGAAAAGAACTGAAAGCCCAGAAATAAAATCATCAGCATACAGACAACTGATCTTTTAAAAGGGCCAAAAAAATATCAAATGAGAAGCGGATGCCCTCTTCAGTAACTTGTACTGTAAAAAATGGATATCTACCTGCAGAAAAATGAAGCAAGACCCTTATCTCACTCCATGCACCAGAATAAACTCAAGGTGGATCACAGACCTCAAGGTAAAATCCAAAAATATTAGGGCCATCAATGAGGGAATTAGGACAAACCTGAGAAGTATGGCTCAGGGAATACACAGGCTATCAGA
>NW_022103918.1:12967560-12969532 GCF_000313985.2 Echinops telfairi
AACAACAACAAAAAGAATCTTGGTCAACCTTTACACATTTCAATATTGTAAAAAACAATCATTCTCAATATTAATTGTTCTATGCTCTGGTTTGAAGGGTTTTTTGACTCGATAATCCATCCTGTCCTCTAATGTCACATTTTGTTGCAGTTGTTATTTGTCATCCAGTTGGTTCCAGCTTATAGTGCCCTCATGTACCATGGTTTAAAGTGCTACCTGCTCTTGGGACGTCTCGTTAATGACAAAGACCAAACCCACTGCCATCGAGTCTATTCCAGGTTTTAGCAACACTAGAGAACAGTGCAAAAATGCTCTCTAGGATTTCTGACACTGACTGCTCTTGGGAGCAGACTGGGTTCGAGCTGCATACATGGTAGTTTAGCAGCTTAAAGCTCAACCCACTCCTTCAGAACCAGAAATCTACGTTCCTTCTCACTTAACTCCTCACATGCTGTCCACTCCACATACTTACGCCCTCTCTTCAGCAAAGACCAGTTGAGTTCTATAAAATATGTATACAAGTTTTCAATGAACATTTAGTGACTCTATATTTTTGTCCAGACAGACACACAACCTCATTCCGCCAGTATTGAAATGAATGTGATTTACTCAGCACTTCATGGAGTCTCATAAAAGAGATGACAACCTCTTCACACTTCACATTAAGCAAGCCCCATTGAAAGGAGTAAGCACAGGGTGCCATGAGAAGACACGGGAGCACCTTACCCCTCCAGGAAAGACTACCTAGGGGAGGAGATCTAAATCAGGAAGAGCTATATGTCACAGGCTAGGGGATGGGAAGAGGAAGGGTCTGGGACTGCCACCAGACTGCCAGGTAAATAAGAATCAGATCTTGAACTGTCTTGGTTGCCACCTGAGATAGTTAAAGTTTATTGTGCCAACCTGGCTGATAAACAGATGTGGGGTTAATTGAAGGGCGAAGAGATAAGTGACTTGGTGAGCCTCGCCTTTCTAGTTCTCAAGTCTCTTGCTTTGTGATGGTCGGACCAGAGTGCAGCTGCCTTAGCCAGTTCCCTGCTTTAGTTGGCAAGGCTCACTTCCTGTGAGACATCCCTGAGGAGAAGCCACATGGACCTACCCCTATGCAGCTCTGGGTGCTGGAGCAGCCATGTGGAGACCCCTGCCAGCGCTGAGATACTTGCACATTCAGTGATTCGACTTTCCTCCTGCAGTCGGCATCATTGTGTGCTTTGTGAGATGGAGGAGGACTTTGTGGATTAGTGTTGGACATATGGGTTAATGTTGGACTTGTGGGCTTGGACAGCACTGGGTTGAGATGTTTGTTTGTTTGATGTGCACTTACCCTTTATATAAAACTATCTCTTACAAATATGAGTTTCTGTGGATTTGTTTCTCTAATGTACCCAGACTAACACACTATCATAAAGCATTTGTTAACTATCCTGAGAGTCATGGGAGTTTCAAACAGAATGAAATACCAGTTGAATCTTGCAGTGTAGAGAACTGACTGAAAAGACCACTTAGGCCTTCAAGAGTCCCAGTTCAGAGATGTTAATTTCTCACTATACCTAATTAATAAATTAAACTGTATCATAGGTAAGTGTGTATAGGATAAAACAATATACTGTATATAGGGTTTTATACCACCTATGGTTTTCCAGGTAAACATCTGGGGTCATGAAAGGTATCCCCTTTGGATAAGGGGTGTCTACTATATGTTTAAGGAGCCCTGGTGGAGCTCTCAGGTAAGCACTGAACAGCCAACTATAATGTTCAGTTCAAACCCATCAGGAATTCTGTGGGACAAAGACGAAGTCTTGCCATCCATGTCTCGAAGAATTCTTACTGTACTTCTTCCAAGAAACCTTTGCTCCTCGAACGGATCACTGAAGACAAATGGTGCATAAGCAAATGTGGCGAAGAAAGCTGATGGTGCCTGGCTATCAAAAAGTATAGCGTCTGGGGTCTTAAAGGCTTGAAGGTAATCAAG
>NW_022103918.1:12970180-12977416 GCF_000313985.2 Echinops telfairi
AATGAATGTACAAATGCACTTTACACAATTGATGTGTGTATGGATGGTGATAAGAGTTGTATGAGCCCCTAATAAAATGATTAAAAAAACAACAACATTTGCTCTTTTGGCAGTCCATGGGACTTTGCATGTTCTTCACCAGTACCATCATGCAAATGCATTGATTTTTCTTCAGTACAAAGTATTCAGGGTCCAGCTTTCACATGCATATGAGATGATAAAAAATACATCAGGTGCACCTCAGTCTTCAGATTAACATCCCTGCTGTTCAATACCCTAAAGAGGTCTTGTGCAGCAGATCTATTTACCTAATGCCACTCCTCTTTTAATCTCTTGACTGCTGCTTCCATAAGCATTGATGATGGATCCAAGCAAAACAAAATCCTAGACAACTTCAACCTTTTCTGCATTTATCATGATGCTGCCTCTGGTCCAGTTGTGAGGATGTTGATGTTCTTTACATTGAGCTGTAATCCATACTGAAGACTGCAATTTTTGATCTTCATCAGCAAGTGCTTCAATTCTTCTTCACTTCAGGCAAGCTATGTTGTGTCATCTGCATATCACAGGTTAATAAGCTTTCCTCCAATTTTGATTTCGCATTCTTCTTCATAGAATTCAGCTTCTCTGCTTATTTGCTCAGCATGCAGATAGAATAGGTGTGGTGAAAGGATCAAACCTTGATCCATACCTTTCCTGACTTTAAACCATGTAGTCTGTATGCCCTTGTTCTGTTTGCACAACTGCCTTGATCCATGTTCAGATTCCACATTATGGTCCACAGAGTTGAATGCCTTGGCACAGTCAATAAAGCATAAGAAAACATCTGTATTACCGGTATTCTTTCAGCCAAGATCCATCTGGCATCAGCAAAGATCCCTTGTTCCACGGTCTCTTCTGGATTGGGCCTGAACCTCTGGCAGCTCCTGGCAGTGTACTGCTGCAACCGTTGCTGGATGATCTTCAGCAGAATTGTATTTGTATGTGATATCAATGATATAATTTGAGAATTCTGTTAGATCACCTTTCTTTGGAATGGACGCACACACAGATCTCTTCTACTCGGTTGGCCAAGTAGCTGTCTTCCAAATGTTCTGGCATAGATGTGGGTGCTTCATCAGCATTTTGAAACATTTCTGCAAGCTTTGTTTTTGGCAAATGCTTTCAGTGCAGCGTGGATTTCTTCCTGCAGTCCATTGGTTCTTGTATGCTAACTCCTGAAATGGTGGAGTTATTTTGGGGAGAGGGACTCTGTATTCTTTTCTTCTTCCTTTGATGCTTCCTGCATTAGTCAAGGCTTGAGTTTTTCCCTTTAGTCTCTCAGTTTAAGACAGAGCCAGCATGCTAATCCTTTTTGGTTTTCTAACTCTAGGTCTTTGCATGCTTTAATATTTTACTTTATTTTCTCAAGTTGCCCTTTGAAAACAACCTCACTGCCATGGGGTCAACTCCAACTCGCAGCGACCCCTGTGGGAGTTCCCAAGACCGCTGATGGGGGTAAAAAGCCCAGTCCTTTCCCATGGAACTGAAGTGAACTCAAACTGCTGACCTTGGGGATCGCAGCCCCATTCAACCATGACACCACCAGGGCCCCTAGGCAGAGGTAGAGGCTGCTAACGGGGCATTAGATGCTTTTTACATGGTATGTGCACGGTGTTAGGCATAAGTAAGATAGAGATGCTTTAAAGTAGATGAGAAGATGTGTACATGCTATTATGCAAACACTACACAATTTTATTATGTAAGAGACATGAGTCCCCAGATTTGGGTATTCAAAGGAGCCTTTAGCTAGTCCACTGTGGATAAAGATGGAGGAGTGTGTGTCAGTGTGTGAGTGTGTGTGTGTGTATGTGTGTGTGTGTGTATGTGCAGTGCTTGGTAAGCACTGGATTTCAAGGCCAGCAATTCAAACCTACCAGCTATGCCACTCGGGGAAGAGAGATGAGGCAGCCTGCTCATATAAAGATTTATAGCCTTGGAAACCGTATATAAAGTCAGTATGAATCAGAATCCACTTAATGGAATCTTTTCCCCACTCTTAGGGGGTGGGGGGAAACATAAATCTTTATGGGAGTGGACAGCCTCATCTTTCTCATATATATATTTTAATACATGCATACATACATATCTGAGAAAGATAAGCTGTCCACTCTCATAAAGATTTGTAGTATTAGAAACCCAGAGTAGAGGGTCACTATGAGTTTGATTTGATTAGATGGCAGGGCCTTTGGTGTGGGGAGATGGAGTTTGGGTAGCACCATTAGTTAAGCCCTCGACTACTAACTAAGGGGGTGACAATGTGCTTCTGCAAAGTCACAGCCTAGAACGCTGTGCACACATGGGTCGCCATGAGTTGAATTCAGCATGATGGGCCTTCGTGGGAAAGACAGAGAGAGGGAGAGTGTGTGTGTGTGTGTGTGTGTGTGTGTGTGTGTGTGTGTGTTAAGGATGGCCGTACCAACAGGTAATGTGCTGTGGGCAGGAGCCCCGGTGTCTGGCTAAAGACTCCAGATGGAATCCAACTGAGGAGGGTGGTTTCCACCACTTCTGGAGCCGAGTTCCTCCTTCTGGTAGACCCAAAAGAAAAGCACGTACCTTAAGGATGAAAGGTCATCCAAAAGTTCACGGGGGGGAAATTCCATTCTTTTCCTTCCACTTTTCCATGAACTTTTGTAGCCCCTCCTACCTGGGCTCTGTCCTGCTCTTTGGTATTTACCAATTTCAGATCCAGAAAGTTGACCCGCTATTGATTTGTATTTTCAGGAAGTCTGGTTCAGCCTGGGGATTTATGTACCCAATTTATTTCTGCAAATGTTTACTCTTTGGAGCCTATCCAGTACAAGGCGTCTGCTAAGACTAGGGATCCCAAGATGCGCACAGCTATCCGGGTAGGCACTTAAAAATAGAATGTAGAGACCAGTTACGCACTGATGACTAATGGAAGCTTGTGTATAAATGCCAAAAGTACTGCTTAAACCAAGACCATGGGAACTGAGTAGTCATTACAAGAAAATAAGAAAACGAGTCAGAGAGGAAGGTAGCCTTTGAGCGAGGTCAGACCAAGAAGGGAACTGCCAAGGATAGTACTGCTTGAGGGCAGCAAAGTGGTGAGAGAATGATGCAATTGGAGTCATTGATGTGCCTGAAAGTTTAAACCGAATGAGAAATGAGGTTGGAGAAGATGAGCAAACAGAAATGCTGTCTGCTATAAAATAGACACCCTGGCAGACCGCTCTGTGTAGGACGGCGATGGAATATAAAGAAACGGATGCAAAGATGATTCTAACAGTAACAACTGAGGCGTGGACAGTGGTGAAATGACGCAGTGGGATGCGGCAGCGGAATGGAGATCGATGAATGCATGCACAAAGTATCTTTGAGGGGGGTGTTGAGAAAAAGAGTTTCATGTCCATGTATCAGGGGCCAAGGGAGTGTCCAAGTTGATTCCATAATTTCCAAATGAGGTAGCCAGAACGATTAGTTGTGCTTAAGTGGGGAAACCACTTGCAGAAACTGGCTTAAATCCAAGCTCTGCTTGGGGAACACCACTTCACTGCTCTCCTGTTGATTGTAAGTAGAGAAAGCTGCACTAGAAATTCTCTTCTCCGAAACTCTACCCTTTGGGGATATCTCTAATAAAGATGAAATTTATTTGGGCAGAAGATTCTTAGAAAATGCTGAGTAGCTTTTTTGCTTCTTCTGGTGAAATGCTGGTAGGATCCGCACTGAGATATCCAGAAACTCTGGGTGTGCAAGTCGGACGCCTGAGAGCAAATCAGCTGAAAATGGGACTGTTGGAGCTATCTTCACAGAGACAATGGCTAAAGGTGTAGAAGAGTGAAACTATATACATGAATGAATATTTCTTATTCAAAATATGGTTGAAGGACCAGTGTCCTGGGCATCCCCTGGGACCTGGTTAGTGATGTGGAAACGCAGACCCCACTCCAGATGTATTGAATCAGAATCTGTGTTTTTTTGAACTCTCCACATTTTCTACATGTACATTTTTGGTTGAAGAAGTGCTTGGGTGGACCAAGAAGAGGACCAATGATGGAGGCACGCGTATATGAAACTCATAGTCCTAAGAAGTCAGAGAGGCAGACTATGAGAATGTAGAAGCCAAGAGCATCATGGGCAGGGTGTCTGCTTAAACTAGGTGAGTAGGACACCATCTAAAACCAAATTTTGCACAGGCTATGGGGACAGAACTTAAATATCATTCGTCTTTAGCTTGTTTTGGTTCTTAGCATTCTCTACCTTCTCTACTGGCATCACTTTTCCCTGGTCCCCTAATTCCCATTCCCAGAAAAGAAAGAAGATGAGTTTTTTCAAACATCTTGGGCTTACCTTTTGTATGTGAGTCATTTAGGGTAAGTGCAGGAAATTTTGAGAAAAGTATGGTTTACACTGCAGACAACCTTGGTTTTAAAGCGAAGAGGCCAAGGACATGGGAAGGTTTTTGCAGAACAGTGATCAATACCTGGTGGCGCTCCACACAGTGAGCCTGGCTGGAGTGTGTGTGGTAATGACCAGGAGGGGGCAGTAGAGATGCTACCATAGCCTGCCACCATTGAATTTTTTTTCCCCTCAATGGGCTGAGAACCAGGCCCCTTCTTATTGTCTGCATTATATAAGCCTCTGGGTTCTTGAAGGAGCCCTGTGGTTAAAGAGCTGGGCTGCTAACCAAGAAGTTGATGACGCTGCAAGTTGAACCCAGCAGCCACTTGATCAGACTAAAATGTGACTGCTGCTCTGGTGGCATTGGGCTGCTCAAAGTCAGCAGTTCAAAACCACCCAGTAATCCTTAGGAGAAAGACGAGCTTTCTGTTCCTATAAAGAGCCACCATCTCGGAAACTCCCAGGGGGAGTTCTACCCTGCCCTATAGGGCGGCTGATGTGAATCAGAATCGACTGGATGGCGGTGAGTTTTGAGTGAGCTTCTGTAACGAGGCCCCGCGTTGTAATACTGTGCGGGTCGTGCCACTCTGTCCTGTGGGTCAACACTGCCTCGAAGGCAGTGGGCCTATTTTTGAGGGGTTCTTGTGCGATCCAAAAGTGAGGGGTGAGGAAGGGTACGGAGAATTCAAAAAATTGACACTGTATTAAATCAACAAATTTTATCATGTGACATCCACTTCACCTTGAGTGTTACGGAAGCACGTATGCCTGTCATTTAGTTAGGGCATATGTACAAATGAAGGGCGGTTGATTTGAGCCAGTGATTCTTGGAAGAGGAACCAGATTATCTACTTGTGAAAGGCCAGCCACTGAAACCCCTAGAGAGCACAGATCCAGGCTTGACACACACGAGAGCCAGCTGACTTGATGGCACTTCTTTACCCTCTATTGCCAATTTTACCTCATTGCTGTCAGAGTTTATGGAAATGGTCTCCAACAGGTTGGTTTTTTATTGGTTTGAACTCTTTCAGATACTAAAGAGTACATGCAAACATGGAGACACGGTTCCTAACACAGTCTCTATTTCACAGCCTTATGGCCACGGGTGTGGCACGGACTCTGGGCCTCACGTTTTACTTTTGCTCAGATAGCATGAGCTAAATCTCTTCCAAATCCAGTACCGCACAATTCGATGGGATGTAACGGGAGCTAAATGTAGAAAGGTTTGAAACTCACGAAGACGGAGAACATACAGAACAACGAAGATGCCAGGCCCTACATTTGCCAGTCAGTGCGATCGCTTTAATGTGTTTCACTGAACGCCGTCCACAGCCTGGACAGACAGGCGGTTAAGACACAGAGCACAGTCAAGAGGTAATCAGACTGAAAACAAGCCAAGAATACCGGACACAGGGACCTAGGATGGGCCTGGTCTCCCTACAGGTGTGTCTTGACAGTGACTCCCCTGACTACAATGTCTGTTCCCTTACGCCAGGAGCCTTCTACATCATGGCCCCTCTTGCTTTACTTGAAACAGTAGCAAGAAAGAGGAAGGTCCTCAAGAGCTGCATTGACACAAGGACTTCAACCAGGAGCTGACGTACCATTGTGAGGATGACCCGGCACCTGGACACCTGGCAGTGTTTCATTCTGCTGGGCTAAGGATTGCTAAGGTCCGAACCTGCACCGGACCCTGACAATGACAAAGATGGGTCCCACCAAGAGAGATGCCCATCCTTCCCAACTCTCATTGCTGTCCTACGGCCTTGGCTAAACATTTTTATCTAACAACCCTCACCGGCCAATTAGGTGTCCTTATTATATGCTAATAGCACCGTTACCATCTTTGATAGCAGTTGGAATGCACAGTCAGCTACCTGACCGTTTATGTATTATCCATCCTACCTCTCGCAGAGAGGCCATAAGGCAGCGACTTGCTTGTTTTGTTCATTCCTCCACTCTCAGTAGCCAGCTCTGAGCCTGGCACCTGACATGCATTCACTTACATTCAATAACTTTATTACATGAACAGAGGAATGAATAAATCCCATCTTGCCTTTGAAGAACTGAAGACCCATTGCCTGAGTCAAATCACCAACAAGCGTGTTCGCCATAGCACATTGCTCTTCACAGCCCCCTTGGCCGCTAGCCCAAGTTGCCTCCCACTTCTCTCCTAAATTGTAGTCCTCGGCAACAAACAACATTGATGTCGGAGGAGGTGACAGAGCAGGCACAGAGATGCTAACGCGGTGACAGACCTGATCCCATCTTCCTGGCTACACCTCTCCTTGTTTCCCAGTGCTAGTCATTCTGCCGTTCTTCACGAACACACACGCATAACCTAGTAGCACGAAGCCGGCCTGCTTGTGTAAGGTCTTCGCATATGCCCAAGCGGCCTTGCCCTCGTGTGGAAGGCCATCCTGAAGGACGCAGAACGTCTCACCTCTCCTTTGTCTTTGTCTGTGCCATGGGCCCCAAACAGGTCAAGTCTCAAGTTGGAAATACATATGGTATTTGCATTTTTGCAGGTGACTAAATCCAGAACCACTCCTTACTCCCGATAAAGCAATGATGCCGTTCGGCCCCAGATACTTAGCTTTCATAACTGTGAGTCCAGCCCATTTTCTGTTGCCTGGAGCCCCATTCCTCAGCAGGTCTGTCTGATGATCGATTCCCTAAACTCGGGTAGTGAAAACTCCATCTCCTCTGTCTCCCCACGCCCCTTCGACGTCATGGCCCCTCTTACTTAATCACTCCTCCAAAATGTCGCTGCACCGAACATCTCTAAGATAAGCAGAATAAACGCCCTTGCCCACACAGAAATTAGCTCAGCCA
>NW_022103918.1:12978046-13006270 GCF_000313985.2 Echinops telfairi
GAACTAGAGGAAGTTATATGTTTCATTGTTGCTACCCTGTACCCTGATTGGCTCATCTTACTCTAATGATCACAACTGAGAGGAAGTACATCCCTAATAGGTTTGACTTGATGCCTCAGGTTGTTGGCCATGGCCCAGTTGGCACTCCACTCATGGGGATACCACACACAACAGCACAAAATGCTGCCCAGTCCTGGGCCACCTCCAAGAGCCTTTTGAGGATGGAAGTGTTGTGATTCATAAGGGTTTTCACTAGCTGAGTTTAGGGAATAGATCACCAGGCCCGGAAGCTCTGCTGGAAACTGCGCCACGGCCGTGTAACATCCACGTCTCCCGTGTAGCAGACAAGAATCCTGCCACTAAACCACCACTGTTTCAAATGTCCACTGATTTCATTTTTAAGTTTCACTCTTTAGAAGCAGGCGTGTGGAGCAGAGACGGTATGTCAAATGAGTAGGAAAGGTTGCCTGAGTGAAACCCACAAGTCAAGCCTGGCCCTGCCTCTTCCCTCCATCTCCAGTGATCCCTAGCGTCCATCCCCTGGTCTCCAGCTGGGCCTGACCAAAGAGGGTCTCCCTCCTGGCGAGCACAGCCCCGCAGTGCAGTCCTCCCCTCACTGCCTGGGCATCCATGCTCTCTGCAGGAGGACTCTAGTTCGCCTGGAGTCTAGAAAGAGCTCCCGGAAATGAAGATGTTCATCTTTACAAAACCAGAGCTCGAGCCTGTGACGCGGCCCAAATTAATGAGCTCCAAACCCCAACCTGCTTAAAGTTAAGGATTTCTTTTCTTGTGAAAATCATTTTACTGGGGGCTTGTACAGCTCTTACCACAATCCATACATCCATCCATTGTGCCAAGCACATTTGTACATTTGTTGCCATCATCATTCTCAAAACATTTGCTTTCTACTTGAGCCTTTGGTATCAGCTCCTCGTTTTTCCCCTCCCTCCCGGGCGCCGCTCCCTCCCTCCCCCTTATAATGTATAAATCATTATTATTTTGTCATGTCTTACACTGTCTCATGTCTCCCTTCACCCACTTTTCTATTGTCCGTCCCCTAGGGAGGGGGTTATATGTAGATCCTTGTAATCGGTTTCCCCTTTCTAAGGAATGTATTTTCATGTTACTAAAGCTCACTAAATATTTTCTATCTACAATGCATACACTGCATTTCAATATCTGAGAACACGATGCAAGGAAATTCAGCAAGGCACAAACATAGCCAACCAAAGAATATGTTAACGTCTCTGACCGAGTAAGCAGGACCCGCGAGCCCCGAGAGGCCAGTGCGTCCTTTCGCACATAACGCATTTCTGGCCTCTAATACAAGGGTAGGCGATAGGCTGCTAAGCAAAAGGTCAGTGGTTCAACACCACGGCAGTTTCTCTGCAGGAGAAAGATGGGTTTTTACTCCCGTGAAGAGTCGCAGTCTTGGAAACCCCAAGGGGCGGTTATACCCTGTCCTGCAGTGTCGGCGTCAGTCCCCACTCGATGGCAGGGAGGCGAGGGAGCTTCTAGTACAGACAGAAAACCTGGTCCTTGGGAGACACTCAGACCTGAGGGGAAATTCTGATAGGGATATTAATGAGATGATTTTAATTACTCCCCCCTGCCAACAAAAACAACCCTTGCCATATATAAAACTAATTAACTTCTGGTTTTCCCGTTGTTCTGATTCCTTAATCCAAACCTGTCATTTGGTTTGAGCTTCCCAGGGAAGGGAGAACATTGAGAACAGGCTGGCCTGCCGAGGCCTGGAGAAGCCGGCTGACCCAGCGGCGGTGCTCCACGTCCGCAAAGATTTGCAGCCATTGCATGACCAGGGCTCCTTTGGATGCTCCCCTGAGTGCAGTTAGCATTTTTGCCTAATTCTTACGTCCCTGAACTCTATTCCCAGCTCCACCCAATGATGCAAACCGGGTCTCAGGTGGCGGTGCTCTGGAAGCCAGGACACCAGGCCCGGGACCCACAACCAACTCCCCTTCTGCTGCCCGGCAGTCCCGGGGGCACACGGAGGAAGGCCTCAACCCGCATGCTGCCGACGAGTCTGAGTTACACATTCCTCTTTGAGGCCGTGGAAACCCAAAAACCCAAACAAGCACAACCACTTTTGGAAATAGCTATTTGGTATGCATGGCTTGATTAAAGGGAAACAGGGCCAGTCTTGTGAGCGCGCAAACTCTGCTTTTTCTTTCCTCGTGCTCCCATGCGACTTTACCCACTCCATGTTTTCACAAGAATAAAAATGGCCGCATGTCAAAGGGGACTGACACCAAGTTCGGACAACGAGGAAACAATTTGCCTTTTGCAACATTTCATGGGCGGGACCCTGGATGCAGAGGGATCCTGCATGGGACTGGGCACTTAGGAAATCCTCTGATTCCTTTCTTGAACTTGGGTGGACACTGAGCAGCTGGTGCTCCTGTCCGCCACTCCTCGCCTCCTCTTCGCACGCAGCATCTGCTCTGTCCCATGAACGAAGAAGGCCAGCGGGCCCCAAACATGAGACTCAAAGAATCGACCACGTTAGCAGGAGATTGGCCTTTCCTTTCGCAATCATGCAGAACCAAGGCAGTGGTTCTCCAAGAGACACAAATGGCCAAGAAGCCCTAATTTCTTCTTTCCCATCTCACCTCTGCTAAAAATGTTAACAAAGGTCAAAAGGGAAATAGGTGGCAAGGCATAGTCCTCTTCCCTTATAGTCTTTCTGCACTTAGCAGTGAGCCAAAGCTAGGGTGCTTTGATTGAATGTGCAGGTATTAAGATGGGAAATAAGTAATCGCTGAGGTAGTTTCAGACTGTGTTTTTTTCTGTGAAGAATGAAATGTATATACATAGATACAACCCAACCCACTGCCATGATTCAATTCTCTATATGACCCTCTATATGATTTCTGAAGCTGTAAATCTTTATGGAGACAGAAACCCTGGACTTTCTCCCACTCAGTGACTGATGTGTTTGAACACGTGGCCACACAGTAAACAGTCCAACATTTACCCGATAGTGTAACCGGGGTTCCTTACATGTGTACGTATCTGCAAACCACAAAACGGGAATTGTGTGAACTTGATAATTACACAACATGAGATAGCCTCGCTTTCAATACAAGTTATTTTTTAACCAAGCCATCACCTTTTCAATCGCCTCATATACGTGTGACAACTGGACAATGAAGATGGAGCAGGGAAGAATTGATACACTGGAATTGCGGTGTTGGCGAAGAATATCGAAATTACCGTGGACTGGGAGAAGAACAAACAACTCTGTCTTGGAAGTACAATCAGAAAGCTCCTTAGAAGCAAAGATGGTAAAACTTCCAATCACATACTTTGGATGTCTTATCAGTAGGAACTCATCCCTGGATAAGGACACCCTGGTTGGTGTTTCAGGTTGAGGTCTTTGGAGAAGCAAAGCAGTGAACCTCATATATGTTTATGTAGAGAGAGTTTCTATTAAGGAAATAGCTCACAGTTGTAGAGATGGGTCAGTTCCCAGTCTGTGGATCAGGTGTTAGATGAGAGGCTTCTCCAGACCCCCAGGGACAGCAGGCAATACAGTAGGCTGCTGGTTTAAGTCCACAGAACCAGAGGTCAGATGATGAGCCAGATGTAAGCTCCAGACCCAGCAAAGAGCAAGCAAGCTTTTCCGTCATGTCTACTTATATTGGAAGAGGACCACACTCCATAGAGGTCTCATCAAGATGGATGTATGGCATTTTAAATGCCAAATGCTGGCAAAGCCATCTTGACACAAAACTGTAACTATCACTCTTAGTAAAATAGAGTCCAAGAACAAGATGACCCTCAATGAGCTGGGCTGACAGGGATTGCAACAGTGGAATCAGCATAATCATTGCGAGGTTGATGCTGTGGGACCAGGCAGGGTTTCATTCTGCTGTTCACCGGGGTGCTGAGTCAGAACGGACCCAACGACACACAAGAACCACAGTTGTTCTGATATTTTCACTTGAAACTGGAATTGTACAATATAAATATGAACAGTAAAATTCATGCTAATCATTTGACATTTTCATTTTTTCTTATAACGGCGTTCAATGGCAAACTAAGAGACTATCACAATAAGAGAGAGATCGTGGAAGAAAGGAAAAGGGTATTTTAATACAGTCACTGTAACTATTTTTCCTGCTTTGGGAACAACTGGCCCTAAAGACATTTAGCAGGGAGCACTGAGAATTATGTAACCTGCTGTGTTCGGAAAAGCAGGAAAACACACACTGGCGGCACTGAGAAACAGCATCAAAATGACCCCCGCGGCGGGAACCTACAAAAAGTGTTTTAACCACCGGTTCCAAAAGAACAATATATTTTACAAGTTCTTAATGGTCTATATCATTTAAACAAAGCGCCTTATTCTACCTGCAATCCGCTTGGCATCTGGTAATGGAGCTCCGTGGTGGTTTCAGGAACCAAGTACCTGCAGTAACATCATCGTTCACGAGGGGGCAGCAGCTACTGCCCGTCAACCTCGCAGGGCTCCAGCGCGGCAGGATTCCCGTGCCCGTTACTGGCAGTGATCCTGAGAGAATGAGGAAATCATTATTACTCAGAAGTGTGCTTTTTAATCTCGATACTCATTTACTCTGCTTCATCGTGTTTGAGAGAGGATAGGCTAATAACTCCAAGAGCTTAAGGTGTTTCTTTTAGCATATTTAGCCTCTCCATTTCTGAAGAACCGTTTTCAAGCTTGGCTGCTCTGCCCAGACCGATGGAAATGGTCGTTCTTAATCTTCTATGAGTTTTATCCAAAGCAACAACTCATTTCACTGAGGTCACGAAGCAACTACTGAGTCGTAACCATTTTGTAATTCCTGATGTGTGCCAATTTTACAGATCCACACAGCAAACTGTTAGCACTCCACTTTGCTCGAAGTGTTGAAGAATCAGATTGTGTATGCAGGAACAAAGATCTACAAGTCCTGGCCTCAAGGGAAATTATCTGCAAAGATGAGTGTATTTGCAGAGAAGGGAGGCTACTCAGCTAGCGCACAGATAAGGATTGCCCTATAGTTGAGCTGTCACCAAGGAGATTTTCAAATTCCTGCTTCCTTGCACGTGAGCTGTGATTTCAATGCAAGCCAAGAAACGGCTGCTGAGAACTCCAACCTCCCTGACAAGAATCAACTTACAGCCAAGGGCAACGGGTCCAGGTGGTAGTTCTCAACCCAGGCAGCTCTGCCCACCGAGGGGCATTTGGGAAGTGCGCAGGGGTGTGTTTTTTTTTTTTGGGGGGGGTGGGGGATTGCCCCGTAGTTAGACTGGTCAGACTGCTTTCATAACCATTTACACCCTTGGGGACCCTAAGGGGCAGTCGTGCTCTGTCTTAGAGGAGTGCTTTGATCACGAATGGACGGCAAGGTTCCCTGGTCCCTTGTTCTGGTGTTTTTCCTTCAGGTTTTTAACGTGGTGGGGAGCCGGCGATGCTACAGGTCCACAGTACGTGGGCCGTCGCTCAAGAAAAACTATGGCCCACGTCTCCCCCAACTTTCTAACGCCCCACCTTACAGCGACAGGTGAAAAAACCTTTGTGAGGCTTTTTGAACCGAGACCCTAACCCTATTTGACGTCCAAGCTCAATTTATTTTCAACAGAGGTGTAATAAAATGAAGTGTCCCCGCCGGACAGCTATCAGCTGAGTGGGAGGCTTGTGTCCTCTGCTTCTTCCAGAACGTTACCAAGAGCAGCTAAACCAGCTTTGACCAGACTGTGCGGTGACTGGACCCTTCGGTGTACTCCAGTGCCCTGGGGGTGTAAGACATCCCCCCAGCCCCGCGGTCCTGAGAGTGTTTGACCATCTGGAAATTTCTACTCAGAAAGCACGAAGATCTGCGTGGCTTCCAGATCCGGGACTTCGTTCTGTAGCCACGGAGAGAAGTCCCTGTGAACTTCTGAATGCCCTGGGCGATAGACCAACTTCCTCATAGGTGGCTGCTCACCAGCCACAGCGGACCCAAGAGCTCAGGGTCTTCTGACCCAGAAAAAGCGCGCGCGCGCGCGCACACGGGCACACACACACACGTGCGCGCTTGCGCAAGAGTTGATCAGGAGGCAAGATACCAGGAAAACTCGTTTTACCAGCGGCTCGTGAGAGAGTGATGGCTAAAGACCGGTTCCAGTGTCTGGGACCCGTGCCCTTCGCAGGTGAGCCCAAGAGTGAGCCTGGCCAGCTGTGCCAGGTCACCCACTGGCCAGACACACGCTTCAGCTGCCGAGGAGGAAACGCAGGTTTAGATCAACACCAACGTGCTTCGGATCACCGAGCTAATCAGGGACACTCTGATCAGGCTGCGTGACTTCAGGTGGCAGCCTCTTAACCTCTGTGTGCTACTCTGCTGCCTCTCAGGATCAGTACCACCCGAAGGTTTGTAAATGCTTTCCTGGCCTCAGAGCTCTGAGTGCCCCCATGGCCCCAACCAAATGCTGCCATGGTCCATCCCAACACATTGTGACCCCATGACAGCTTCTGAGACTGTACAGCTTCATGGGAGCAGACAGCCTCGTCTTTCTCCAGAGGAGCAGCTGGTGGGTTTGAAATACCACTCTTACAGTTAAGCAGCCAAATGCCTAACCCACGGGGCCTAGATCAGCAGTTCGCAACCCGTGGGTTATGACCCCTTTCACAGGGGTTGCCAATTCATAACAGTAGCAAAATGACAGTGGTGAAGTAGCAACGAAAATAATGTTATGGTTGGGGGGAGTCACCACCACATGAGGAACTGTCTGAAAGGGTCGTGGCCTGAGGAAGGTTGAAAACCGCTGGCCTGTATCGTCACTGTTCCCATTATGCAGAGAAAGAAACAGACAAAGAGATGCACACGCGATGTTTGACCTGTCACAGCCAGGTCATCTAGCCGGGAGCCACACCTCAGGCCTTGAGTCTGAGCAGAAGCTGAGGCGGGAATCATTAAACCTAAGTCGGTTAGCACTCCTCTCAAAGGCGCAGAGTTCTGAGACCCAGGCCTTCAACGACTTTGGCCCCGAATCCTGGTGGCTAGCCTGAAAGTCTGCCATTCAAATCCACCAGCTGCTCTGTGGGAGGAAGACATGGTCCTTCTGTCATGACTCACAGCCGCAGGCCCCCTATTCAGGGCCTATAGAATCTCTCGTCAGGATTGACTCAGAGGGAGGTGGTTTGGTCTTGGTAGTTTTTCTACTCAGAGGTTGATTTAAAATAAAGGAGAAAACCCTTGGCAAGATGGCTTGGCCACAGCAGTTGCAATAGGAGGCGCGAACAGACCACACTTGGGAGGCTGGCGCAGAACTGGGCAGTGTTTCATTCTGTTGTACACAGGGTCCAACTCTATGGCACCTAACAACAACAACAACAACAACACCTGATGATAGTCTACATCCTGGTCAATAAATGTGTATGTTCTAGAACGATTACTTTTCTTTCACTGCTGCATCGATTTGTGTAATTCAGTGTATGGTCGTTATTGAAGGCGACTACTGGGAGACGTCATTCATATCCCAACAATAGTGCAGTAGCATGTCAAGGGAGGTCCTTGTTGATGCCCACAAGTCGGTCGCAACTCTCAGCAACCCTGTGCGCAAAAGCGCGAAACACTGGACGTTCATCAGAGGCATCCCACTGAGGGCTTTTGGGGGGCAATTAGAAACGGAAATCAGGAGATGAGATTTTTGTCATATTCTGACCCAATTGCTTTGTTCTCTTGCAAACTGGCGCGCTCACCCTCTCCTACCTCAAAGGGGAGGGGTGCTTCTGAACTCCCAACCAAGCCCCTGCACCTGGAGGCCCAAACTTATTTCTAAGACCAACTACCACCAGTTTATCACAGACCTAGAGCAACACTGAAGTCATATGACTTCTGCACTGTGGCCTTGGCTGGGCTTGGGACCTGGGCAGATAGAGAGACAGGCAACTCACCTTGATTTCTGCCAAAATAGATACACCTCGATGCCCAGAAAGAAATGCTGCTCAAACTCTGAAGGATGGGGAGTGAGTCTATCAACTTCCATTGGTCCTGGCCAGCTGATGCTAAATCTTGTGAGAGAAAACCAAACCAAACCAAACCCACCAGGGGTCTCACCACAGCCACCTCTTTCCAGAAAGGAATTGGAATCTCTTCGGATGCAGGTGCTAGAGAGATTTTGGTAGTTATTAGGAAATGCGGCTTGTAACCTAAGAGAGCCAGAACACGTCAACTCATCTGGTCTGGTAACCTGCTCGGGGAGACTGTGGGGAAATCTGAGTTTTCTGACGAGGTCCGCTGGGTTGGAGTGGGTTTTTGGTGATGCCGACCGACAGTGAGGGTGTCCCTGAAGTGCCACTAAGCGAGCAGTCTCAGGGGGAGGGTCTTGTAGCCTGAACATTGGCTTTCTGATCAGAAAAGATCAAGATGATTCTTTTTCTCTACGTGTGAGTAGGAAGTGCAGTCAGAGTTCACAGTTGCAGGGCAAACCCTCCTCACCTGATGTCTTTGCCAACGACAGCACTCCCTCTGACCTCCTCCCTGCTCTGCACGCAGCAGCATCACGCTTCCCCAGGGCCTCAGAGGTGGCTTCCGGCTGTGCCTGGAACACGCTCCTCCCCAAGAAGCCCCCTCCAGCACAGCTGACCTGGTCAGAAAACTGGCAAAACCTCTCCGGCACCTGCGTCCTAAGAGATCCCAATTCCTTCAAGTCTTTGCTAAAATGCTGCCTTTGCAGCTCATTTATTTCCTTCTGCTGCCATAGCAACTTACCGAAAGGCCAGTGGCCTAAAATAAAAGCAGTGCATGGTCTCAGGGCTCCCTGGGATGGAAGTTTGTGCTGGGTTGCACCGGAGTAAAAGCCTCATGTTGGCAGTTTACAATCCTTTCTGGAGAGCTAGGGGTGAAGCCAGTTCGTGCTCATTCCAGTTCATCCATTCTTTGGGTTGTAGGCCTGGGGTCCCTGTTTCCTGCTGACTGTCCACTGAGGGCTGTTCTGAGCTTCCTGTGTCCACTCGCACTCCTTTCTCCCGCTTCAAAGTCAACAGTGGCAAGCAGGATCCCTCTCACGGGCCACGTCTCTCTTCCTCTTCCCCCTGGCGTCTCTCTCCTTCTAAGCCTCGGAATCTAAGGCATCTCCAATCTGAGGACACAGCACTCGATGGGGAACAGCTGAGTAATCAAGGGAAGTCTCCCGATCACTCATCTGCAATGTGGCTGTTGCTGTGTGAGATAATGTATTGTTAGGTTCCAGAGATTAGGGTGTGGACATCTCTGGTGGCCATTAAACATGGTAAAACCCATGACCATAAGTTCAGTACATTTTCTCAGTAGGAAAACATCCATCTCTGTTTAAAACCCTCATTTAGGAACGATTGGTTACTCACTTACCTGAGAGCCAGGAGGCCAGCAGGTAGAACCCCCAACTGCTCCACGGGAGAAAGACAGGGCTTTCTACTCCGGTAAGCAGTTACAGTCAGATCAACTCAAAGGGGCCGTTCTAACCCTGTCCTGTCGGGTCGCTATGAGTCCGCATCAATCTATGGCAGTGGGTGGGTGCAACAAGGGTAGAAGTCTCACCTTCCGTGAAAAAGACCCAGGTTAACTCCCGGCCAGTACCGCTGCAGCTCAGCCACCACCCATCTGTCCGGGGAGACGTGCGTGGTGCTGCGATGCTGAACACGTTTCAGGGGAGCCTCCGGGGAAAGATCAACTAGGAAGCAAGGCCCAGGAATCACCTAGTGAAAATTAGCCAATGAAAAGCCTCCATAGGTCACTATGGTCTCATCTGAAACCAATCACGGGAGACCAGGACGCTCTTCTTTCCTTTGTGCCAAGGGTTGTCGTGAATAGAGACCCACTCAATAGCTGGGAATCTACATCCGGATTTACGAAATCACTATTACCGACATGTAAGCAATTTCTCAGGATTATAACATTAGAATAAACAAGTATCACCGTCATTTCTCTCCAGATAGATTCTACTTAACTAAATAGATATGAAGGAAAATGGTTTCTATTTACTCAATTTGAAAAAGACCTTTGTACTTAAGGATGCCCATTCATTCTTCATTGGGGGGCTGGGGGTGGTGGAGTATAGGGTGTGATGGTAAAGAACTTGATGGGCTAGATCTCTCTTGAGGACAGGTTGGTACTCACCCACTCAGAAGAGGTGGCATGTCCCTCTAGGGGTTTCAGAGACTCCAGGAACCTTGTAGGGGCAGAACCCACACAGGCTAACCACCTTTACTTAAACCATCCATATCCGAAGCTTGCTTTCACCCGGTCACAAAGGCCCCGTGCCTGTGGCAATGTGATACTTTCCTAACCCATAGAAATCACACTGAAAGACATCGGAAGGTTCTGAGGCCCTCAGTGGGCTAGCCAGCCAAGCCAGCCTTCACACCTCTGCTGCTCTGTCAGGGTGCCATCTCATGCTGCTTTGTTTATATTTTTAACTTATTACAAAATAAGTTTAGATTTATAGCAGTGCTGCAAAGAGAGTTCCTTTAAAACATTCATCCAGCCTTTTCCATCGCCACGGGGCATTGATCCAAAGGAAGGAATTGAGGCCAAAGAGGAATTGATGCAGTGAAGAACTGAAAGGATCATGGACTGCCAGAAAAGCCAACAAATCTGTCTTGGAGAAAGTACAGCCAGAAAGCTTCTTAGAAATAAGGAGAGTGAGACTTTGTCTTGCATACTTCGGACATGTTGTCCAGAAAAGGACATCGGGCAGGGTGGAGTAGAGGAGCCTCGCGAAAGAGGAAGGCTCTTGACAAGACGAACTGACATCATGGCTGCCACAATGGGCTCAACATAACAATTAGGAGGATGGTGAAGGCCTGTGGAGTGTTCTGCACGCAAGGTCCAGATGAATTGGAACCAACTCAATGGTACATAGAAATTACAAGAGCAACACGTAGAATGAACATTGGGGTTAGTCTATTAACCATACAGAAATGCAAAACACTCATAGCCGTCAAGTCCATTCGGACTCAGCAACGCTGTAGGACAGAGCAGAACTGCTCCTATGGATGTCCAAGGTTGGCCATCCTTATGGGAGCAAAAAGGTGTATCTTCTCCCTCATTGCAACTGGTGGGCTCAAACTTCTGACCCGTGGTTAGCACCCTCGCACATAATTTACTACACCATTAGGGTTCCATCTGTGAACTATAAACCAGAACCACACTCACTGCCGTCGAGTTAATGCCGACTCAGAGTGGACCCCATTGGATATGGTAGAACAGCCCTTGCTAGTTTTGGAGACTGTTAACTCTTGACTTGAAAAACCCTGTCTTTCTTTGAATGAGTGGCTGGTTTCGAACTGCTGACCTTGCAGTTAGCAGCCCAACATGTAACCACTACACCACTAGGGCTCTGTCTGTTCATTATACTACAGACTAATTCAGGTTTCACCAGTTTTTAAAATTATGCTCACTAATGTCCTTTTCCTGTTCCAATGTCCAATCTAGATTAGTATATTGCAGTTAGTCACTATTATAGACTAAATGATGCCTCTTTCAACAACAACAAAAGACAAAAACAAAACCCCATGAGAATCTTAAACCCTGTATCTGTGGCTATAATGCTTCTGGCATAGAGGGCTTTCTTTATGAAATAGACCCTACTCAAGTGGGGTAGGTTCTAAATCAGATCACTCTGACTTATAACAAGAGCATAGCATTACACACACATGTAGGAAAGACACGTGCCATATAAGGATCCACTGTAAGACAGGGAACGCCCTGGCTACAGTGAAGAAACTGACATGGCAGAGAACTTTCCTTACATGATTAACCTCCAGAACTGTAAGAAGATAAAATCCCATTTTTTAAAGCCATTCACGATGGTGTGTCTGTGATGGCAGAGTGGCTACCTGTTGGTCTGTTACCACAAGGTCAGCAGTAAACAGTTACAGCCTTGCACACCCACAGGGGCTATGAGTTAGAGGAGAGAGGTAGCAACTGTCTTCAGCTGGGTTCTCTAGAGAAGCAAACAAATGAAGCTGAAAGATACAGAGCGAGGTTTCGCTCAAGGAAACAGCTCACACGTTTGTAGAGGTGGGCAAGTTTCAAGGACATAGGCCAGAGATCGCACGCTGGAGATTTCTCCTGGCTCCTGTAGCTGCAGAAGAAAACAAATTCCAGGCTGGCAGGAAAAAACACCAGGCTGCTGATCAATCCCAGGATCAGCAGGCAGTGTGGCTGGCAGATAGTCCAACCCCTGCCTACCACCACCACCAAACTGTGCTAAGATGATGAGCCAGGGCAGGTTCCAGACCCAGCACAAAGCAGGCAACCTTCCCCCTGCGCAACCCCCACAGGGGCCATTCCTTTCCATAAGGCTGGCTGCTCACAGCAGATCACATCGTGGCAATGATCTTGTTGCATTCGATCTCATCCTAGGGGATGACTACATCTCATTGGCCAACCACTTAGAATCTGGTCCAGTCAACCTGACAGGCAACCTTAACAATCACAGTAACTAAGGCGGCCGTCCTTAGTGCCTCCAGTCTGTGTCAGTTACTCATCCTCTCCTTGTTATTTCATAGCCCTGACGTCTCGGAAGTATTTTTCTAGAATAACTCGCAATCTGGAGTTGCCTGATGTTTCTCATGATTAGACTGGGGTTATGAAGTTTTAGGAAAACACCTGAGGTTAAAAGCCCTTTTGATCATCACATCCTATTTGGTGGTGGTGATGGTGGTGGTGTATGTGTGTAGGTGGTGGTGGTGGTATATGTGTGTAGGTGGTGGTGGTGGTGATGTGTGTAGGTGGGGGGGTGTGTTACATAATACCCATGTGTCCACCAGATTTAGCAATCACTGGTGATGCTAACCTTCATTTCTTGATTACTTGGGTAGGTGGTAATACTTGGGTAGGTGGTAACTGCCAGGTTGGTCCACTGTAAAGTGTTTCCTCTTTATACTTCAGCCCTTGAAAGTAAATCATTAAATCATTAAATTCAATTCACACTTAAGGGGGCATTTCACTTGGAAAACCTCCCTATGTACAGAAAAGCTACAAATATAGTACCATGAGCTCTCATATACACTCATCTAAATTCGCCTTCATACTTGCTTTAACAGCATCTCTTTCTTGCTCCCTCTACAAATACACATGCATGTGATTGCTATTCATTTTGATAATACTTTGAGTAAGTCATTGAAGAGCAAACTGCAGGCATCAGAACTTTATTTCCCAAAACTCTTCTGCATGTTCAAGGAGTGACATTACCAGAATACAAGGATCGATTTCAGAAAATGTAACATAAGAATATTATATATTCTTAAACCCACAGTCATGGAGTCATTCTGACTCATAGTGACCCTGGATAGGGTTTCTGAGGCTGTACAGCTTTATGGGAGCAGACAGCCTCATCTTTCTCCCGATGAGCAGCTGGTGGGTTTGAACGGCTGAGCAGTTTATGGTTCGTAGTAGTCCAACGCTAACCTACAGCAGCGCCAGGGCTATTATCAAACACAGAGCGAAGGATGTCTCTTTTTGGTGATGATGGAGTATATGGTTGCCTATAACCATCCTGCCTTAACCATTGAAATGGACAAAAGGTATCAGGCAAACAGAAGTGTATCTATGGAAACGAATGCCTGTGGCACTTAACTGGCACTTGCTGTCTCTCACAGCTGACAGTGGAAACTGCGCTGGTGGATAGAAATTGCTTGTTGGTGCCCAGGGCATGTGCCATGCCTGCCATGCTCTATAAGCTACTGGGCACAACTGTTTTCAGAGGCTGAAAGACAAGTGATACCACATAGAATGGGAAATTCCAGGTTGCAGTCCCTAAAACAGGGAACGAGAAGAGGTGAGTCTCATGACTGTCTATCAGGGCTAATTTCCCTACCTGCCTCTCAGTGGATTGACAGCCAATCAATCAGGGTGTGGAAGTCCCTTGGGAATAGATCCTAGTTTGGGGGCAGTGGAAATGCTGGACTTGACAAAGCATCACCTCATCAAAGCAGGAGCTGTGCAAATGATTTAAGTATATTCATGAGTTCACACTAATATCTCAAATTCCAATCCGATTCCACAAGGCTTTCCCTGGTCTTTCCCCACTCTGTGTTTCGGGGTCCCTTTTAGAAATTCTGTGTGAGCAAACTGGCAGTCACCATTTCCACTGTCAAGTCTCCAGCTGAGGGAAAGTCTGCCCCAAGGCCAAAGGAGGGAGAACCACGTAAGTAGTTTGAGGTAAGAGGGGTGGCTTTCAGTTTCCTCAACATTTTGAACACCAAACCCCAGAAATAAATAGATTTGGTGACAGAATGCATTAAACATAAATTTGGGGCTTAGAGAAAAATATATTCGTCTCCTAAAAACACCAATCTTTATTTTCTTTAATAAAAATGTCTCAATTATTTAGATGTCAAATTTTTTTTAAATTTTTAACATTTTATTGACATATAATTCACATATCATATAGTTTAATTGTTCAAACATATTAAAAATAGCTGGGCAGTCATCACCACAATCAATTCTACAACATTTCCTTCTTCCTTGTACTCATTATTATTAGTACCCCAGCCCCTCCTTGCTGGAACCCTAAGAAAGTATTAATCCAGTAACTGTCTCTTTAGGTTTAATGACTTCAATCATTGCCCCTTACAACAGCTTCTTTATTCCTTTTTGTGTGTGTGTGAGGGAGTGAGAGTGAGAGAGAGAGTGAGTGAGGGAGGGAGTGAGAAAGAGAGTGAGTGAGTGAGAAAGTGAGTGAGTGAATGAGAGAGTGATTGAGTGAGTGAGTGAGTAAGAGAGTGAGTGAGAGAGTGAGTGAGTGAGTGAGTTGAGTGAGTGAGAAAGTGAGTGAGTGAATCGCTTCTTTATTCCTAAGTTAATTATTTTGATTTATTTCTTTGTTGTCTGGTAAATTTTCACCTTTCAGTCCTGTTTTTTCTCCAGCAAGAAAGGGCCATGGGCTTAGTGTTCACTTCGTTCCATGGATCTCAGCCGTCACCGTCTATTATGATGGCTTTGGAGAAACTGTTGATTTCTTATCCCAGACCAGGTCAGTCAGATTCCATGATGGGAGGGGAGGCGGGCATGGATCCATGCCACTGTTTTTAAATAATAATAGTAGCCATAATAATAACCCCTCCCCAAGTGATTCTAATATGTAGACAAATAAATATATCCTACTTCTAAAGCATTACAGAAACAAGCCCTCCTAGGGAGACCAAAGAAATGAGAAAAAAACAACAATATGATAAGCACTAAAGGTACTAGGAGAAAAAGGAAGCAGACTGGGCTGAGTATTCTAACTTTCAGAATTGAGAATGTTAACTTGTTGTCTTTATAATTAAAAGAACTCTTTAAATGTTTGACTAAAATTATTTTCTTTCATTGAGAATTGTATAAACCCAAACCTAATCAACTCTCCAGTTGGTTGTGACTCATAACGATACTATAGGACAGTGCAGAATTGCTCCATCGGGTTTGCAAAGCTATAACCTTTCTGGGAGTATACTGACACATCCTTCTGAGAGGCAGCTGAGGGGGCAAACCACCAGCCTTTTGGTTACCAACTGAACACTCAACTGGAGGTCTTCTTCCAAGTTGTAGAGACAGTGGTTTTCAAAGGTGACTCTGCACAAACATTACCTGATTGTCTGGTCAAAATGCAGATTCTGATTCAACAAGGGTGAAGTAGGAACTGAAACTCTGCATTTCTAGTAAGTTCACAAGTGATGCCGATACTGCTGGCTCATGGACCACACTTTTGGGTAGTAATACTAGAACGCATTACTTCTCAGTTTTCTGTAATGAATATTAATAGGAAGGAATCTGGGTCAGCTGAACGCGATGGCTTTTTGCTGCTGTTTCTTGTTTTTGCCCTAGGTGGTTTGTTTCTTCATGAGTGTCTATGATTCTCTTTGGAGTGCTGTTTTATGTAGACTGGATGTATTCCACAAGATATAGAATGATGATACTCTTGTTCAAAGTGTGTTTGCTTCCATACCACTTCTTTGGTGGCTGCTAACTTAAAGTTGGACAGTTAAATCTACCCAGTGACTCAGTGAAAGAAATGTCTGGTGATATGCTTTTGAAAAGATTGCAGCCAAGAAAACAGGTGGCACAGTTCTACTCTGTAACACATGGGTCCACCATGAGCTCGAATCAGCTTAATGAAAATGAGTTTTTGTTTTTCCATGACAACAACAACCACAGAAAATGCCACTGAGGCCATTCCAACTCATAGAGACCCATTAATACAGAATGGAACTGCCCCTTTGAGTTTCCAAGACTGTAAAACTTCCTGAGAACAGAAAGTCTCATCTTTCTCCTGGAGAGCAACCAGTGGGTTTAAACCACTGACCTTGTGGATAGCCCACGACATTGCCAAAGCCCTTGTACCTGTGAGGCACAATCCCACAAAAGTTCTTCTTTCTTATGACAAAATAATAATTTGTAAATTATCAAGTGTTCATGAGGGAGAGCGAAGCAGGGAGGGAGGGGAAATGCGGAGCTGATGTCAAGGGCTTGGGTGGAGAGCGGATGTTTTGAGAATGACGAGGGCATTGAATGTACCAATGTGCTTGACACAATGGATGGATGTATGGATGGTGATAAGAGTCCTATGAGCACCTAATAAAATGATTTTAAAATAATGATAATAATAAAAAAGAAAGAAAATGTAAAAAAAGGTTCATCTTTCTGAGACCTTCTCATAGGATTACTATGCTGTCTGGCTGACAGAGTTGCTGAGATTCACTTATTCTTACAGGGTTTAAAAAATGTCCATCACTTGAGATACATGAAATGAATTTGTCCCTTACAACCAAAAGTTTTATAACGTAATTGAAGCCTATGGATTTCAAGACATTTGGTATGAAAATCAAACTTCATAGAATGCTATATTGGAAAGCAATATTGATGATGGCAACATATGTACAAATAAGCTGGATACAATTGATATATGCAATGTTATGAGAGCTGTAAGAGCCCCCAGTAAAGTTATTTTTTGAGAAAGCAATATTAATGTCAAGTAATTAGTTACATTGGTGGCTGGCAATAATGAGGAGAAGGCAAAAAGACAGAAATGCTTTTTCTAATTTCAATGTACTTTTTACAGCCTACTATTTAAACTAATTAAACAAGTGAATAGAAACATGAGAGAAAGGGTAGAAAACTGAAGTTATGGTGCTAAAACAAAAGGAGGACTGAAGATCAGACTGCGATGCTAAAAGAAAATGGAAACCAAATAAAAGCGGAAAAACGAGAAATTAGAACAAAAAATTTAAAGGAACAAATCTTTAGCTAAGAGAATTATAAAACCTCATATATTGGAAGTACAAGATGGACAGTAATATAAGCTGAATTAAGATTGAAACACTACAATACAATTTATAAAGAACATAGGAAATTTGCATTAGCTTATGTTGAAATTAAAATAAAATGAAATTTGTTATAAAATAATTTTAAAGTGACAAAAAAAAAATTTAAAGATCAAAAGGCAACAGAGTAACAAGTAAGATCAAATAGGATATGTGCAGCTATTTAAAACGTGAATGTAGGATTAAAGATAAGTGTAGTAAAATGATTTATATATCTACAAGGAGGGATTTCCTGCACTTTCTGGCACTGAGGAAATCAACTGAAAAACTAATTCGACCCAAGTCCCTTAAACTGGGAGGACAGTAGCACCTGCTGACAGACACCCGTTTACCACTGACCAGCAACACAAGCCACTTATGTGAGCCCCCCTCCTCCCCGGCACAGCTTATATGCCCTGTCCTTGGGGTAACCCAGTCAGCTAAACCTCTTCACTGGCCTCTGGGGCCTGGCATGGACAGCACATCACATGAGCAGCTTGGAATAGACATTTTCAGTACCCAGTACCTATGGTTTTTGCTTTCCCTCTTTCTCTTCATAGCCTGCTTTGTTCGCCAGTCTCTTCTCCATTACTTTTCTTCTATGCCCTCTTCTTCCACCCTTACTTCCCACTATCAGTCTCCCATTTCCTCCCCCTATGTTTTCCACTTGCCCCACCTCCCCCACACAGTACACACATGCACACAATACTACCAAAGGAACAGAAATCCCTACTTACAGGGTGGTTTAAGTTTTCAGTTTAATGGGCTTTTGTACCTTTATCCAGTTATAATACTTTTACTTTATTTTTATTTAGTTCTCTTCCACTTTCTCTTCTGGTATCCCCTTCCAGTGAAACCCCACCCTCCCCAAAATATACATTTCCTCCAGGCAAAAATAAGCAGATCTGTAGATTACAGCACACTCATCCCAACAAGGGCTTTTAAAAAATGTATTTCCCTTTCCCCACTGAGTACACAGACCTGCCCACAGCTACATGCCGCCCAAACCAACAGAAGTTTAGCACCCACACTCAGGCCACACCCGAGTCTTTTATTTCTTTTGTCCCTCCTCTTCCCTGCACACCCATCCATTACAGCTTTCTGATTTTTTTCCTCATGAGATATATTTATATTATGAAACCTATTAAGTCTAATTACCCCTCTTAAAATACATTTTCCCATCATTTTTATAAATCTGTCAGACTATCTAGATGGCCACTTATTCTTAGTATGACCAATTAGATAGCCACTTATTATCAGTACTTTTATTCTATTCCCTCTCCCACCCTCGCCTTCCCACTTATTGATCTCTCATTTTCTCCATTTCACCTTACATATTTTCCAGCTCCTTTAGACCTCTCCCACATCACTAGACAGAACCAACTACTTCTACAAGACCCAGAAGCTAACATACCACTAATAGCTGTACTACATTGCAGAGAAAAAGAGTAGGTACACACAGTAACACCCCCCCAAAATGAACAAACACAAGCACAGACAACCCAAAACCAACCACCCCCAATAGAGGACCCTAAAAAAGAGGCCCTGTGACTACCAGAAAGGGTATTCACAAAAACACTGTAGTGATAGATAGTACGTCAGCAAGACACTTCTGCTAGGGACTGAAGTTGGATCTATGTGACCCTGCACACAGTTACTCGTGAATTCTTTGCTTCCTGTTTCACCTTTTTGGCATCATCTGTCTGTAGCTACATGAGTCTGAAGTGGGCTCTGGGTAGCATTGGACCTATGAACTTGAGTTGAACTGCACTGGGACACTTTCTTGATGTAAAGTTGCTTCTTGATGAAAAGATCTTTCTTGTGCATTGATCAGTGTCACTGGTTTGTTTCTCTAGACAAACCAGCCTAAAACAGATGTTTAGGGCCTTTCCAGAGATGTTAGGCACACTCATGAGAATGATAGGAGAAATTTTAAATCTGAAATCCTTAACTTAAAAGGAATCACAGAAAATAAACAATGAGATAACAGCATTAGGTAACAGAGTAAAAGAACGGAGGGATAAAATGGAAGAAAAGGACAGTTAAATCAGTCCATTTAAAGAAAAGAACCCTGACTACAAGTGACGAGAGAAACAAGGAACAAAAAAAGTGAAGGAATCCAAAAGGCCTGAGACTGTTGAGAGACACTATTAAGAGAAATTAAAGCAACAACAACAAAAAAACTTACATCCCATCAGGATCCCAGAACAAGAAAAAACAAGCAAAAAACTACAGAGTAAAATAGTATGAGAAATCATGGAAGAAAATTACCTTAACTTCACAAGAGGAGAAAATACTCAAGACACTAAGAAAATCTGAAGAACATAGCCCCCCCTAAAACCAAACAAACAAATAACCATCATGACATATAATCAAACTTGTCCACTTAAGGGAAAGGAGAGGATCCTGAGGGCAGCTAGAGAGAAAAGAACAGACACTTACAAAGAAAAATTGATAAAAATAACCTCCAGCAGGAGCTATGCAGGCAAGAGGACAAGGGAGAGACATATCTCAAATCTGAAAGAAAGCAAAGACAAAAACTGCTATTCGAGAATCCTATATCCATCAAAAGTATCCTTCATATATCAGAGAGAAATAATGTTGTTTGCCCCTCATATATGAGGGAAAATAATGTTGTTTACAGGCAAGCAAAAGCCAAAGAAGTTGTAAAAACAAGACCAGTATTACAAAAAAAGAAAATCTTAAGTGGATCACTATGGACGAGAACAACAGAAAAGCAAGCTGAGAGCCTAAGATAGGACAACGCCACCAAGAAACCAATGATGACTGCACTCCTTAAAATAACACAAAAATAGGGGAGGTACAAACAAGCAACATTAAAACCACAAACAAAGCAAAAGAAACCAAGCAAAGTGACAGCAGCAAACTCACATAAATCAGTAATGGCACTGAATCTCAGTGGATTGAATGCACAAGTCAAAGATAAAAATGGGATGAAAATGAGAGGATGGCGAAAAATCTACCAAGTCAATGGCAACCATAAAAATGCAGGGGTGGCAATATTAATCTCTGATAAAATAGATTTTAAAGTGAATAACTTAATGAGAGACAAGCATGGAAACTATATAATCATGAAAGGAACAATTTACTAGGAACGTATAACATATTTGCCCATAAAGGCCCTTGAAATACATTTAAAAAAATTCTCACAGAGTTGAAAACAATTAAACTGCTAAAAAATAATAGTAACAGAGCACCAGGAAAGAAACTCAATAAAGAAACAGAGCTAGACAACAGCTCGACCAGCTCAACCTCCTAGACATATACAGAGCACTCCACTCAACAATAACACTATGTATATTCTTCTCCAGTACACATGGTACATACTCTAGAATAGATAACGTGTTAGGGTGCGAGGCAAGCATCAAGAATTAAAAAACTTTGAGATCCTAAAATCCATTTTCTCACACCACAACCCGATAAAACTGGAAAACAACAGTAGAAAGAATAGGAATATAAAGATAAGCACTGAACAGCGTACTACTTAAAAATGACTAGGTGATGGATCAAATAAGGGATGAAATGAAGAAATTCCTTGAAACAAACAAGAACGATAATACATCATGCCAAATTCTTTGGGACACAGCAAATGCAATTATCAGAAGATCAGAGCAGAAATAAATGAACTGGAAAACAGAAAAACAATGGAAAAAATCAGCAAGACAAGTAGTTGTTTTTTTGAAAAGATTAACAAATTGACAAATGGCTGGCACACAGGAAAATAAAGAAAAATAATTTAAGAATCTAGAATTAGAGATGAAAAAGGTGCTATCATAATAGACTAAAATGAAATAAAAGAATTACAAATTACTACAAAAGACTACTCAAACAAGTTTGATAATCTAGAAGAAATGGATAACCTAAAAATACACCATCTACCGAAATTCATGCAGACAGGTTTGGAAAACCTGAACAGAGCCTATCAAAAAAATAAAAATAAGGAAAGTCATCATGAAACTTCCAACTAAGAAAAGCCCAGGACCAGGTGACTTCACAGGAGAGTTGTCCCAGGTATTCAGGGGAGACCTGACTACTCCAGAACGCAGAAAGGAACAGCACCCCCAGACTCATTCTATGACTGAGCAGAACCCCGATTCCAAAGCCAGCCAACGCTCCCACAGACAGAACACTACAAACCAATCTCCCTCATGAACATACAGGCAGCATTTCTCAACAATAGAATCCAACACAGCATATCAAATAAATAACTCATCATTATCGAGTGGGATTCATACAAGGGATGCAAGAACGGTTCATCACTTCTAAAAAAAACACTCAGTAAAATAGGAATAGAGTGGAAATTCCTCAACATCCTAAAAGCTATATATAAAAATTCAATGGCAATACCACTCTCAATAGGGAACAACTGAAAACAAAGCCCCTGAAACAGGAGCTGGACAAAGATGCCCCTTCATCACCACGCTATAATAACATTGTGCTGGAAGTCTTAGCTAGAACCATTAGATAAGAGAAAGAAATCAAGGAATACAGTTGAGCAAAGATGCGACACTCTATTTGCAGACAATATGATTTTACATGAAAAGAAAGAAAGGACTCTACCAAAAAACCAAAAACTGTTGGCGGGGAAATGACTATTCAGTTATGGCCATAGAACACTGTGCTAAGATCACCCAAATCAACTGAAACGTGTATAAGAATCATAAGGGAACCCTACTGGAAATACCAGTCAAGATGGGGAAGGGGGCATGTATGTCTCAGATAAGGTGATTACATTGCTGTTTGTATGTAAACTAGGGGAAGCATTTTTCCCTTGGGAAAAAAAGCTTAACAATACTCATCTAGAACACAAGAGGAGAATATGCCCAGTACTATTCTCCTAATTGGACACTTTGGTCTACTTTCTATCCAGCCCTTGGTGACCCAGGCTGTATATTCTAGACTAGTGTGACTTTAAACTCTGTCCTTTCAAGGTCCAGACCACCACAGGTCACCTAGGAGGATTCGATATGAATACCCCACTGAGTGAACTGGCATTTGCCTCAAACTCACCTGCAGCAGGGTTAAGGAACTGACACGGTCCCTTGGACTTAGACTGAAATGCCCTAGTGCGAGAAGCAGCAGGTGATTTGCCATTCGAAAGCATGGAATTGTGGTCTTTGGTCTTTGGTCCGGATCTCTTGCTTGGAGGGTGGGTGCTCAATGAATGGTGGCCAAGGACTGAGGAGCTGATGCCAGGGGCTTAAGTGGAGAGCAAGTGTTCTGAGAATGATGAAGGTAATGAATGTACAAATGTGCTTTATATAATTGATGTATATATGGATTGTGATGAGAGTTGTATAAGCCCCCAATAAAATAATTTTTTTAATTTACTATTTTAATGCCCTCCTTGCTTTCGTATGGCATGTATTACACTGGTAAGCATGGTCTCCCTCTGTGAATGAGTATTACGGAAGTCTTGCCTTATCATCAATCCCACTGTTTATGTAAATAGTGTCCAGTCCCTTAAGACTTTAATCTGTACGATTCAACAACTCATGTATTGTGGCTGGAAGCTGGCCTATACTTGTATAATTTCATTTTCTCAACAGTGTTTTAAGTTCTATACATTTGGCTAAATTAATGACACTATTAATAAAATTAGCTTATTTCCTAGGGGAATTATATATAATTCTATCATAAAATGATAATGATGTCTCTAATGGAAATATATACAAACAAACCATAGCCATATGAATAGATTTGGGGCTCACACTTAATTTTACCCTCAATCTAAGTCCATTTAGTTCTAATTACATGGTCCTACTTGATACTCACTATCATAAAGAGATGAGTGAATATATAAATGTTGTCACAAAGTGCGGTGAAGAAACCAGACGGTGCCTGGCTATCCTAGAGAATAGTATCTGGGGTTTTAAAGGCTTATCTTCAAACAAGCAGCCATCTAAGTGAGGTGTCAACTAAGTACACATAGAAGAAGCACACAAGTTTATGTGATGCAAAGATTGACATAATAAAATCTAAATTCAACGGAGGGACTGGTATCAGAGGTTAAATTGTGAGCCTCCGGTTTGTGAAGGCTGTGGATGACAGTGGAAGCCCAGAAGCCATGTGCAGGGTCCACACATTGATTAAGCCTCTGGTGAATCCCCTCTGAACACAGTCCCAAGATGTGCATAAGATTGCTATCGCCAGAGAACATTGTAAAGGCAATTGTAGCAGCTGTAGTTAGGTTCTAACATATCTGCTTTCAGACTGAGGTTTTTCTATGTTTTATTTAGTTATTGTTCTAAGTGGGGTTTTTTTGGGGGGTGGGGTAGCTTGTTTGTTTTGTTTTCTTTTTTGTATATGAAATCCAGGATAGGCAAATCCATAGAGACAATAACGGAATTAATCTTACCTAGGAGTATGGAAGGGGAAGATGGGGGAAGTGGGGAGCTAACAACGTGTATGACGAAAATGTTCTGAATTGATTGTGGTGATAATTGCACAACTCTTTTTAATATGATTCGAGGATTAAATTGTATGGTATGTGAAGTATATGCCAATAAAATGATTTAAAAAAAAACATTGCTAGGTGTTTATCTGTTTTTCCCCAAGAGTGGAGCTTCTGTGGGCACAGTGGTGTCTCAGTGGTGGAAAGCTAGGAGCAGGGGGAGAGTAAGATGACACCTGGGCCATGGAGGCTTCCCCTTTGCTCCCTCAGCACTACCCCAGGCCAGGTTCTCCAGCAGTAACCCGAGAAGACAGACAAGAGGCATTAATACTGCCAGCTCACAGCTGGATGGCACCAACCTGACCCAGGAGAAACTCCTTGGCCCGCCAGCAACATTCCTTCTGGGATTACCTGCTCTAAATTTAGCCCACACTCAGATTCAAGGGGAACTACTCTTTCTAGATCAATAACCTAGGCAGCATCAAGTTTCAACAGAGTTTATTTGTGTCTCTAGAAAATATTTTCAGGACTGTGGCCCTGCCCTCAGAATTAAAACAAAACAAAATAAAACAAACCAAAAAATATTTTTTAAGACACTTATTCAATAAATATTTACTGAGCAAATCTTCCCCGTCCCTGGCAGCGTCCTCGGTTGCAGAGATTCAAGGATAAATAATTAACAGGTATCCCTTAACAGAGATCCAGACTCACCCCATGAAAGGAATAGCAGAGTTGTAAAATCACTTGAAGACATTAAATAAAAATATCCAAACCAGTTGCCCTTGAGTCCGTTCTAACCACGGGAGAGTTCATGTATGTCAGAGTAGAACGGGGCTCCACAGGGTTTTCAATGGCTGGTTTTCCAAAAGTAGATTGCCAGATATTTCTTCCAAGGCGCATCTGGGTCAACCTTCCAATCATTTACACCATCTACTGCTAGGTGGAAGGGTCAGCTCTGAACTAGAGAAAGCGTCTCTTTCCCTCTTGGCCTTCAGAATGGAAGGAGAGCAGGGAAAGGGGAAGATCAGGAAGAGGATGATTTCTGGGCAGCATTCTCTTGGTGAAGTGGGGTTTTTGCTGAGTGAGGAGTCTGGTGATAGGACAGGCCTGAGGTAAGGGTGGAGAGGCCTGGGAGAGACAGTGAAGGAAACCTGAGAGGGAACTGGGAACAAGTAAACAGGCTGACGGACAGCAACAAGGGTCAAGAAGAGGCTGGAGTGGATGCCAACCTGTGCGACTGCACCCAGGTGCAAGAGCCATGAGCAACAGGCTAATCTCGTAAGGCAGCAGTGTAGGTTGTGTGTTTGCTTTCTTTGCGTTTTCCCCTTCCACCCATTTCCAAGAACGGCTTTGAGGCCACTTGTCTCCTAGCCAGAACAGGATGAGCTGAGTGATGACAGCTCCTTGGAAAGGCTGCATCCTCCAGTTCACTGTGTCCCTCCATTCTTTGCCTGTTTTTACTATTCAAAGACTTCAGCTGATCCTCTCTGAAGTTCAAGATTACGTTGGACTTGATGAAATAAAATAAGAACATGCATCCCCCAACGGGTTTAAAACTATATAACAAAATCTACAGCAATGAAGTAGATGAGGTTGCATTCGATCTAAGACAGTTGCGAAAGATTTTACAGAGGAGATATAATTTACCAAGTTTTGAGGATAAGTATAAGACCTACATCTGTAGACAGTCTAGTTTAGACCTTCATGTAGTCTTCAGGGAGTAGGAAGCCCCTGACTCTTGGTATTCTGTCTAAGGGTAGAGAGTTATTTGTGCTGACTGTGTGGGCAACGCTGAGGGAGCAGAGGACTGAACAGGGGGCGTTAAATAGATTCTTGCAAAGTCCAGGTAAAGAATGATAAAGACTTGAACTAGGACAATTATTGTGGACACTGGGAGGAGGGTTTGGATTTCAACAACCATTTATTGAATATTTCCTGGGTGCCAAGAATTGCGCTAGGTGTGGGGATACACTGATGAAGAGATAACTCATTGACTCATGGGACAAAGATTACCATACCAGGCAGAGGCAGCCAAGAGCTGAAGCAGCTGGGAACTTAAGCTTCAGTCACATGTACCACACATTCCATTACAGGTCACATTCAGAGGGTCTCATTCTGTTCCACACAGTGGTTCGCAGCCATTTGAAACCCTGTTGGGCTGCTAACCACAAGCACAGCAGTTCAAAACTACCAGGTGCTCAGTAGGAGAAAGACAAGGCTTTCTACTGCTGTAAAGGGTTACAGTCACAGAAACCCACAGAGACAGTTCTACTCTGTCCTATAGGGTCACTATGAGTTAGAATCACTTTGCGCTCAGTGAGAGGGTATTTGAAAGGTGAGATACAAGCTTGGTTTGAAACTTATTTTGTCCTCCACAGGGCTATTACAGCTTTTAATCTTCAACTTTAAATTTCAGATAAGGTACTCCAGTTAAATGAGCATTGATTTCTAACCTAAGAAACTGAAACAGTTTCAATTAAAGTGAACTTGCTATTACCTCTACTGTTAGGGAAGCTCTTAGTGTGTAAAACCCTTCATAATTTTATATGAATGATGAAAATCAATTGGCATCCAAATCACTTTAAAGCTTTCCCCTTTACGAATGGATTGCTGCCTTTGACACCTTTTCACCTGTTGACTTCTGCTGATAGTTCATTTTTCAAGTCACACGATGGCTGGAACATAGCAGGTGCTCAGTAACTGCCGGGGAAATGGATTCATAACATGAAATGGGACGCTTAAGAAACTGTGAGCTCTTTCTTGTCGTTGAAGGCAATGCAGCTCAAGTGCTTAGGAGAGATGTTCATTCATTCATGTATGGCATATTTATTGAGGATAAATCCACAGGTCCTTACAAACAACAAACAAAATGTTTAGTGTAACATGCTCTAAGCAAAAGGAATCCTGGCAGCACAGTGGATCAATGTACAACTTCTAAGCAAAAGTTGGTGGTTCGAGCCCACCAGTGGCTCTGTGAGAGAAAGATAAGACAGTCTGCTTCTGTAAAGGGATTGGAAACCCTCTAGGGCAGTTCTACCTTGTCATATGTCACTGAGTGGAAATCAATTTGATGACCGTGGGTTTTGGGACCACGCCGGCACTAGATAAACATCTATAATCTAAACAAACACCCTGATCCTACTAGTGAGGAACCCAAGCAATAAGCAGATAGTGTGTTATGTGCATGGGTTTCAGAGTTGATATCTACGATGAAGAAAAACAAGACAGGCTAAAAGAAACAAATGGCACAAGGGTTGGTCCTTTAGATATTGCGTATGGGTTGCTCAGGGAAGGCCTGCTGAAGTGGCTGGCCTTTGAACACATTTTTTAACAGGGATAGAGTTCAAGTTAACTCTCCAGAACGTGGGTGTTAAGTATTTCTAGCAGAGCAACTGCAAATATTTTGAGGGAGCAGCAAGCCTGTGCTGTGAAAACACTAGCAGGGCATCAAGTGTGATTCCCAAGGACGGAGGAAGAGTGGAGAGTGAACTGATGAGACTGGAGTCCTCTTCACCTAGCATTCTTCCTCAAAGTCAAGAGGTGGGGCTTGGGGGGCAATGCAGAAGGTTCATTGGTTGTCATAAATAATAATTGATTGGAAAATGCCTGAGAACTTGAGATGCTTTGTTATGTTGTGCATCCCTGGGGTGTGGGGCTTGAAGACTTTGTCTCTGGGGATCACTGCTGTCTCCCCAGTGCCTGGTCCAGAATAAAAGTGCAATATATATTTGTTGAATGAATGTTTGAAGTCTATCTTTGCGTTTTTCATTTTCAGAATATTACCAGTAACTAAGCTAGCTCACCAAAAAGTTTTAACATTTGGGGCTGGGAGCAGGCAGTGCTATTCAAACTCAGGCAGGAGGGCAAAGGACTCAAAGGCCTATGGCCTAACAAAAGAGGAAGCACAATGGATCTGCCTCCTGCTTTGTGACTGTCTGTCAGCTTATAGCAGCTTGTCTCCCGGGTGCGCACTGGTGTGCCCTTTAGACTGGAGAGTGTACATGCAGTGATGTCTTAGCAAATGTTGGTGTCTGACCTGTCCAAATATTTCTGGCAGTGCAAGAGATCACTTTCCATCAGGTGACCAAAACCCTATTTGCAGGGGTGGGGTGGGGTGGGGGGGTATTTCCCTACTCTTGCAACACCCCCGGGGATACTCGGTTACCTGAAGGGCATCATCAACTTTTAAAAATGGCTCCAGTCGAATGATTCACTATTGATGGTTTAAAAATAAGCATGATTCCATAAGTGTTTACAAGATCAAATTCATAATGTGATGTTTTTTGGCGTGAACGTTTAAGACTTGGTCATTTTGGGTGAGCGCCAAAAAGAGTGGTATATAAAAATGTTCACCTTTACAAAACTCACCCCTCAGCCCCTGGTTACGTTCGTTTCCTTCATTTTACTGCAGAATGCACCATCTAGTCCAAAAATCACCTTCGTCGTCGGTAGGTCCCGAGATACTTGATCACAGTTTAAAAAAACATAACCTCAGCTCTCTCATGCTTCACTACCGAGGCTTCCAAAGGTC
>NW_022103918.1:13006798-13009528 GCF_000313985.2 Echinops telfairi
GCAGCGTGCGTCCCGGCATGTGTGGCTGCACGTGACCGCGGCGTGTCCGGCTCGGGCTCCTTCACCCCGCGCGGCTGTACTTTGAACTAGGGCGTGGGAGGGGGAAGGGGAGAGGGAGGAAGGAAGGGAAGTCGGATGGGGAGGGGCGGAGGTCTGGCCCGGGGAAGAATGATATCATCGGCAGATTTATCGCTAAGCAACCTAAGAATGCTTCTCTCTTTCCAATCCGAGAGCTCCTTCAAGATCTCCTGGCTGATGACATTAGTTCCCACTCCCTTAGTGCTCTCACCGCGGAGCTCTCAAAGGGTGATTTAAGAAAAACTAAGATTGGATTACCAGTTTTTAAGTGAATAAATTACAAACACAGCGCCCAGAAATAGATCCATTATCGTGTCCACTTCAGGGTGCGGCTAGGCAAGTTTATTCATCTGTTCTCTGGGAGAGGTTTGCACAGCTACGTTGCAGCTCTGTTGATAAGCCTTGTGCCGGTAATACATCCTCTCTAAAACCCAGACGTGCTTAAGGTGTCACGTGTCTTTTATAATGCTATGCTAGCAGAGGCTTTCTGCTTAGTCCCAGTAACTGAACTATCCACGAATTGGATCCAAGCTGCAGTCCCTTGTTTAAAAGTACTTTTCCAATCTCAAAGTTTGTAAATCTGCATACCAGGAGCAACGGTCCTTACAGATTTATAGGTGGATACCCAGAAGCTGCGGTGTGCAACATAGACCATGTGTACATATATCCAACACAAACAGATTTACCTATAGGTAAGGCTTTCAAACTTGAAGCCTTAAGATAACGATATAAAAATCAGAGTAATGGCCCTTTCTAACTTCAATTCTAGAGGTTTTCTGTCCAACTTCCTGGATTATTTCGACCCGATGCCAAAAACCAAATCCACTGTGATTCCATGACTCAAGGTGACCAAACTGGACAGGGTGGAACGGGCCCCTGGGGTTTCCAAACCAAGGAGTGTATAACTCCTGGATGTCCTAATTACATAGATCGCAGACTTGCCTGGCCCTCGGGAGGCTTTGAAAACTGTTTCCAAGAACTCCCATCATCTATCATCATCATGATTACTGCATGTTCTATGGCATACTTTAGGAAAGCGGGGCACTTTGAGTTGAAATGAATTTGATGGCATTGTTACTTAATTTTATTGTGATTACCCTGGTAATCTTTCTGCCTCCACCAACCCCAGCCATGTGAGACCTCACATGGAACTAGTCCAACCCAGTACTATTACTACTATGGTGTGTGAGTGTAATGAACAGGGCCTTTAGAATTATATATATAGAATCTTCCATTCGGTTCTTCTTACTGAGCTACACGACCTTCGCCCAGTTCCTTGCCCCAGCTTCCTCACAGACATTTTGGACAGAAAGAGTGGCACATTTCCCTTAGGGCAAGCGCGCCTATTTTCCTTTTGAGTACTGAAAGGAAAAACTTGGATCATCATTTCTTAACTTGAGCCTGGTTTCCATTTCTTTTGTAAGACAGACAGATGAGGTAAGGAAGAGTTGCTTGGGAGGGACTGCTGTTTTCCCCTTCCTGCGGGAGAGAGGACGGAATCCCAGTGATGCCGTGGGGAGAGCTTTGAAAACTGGAATGGTCGAGCCTTCCAGCCTTTCCACAGAACCTGACACAGTTTGCTTCTGTAAAGATTTACACTCTAGGAAACCTTAGGGAGCACTTCTGCAATGAGTTGGAATCAACTCAATGACAGTGAGTTTGCATGAGACACTGGATCCCTGGCTGCGGAGTGGTTGAAATGCTCAACTGCTAAACCACAGGTCAGTGGTTTCAACCCAGCAACTACCCCACTGTGGTAAAAGATGTGGCAGGCGGCTCCCATAAAGATTAACAGTCTCAGAAACAACACTGCGGAACGGCTCTACTGTTATAAAGTAAAATAACAAAATAAACTCACTGCCATCGAGTCAATGCTGACTCACAGAAAGCCCCATATGAGTTTCCAAGACTGTATCTGCTTATGGGAGTAGAAAGTCCAGCCTTTCTCCCTCGGAGCTGCTGGTGGTGCCTAACTGCTGCCCATTTGGATCACAGCCCAATGTGTAGCCACTCTGCCCTCAGGGCTTAACTATAGAATGACCCAAAGGCTGCATGGAGTTGATGGCCGTGGGTTTGGTTTGGGCATGAGGTATCAGTATGCTGTGACTGCTACTGCAATAGTACTATCACCAACCTTCGGTCTTAGCTCAAGGTTCAGAACCTCAGGAGAAGATGGTGGGGAGGGCCAGCATGGCAGTTGTACCCTTAAGAGACAGGCAGATCCTCAAGGAAACCCTTGGCCAGACCAACAAGTCAAATATAATTAATTAAGTTGGTCTGCAGCTTAGCACAAGCCCCAGGTGTCAAGGTGTGGGACAGAGTGTTTTCCTTGGGTTTGGCCTCCTGCATTCTCTTGTTCATTCTCTAAAACCTAGCGGCTTTTGGAGGCCTTCTTTGACTAAGCCAGCGGCAGGGCATAACCCCTTCCCTACAGCATTGTATCTGCCCCTGTGTAAACTTACTGTGTTGGATTACTGAAGTCCCTGGGGGCTGCTCACCACAAGGTCGAATGTTCAAAGGACTCAGAAGCACCTCAGAAGAAAGGCCTGGCAATCTACTTCCGAAAAGAGCCATTGCAGACCTATGGCGCATGGTTTGACTTGGACACACAGGGAGTCACCAGGAGCTGGAACTGACTCAGTGGCAAGTGGC
>NW_022103918.1:13010199-13012338 GCF_000313985.2 Echinops telfairi
TAATCAGAAGAAGGAGAAACAAAATGGCTTGGTGAGGGGAAGATGTCACAGATCCTACCAGCTCGTGTACTTTTCTTAATAGGAGAGCCCCTGTGGTCCTCGGTCAGAGCCTATTTACTCTAATTTTAGATACATTTCTACTGGGTGTGGTTCTGTTTAAATGGTTTCCCAGCCCACAGCAAGTCAGAGGTAGGAAATGAGAAAACAGTTGGAGGCAGGCCCTCTGACACATCAAAAAGTGACAGCTGACAGCCTGGCCACAAGTAGACACTGAAAGTCTATAAAAAGGAGATATAAGACCTCAAAAACAATTCAGTGCAGGTACAAAGTACTCCCGGAGGACATGGATGGTGTAAAAATGATGTTCCTAATGATCGTGAGTTTTTGAGAAAATTTCAATATGCACAGGGCATTTTGTTTTTCCTTCCTAAGAGCATGGACGACACTTTACGGGACATAGAGAATGCACCTCAGTAAGCGCTGTACTAACAAAATAAAAATAAAAGCAGCGCTGGCACTTGAATTTGTCTCATGGGTCACCTATTATTCCCCAACACCAGATCAATCAGGCATCGTGGACTTTATTATCAGAATTTTAAAATGTAAACTTTTAAAATTGTATAGTTTATGTTTGTTTCGGGTATTTGATACGGAATCTCTAAGCAAGTACTAGAAACCCAGTTTCAAAACAAATGCACAACTCCTATAAAAGCATATTTTTAAAGAACACACGGCATGTTTTTCATATAAAGCCATCTTAATCACAGAAAATATTATCATTGTCCACTTAAATTTCTTACTTAAATTCATCTTTGAAAAACTGGAACTTACACTGCACTTTAGCAAACACTGGAAATCCACTTGGAACTAAGTTAAAATGACACAGCACGGTAGGTGGGCTGAACTCTCTCTCCTTCTCTCTCTGAAGGTCCAGAAGACAGACTTTTGGTTTCATGAAAACCTTAGATCCCTAGCTGAAGGTAATTCCGGTATCATAATGATACAACCCGCTTTGGGAGTCATAATGGCCTTGATTCATTCAGAATTCCCTTCACTTCTGCCTTAAACTCCTTAGTCTGTTGGTGTGCCTCCTCATTTCTTCCTAGATTCTCGGCTGGCAAGCACCCCCTACCGAGAGGTTTAGAATTGACCTGAGACAGGCCTAGTCTTCTTTTACAAACTTCTGGAAACACTTCAAGTAAAGGCAGTAAAGCAAAGCCATCACCTAGATGGCCAGTAAATGAGAACTAAGTGAAAACACGTTTACAGTGATAGGAAGTAAAGCTTCGATCGTAACACATTGCTAGTAAAACCTAGTCCCGTGCCTCAAACACGCACTTAAGTTAAGCTCTTTGGGAGAAAAGACTATCAATTTATTATAAAGTATATGCATGTAAAATTGACCTGTGCAATGCTTAACTTATAAAAGCATTCTTGACTCAAGATTCATGTTTGTCTTCAATTGGAAAATCATATATATTGTAAAGCACTTTAGCTGAAACTTCATCAAGGCAGATACGGAAGCTTTCTTATCAAATTATAACTCCAGTGTTATTTAACTCATTAAAAGAACGAATTATATATGATTAATGACTTAGGTTAACATTTTTTCAGAAGCAATACAGATATTTTACATTTCTGGCCTAATTTTACCTTGTTATCATGTTAAGCATGCAGTCAATTGAACTAAATAATTGGTGAATAAAATTTGGTCCAATCTAAGATTATTTTATCAAATTTATAAAAATGCTGAAACATTTTCTTATCCTCTGATTTACTTCGTACCTTCATAGTTGTAAAACTAGCCTTGTGAAAATTGTTATTAAAATGGAGCTAAAAGTAATTGAAATGCTGGTTTCCTCTTAGTATCCACCAAATTACTATTTCAGTCCATGTGTATATTTTTGTAAAGTTCAATAAATAACAATGGTCAAGACTTCTAGTTCTCTCCTATTAACTATTATTTGTTCACACTGTCCCTCAAGTTGATGCTTGAAGGACAGTTGATATGGCCCAAGATGCTGGGATGGGAGGCTAGCTGAGGGATTCAGGAGCCCTGGCCTTTCATTATGTCCCAGGTCACTGTGTGACCTTGGGCAGATACTGAAGATCTCTGGACTTCGTTTTCCCTCCATTAGA
>NW_022103918.1:13013049-13014862 GCF_000313985.2 Echinops telfairi
AAATGTTAGCAAACTGGGTCTAACGTTAACAAACCACACAAGTGATTGATAGGGTTTTCTTTCACACTTTTCATTTACATACACTGAGACAAAAGCCAACTCTGGAGGCTCATAAGAGATTGTAAACACGTGACAAAAAGTCAACAACTAATAAAGCTGTGTATCTGAAAAACATGACTTTTATCCCTAGTCATAGATACCTTAAAACGAACTGAGCATCATTTTTTTAATTATTAGACAATCTCATATCGTATATTAAAGTTTTTATTCCTTAGTAAGAACTTTTAAATCACAAAATAGTGTGGAAATATTTAGGTAATAGAATTTATGGAGTGCTCAAAATACTAGAATATAAAGATAATCTCTAGTTTATCATCACATACTAAACTTTTCTAAACCAGCTGGTTTCTTGCAGACAATATTTATTTTCTTTTAATAATTTAAGACAGCATAAGCTTGTACCAAGCATAAGCATTGTAACAAAAGTGCAACTTTTCAGCAAATCTTCCCCCAAAGATATTTTAACTCAAAATATCATTAGCACATATTTTCTCCCTACAAAAATAGCATGTCAGACATCATTAATTAGATGTATTAACAACTATGTACATAAAGCCACCTTGTAGGCTAAGAGTTTAACGTTGTTTAAACACAGCGTTTGAGGCAACAGTAGCAACAGCAGCAGCAATGCACCAAACTGACTAAAAGACCCAGATATTTTCTTCACTCAGTCAGACTGTTGTGTCTCAACCCTTACATAACATTCAAGTGAGATTTCTCACAGTGCTACCTTGGCAACAAACTAAAAATATCTAGACAAGGTCTTGGTTTTAAGCCTGATTTTTAAAAAAATCTGTCTTTGTGATTATCTGTTATCTGGTTTGGTCTCCAGAAAATACATAGACTGAGAGATAGGAAGGCCTTAGAGGGCTTTATCCCGTATCTTTACAAAATTTCCATTCAAAACTGACCAGTTCACCTCTTTCCTCCATTCTGTGACAGAAGAACATAGGATAAATCCATTGGACTTCATCTTTTTTTTTTTAAGGTTCAGTGCACATTCTTTTTTTCCCCCTCTCTTTTTTTACAGCAATATTACAAAAAACTCAGGAGCATAATGAATGAAATAACGACCCGGTGGGAATAGATGTACTTGATATATATGTATATACACATATATGTCTATATGCATACACATACACATATTGTACACATGGCTAATAGTAAGGGAAAATTTCTCAGCAAAATCCTAGCAAATGTGCTAAGAAAGTCTCTGGCCTTCTTTCTTCATCTCCTTCCCTGACTTAGTTTTGACAATGACCCACCTCATCGTGCCTTTTTACAAGTGCAAGTGAGGAAAAGGGAAAAGGGACCTTTTAAAACATTTCCGAATGGGCTGCCATCTACGCCACTGCAGGCACCCTCCCTTTCCTCTTCGAAAAACAGATGCCTTTGAAAAAAAGCAGATGATAAAATCCTGAAGAGTACATTTAATTCTCCAAGATCCTCATTCTGTTTGTGGAAACGTCTTAAAATAGCTGGGTAGCTCTGAGAGATAGGCAGACAGTAACTCCCCTTCTCCTTCCCTGGTTCAAGGCTAGCTCACCCACCAAAGAGACCCTGCTGTGACTTCCTCTAGAATTAGGGTCTATATTTTTAAAGATAGGGAACATGGCCCAGAGGAGGCAAGACTCATTTGGGGGAGTTCTTTAAAGAGAAGAGAAAGAGGGGGGAGGAGGGAAGAGTATGTATTGCAGGTCTTTTACTGCTGGTGGGGGTAATAAAGGGATTTTCGCGTGGAGGGAGGGGTGGT
>NW_022103918.1:13015789-13024925 GCF_000313985.2 Echinops telfairi
GCTGTCGGTGTCCGTGTCATGCTCGGCGGCGAGCTCGGCGCTCGGCTGGGTCCGCTGGATGACCGGCACGCAGTGGGCGCCCGGCTCCAGCTTCTGCCCGACGCGCTCCAGGCACGGGGCGGCCGCGGCGCCGGCGCCCGGGGGCGTGCCGGGGCCTTTGCCCAAGGGGACCTGTGGCGTCAATAGCGGCGGGGTGGGCAAGAACTGGGTGGCCACGGCGTGCAAGTGGTTGATCAGCTGGACACACCGCGGCTCCCTGGGCGTCCAGCTCTCAAACCGGGAGAGGTATTGCAAGACTTCTTTGGCGCACGTTTGAAATCCCGAGTGGAACGCGTCCAAGTCGGCCTGAATCGGCGATTTCAGAGATCTCTCCCCTAGGGTGAGAAGCGGGGAGGGGTGGGGGCGGGGTGGGGTGAGGAGGGGGTGGTGGTGCAGAGGAATGAAGCAAAGCGGCGACGTTAAAACATCTGCTGGTCACGTGGACCCTGCATTGCCTAAAGTGAGCTCGGTTTTCCTCTGTAATCGAGTGATATAATCCACTGGTTGCAGAGGGAGGGGGTGGGGGGCGCTCTCCTGCCAGCTGAGAAACCAAAGTGGAAAGGGTGCCACCGCCACTTGAAATAAAAACCTGATTCCTCCGAGTTCTGCTGAAAGCCTTTAGGATGCTTCAGGAAATGGGCACTTTCCACTGAAGGGAACGTATAAGCAATTTGAAAATGAGCGACAGAGCCTGAGCTTCAGGAAGGGGGTGGGGTGGGGTGGGTGTCCTCACACTGTCACCCTGCTCCTCTGTGGGCTGCCCTGTGTCATGGGGTGGGCGGCCTCCCGGAACTGACTTACCATTCTGTAAAGCAATTATCTTCTGGTGCTGCTGCTCCGTTAAGGCTGTTAAAGCTTTTAAGTGTTTCAAAGTTAATTCCAAGACGACCGCTTTCTCCAGATGCCCCAGAGTCTGCAATGATGCACAAGAGGAGAGGACGTTTGTTTACTTAACCACACACATCTGGCTTGGTTGACGCTCCATTCAGCGCAGCAACTTAAGCAAACACTTTGAAAGTACTCTTCCTATACTAGTTCTAGCTTTCTGTAAGTCAGGCTATAAATGATGCCTTGCCTTCGCCTGTAAGCACCTACTCTGACTTTGTGGGAAACTCCTGTTATAGCACAAGTTGTAAGTCAGGTATCTTAAAATGTACAACGATTTTGATATCTCTGGGAGGTCGTACGAGGCTACTAACACGCCCTGGGAGAGCCCAAAGAATGAAAATGTGCATCTTACTGTCAATTTCAGATGTTCAGGCAGTAAATCTTTCAGTTGAGCAATGCATTCATTAATCCGGTCTCGTCTTTTCTTTTCTATTAATCTGTGCGGCAATTTGTAGGTGTCCTTTAATATATGAAAGTCGTGGATGAGAGAAAACAATAAGCTAAACAACATTCATTTACTGCACATAACACTACCCCTCCCCCAACATATTAGAGGATAAACTATGCCCAAGAATCTTCTTTCCTCTGGACTGCCCTGGATTCAATTTAAATTCAGGTATGATGTTTAATCTCCCCCCAGAGAATATCCAGCAAGCCACTTAAAATTCACAGTTGAAGAAGCTCAGGGGCTGGGACATGTTTGCAGGTTGTGAAATCAATAGCCCTAATTAACTATCCAGTCAGGTTATAGGGAACATCGGAAACTTACACGTACCTTGCTGTCGTCTCGCTTCATGCTCCGTTTGGGTTTACACATATACAACGAGGAATAGTCCAGTCTGCAAAACAGAAATCGGCATCAGACACCATTCGGGGAGGGGCTCTGTTCTCGATCTCTCATAATCACTTTCTGGAGGAGGAAAAAAAAACCAAACCTAAACAGAAGGCTAGGCAGATAATCGCCCAGGGTGCGTGCACCTTACCCTATAAAATCTCTATGTTCCAGTAACTGTCTCTCTTGCAAATGAGGAATTCCTTCGTCCATGTTCCCCCGCTGTCCGTTTCCTCTGTTTCGATATTTGGGGCTCTGTCCTGTAATCGGTGGGACGGTAGCCTTGGGAGATCTTGGGGGATCGGAACGGCTCCAGTCTCGCTCGCCCTCTCCCTCTTCAGTGCAGTGTTGAAAGTGTGAAGCAGTTGGTCCCCCCCACCCTGCGCTCGCTCGCTCGCTCGCTCGCTCACACACACGCGCACACACTCGCACATTCGCGCCGGCCCCTCTGCGCTGCTAGTTTGCTCTCTCACTCCGGGCAGTGTTTGGCCACAGGGCACGCGCGTCGCCGGCCAGACCAGCATCCAGCTCACGTGCGGAACGTACCATCCGCGGTCCAGCCCGGAGGGGGGCGGGGAAGGAGGGGCGTCGGGAGAGGCGGGCCGGCGGGGCGAGCGCTAGGAGGGGGCGGGGACACCTGATCGCGGCCACCGGAAAAGAAAAACAACTCCGGCCAAGCTCTTCATCTTCCCAAAGCCGCTGCAGTCGGCTGGGGGAGGGGACGGGGGCACGTGGGAGCGGGGCCGCCCGGGCTTTCTCGGCTCCGAGATGCGGCTCCGTGGCTCCGTCCGTCATGACGGCGCAGGGACGTGACCGTGGCTTTTTGCTTTTCCCACCGCCCGTGCGGTTGGCTTGGACCAGGGGAAGGAAAGAGAAAGCAGTCGCGGTGGGTCAACTTCAGCCCCGAGGGGAACGTTTGGAGACTTGTTCACCCTTCAGTGGTCTAGGGGACTCCTTGGCTCTGGCTGGGGGGCTGCCTTGAAAAGGGGCAACTTGCAACCCACCTCCCGAAGGCGTAAAATAAATCTTAAAATGTAGTCACTGGGTCACAGTGTCGCAATCCAAGTGTCTTTCGGCGACACGGTGTCCCGGGCCACCTAAACTTCCCGCCGCGGCCGGAATTGCAGTGTCACTAACTACAGCCCAGGACGACGTGTGGGGCCTCTGGTGCTCCGGGCGGCGACGGGCTGGGGTGCGGGCTGGCTCGAGAGGGGCTGCCTCGGAAAAGCAATGCCGCATTTACCGCCCGCCGGCCGAACCCCGCCGCCTCTCGGCGCCGCGGGTGGCGCTGTGCGGGTCCCCGCGCTCTCCGGCACGGCCCCCTCCCGCGGCCCCCCGCCCCCGGGGGATAGGCGACGCCGGGAGGGTGCGCTCCCCACATTTACTACCGCTGGCACCTCCAGTGCCTCCCTCCTCCATCTCGTCTGGAACGGGTACCAGCACAGGGCGAGCAACGTGAGCCGACCTGCCGCGGCTGCTGCCACATCACTGCGCGGGGAAGGCGGGCGCGCGCGCGCTCGCTCGCCCGGCAGCCGCGCCGCTCGGCACCGCGAAGCGCAGCCCAGCGGGAGCCGGGTCCCTGCCCCAGCCACCCCGGCGCGTGACTCACTGCTAGCCAGAGGTGCCCGCAGGGCCCCGGGGACTCCTCGGTCTCCAACCCGCTGTGCGTGGGGGGAGGCGGAGTGCTGATGTGTATAGACACGTATATACACATATAGGTAGATATAGAGGGAGAAATACCACCGAGGAAAAACGCGCGCGCAAAGGTTTTTCCTTCCTGTACCCGAGAGTATTATTTACATCCTCTTTCGTCCCCAAGCAGGAATTATTGCTAGTGGCACGTGCACTAACGAGCGCAGAATGCACGGGCGACGGGCACAGCAGGCACTGGAGCCGCCGCTACGTGTCCGCCCGTCCGCCCGCCCCACCAGGCACGGGTTCCGGGGACAGATCTGGGTCGCGGGCAGCCGCGGCAGGCGGAGGTCACGTGTCCGCGGGCGTCGCGTCTTCCCCCCGCCTCCAGCAGCCGCCGGGACTGCGGCCGCCCGAGCTGCGGCAATGTCCCAGTCCTGGGGCGCACACCGCGTCTGGCTCGGTGGCTTGGGCTGCTGCGGGGGCGGCGGCGGCACAGACTCACTCGGGCGGGAGGAGACCCTTGTCCTTGGTCCCCTGAAGGGCCATTTTAGATTTCTTGATTTCCTGAGCATGAAACAGGCAATTTAATAATCTTAATACTAAAAAAGGGCAAACTTAAAAATGTTGATGCTACGCTAAACGTCTCTCCTATTTCCAAGTTACCAAACCCTAAAAAGCCACGATTCTTCGCTGATCTGCATCATGTTTTCCTCTTGTTCTTAATTCACCCAAAGGGGAAGAAATGTTTTTGAGGTGGACAATTTTAAAAACAAACAGAAAACAGGCAACTAGCTCCACTGAACGTTTGGTGCAGGAAGAAGGTATACATATTTACTTCATGGCTAAATTTCACTTTAACTGATGGCTAGTCAGAGTGCAGTAAGAAAGGCCACCGCAGCTTGGCTTTGTTAGGAGAGGCCAGAAGACACAAGGCTGGTGCTCCAACCCAGGGGAACAGGGCCCAAGTCCAGAGCCGCAAGTTAAAGTACTCTTAGGCAGAACTAGGAATGCCCATAAACTTCCCACCATTTAAAGATTGAGGCCCAAGCTGGTGAATGAAAACGTTGTATCTTTTCTTCTCTTCTGCCACATGCTTCCCTCGTTTTAGATGTCATATTTAAAAGTTTCTCGCCCATTTACTTCCTTTTATGATACCCAGATCAAATAAATGGATCCTTTTTTAACCCTTTCCTTTCCTACTAATATAAGAGGAGTCCTAGAAGTTAGGTGTTGAGCTGCAAACTGCAAGGCCAGAGAGAGTTGAGGTCTTCTATTCCAGTAAAGAGCTGTAGGCTGTAGGGTCACTCTGTGGATACAGACTGATGGCAGTGAGTTTAGCTTTTCCTAATACTGAGGGAGTCCTGGTGGTGGAGTGAGTTCCATGGTAGGCTGGTAACCACAAGGTCAGTAGTTCGAAACCAGCAGCAGCTCTAGGGGAGAAACAAGGCTTTGGGCTCCAGGAAAGATTTGAAATCTCCAACACCTACAAGAGCAGGAATACTCTGTCCTGTAAGGTCGCTGAGTCAGAAGTGATGGCAGTGACCTTTTTTCCCTTCTCTCTCTCTCTTAATCTCTGGCCTCCCTTTCCTCTTTTCCCATGACCACTTGTTTACTTACGTCCCTTGCTCTTTTCTTCTTTTTCACCCATCCTCTCTTGTGTTTCTCCCCACCCACCAACTATCTGCATTTCTCCTTTTCTTTTCACCTTTAACCCCAGTGTTTCTTGCTTTGTATGCATCCTTTACACTGGAGCCCTACCCTTGTTCTTTCTTAAACTCTCTCTTTATGGAATATCAAGGATATTTGGTGTCTATGAATGCCCTTTTGCTACAAGAGGAGTATAAGATTATAGTAACGTGCCGAACAACTATATAGCATCTGCTATGGGACTACTAGCCAACCATTCTAAGGACTGTTCGTGTGTCATTCATGAATCCTTTCCACAGCCCAGCATGATAGCTGAAGTCTCCTAGTGGTGCAAACGGGAGATGCCCGAGGCTGCTTACTTGGAAGTTGGTGGTTTGAGTAGACCTAGAGGTGCTTCAGAAGAAAGGCCTGGAGATAAGTTTCTGGAAAACTCTTCCCCTGGAAACCCTACGAGCACAGGTGTCTGACACACATGCAGCCATTGTGAGTTGGAACCGACATCGACTTGGTGGTGGTGGTTGTAGATTTTAACTCTAAGGCACGGATTATTGTTGTCCCCACCTGACAGATGCGAAAATGGCTTTGTGGTGACCTGCTGATAAGCCCCAACGGTGAACTCTAGAATCTCTCTCCTTAATCCTTACCCCAGTTGGCCAACGCACAAGTGTCAGTTAGCTGTCTCCGGGCTGTTTTTCTATTTACCAGGATAAATGTGTGCATTTATTGTAATGCAGCGTGTGTGTGTTGGAGAGTTGTGAAAGAAAACGGGAAGGGAGGGAGATGAGTTAGCAACTGAGCTGATAGTAGAGACAGAAAAGCTAGGGGAGGGGGAAAGGAGAGGAAGTCTTCTAGAATGTTGACAAGTTTTGCAGTTGGCATCTTGCTCAGAATTGGTGTAAATCCAAAGAGCCTAATCAGTGTATGTTCACACAGATGGACAGATGGAAGTATAACTTAGAACAGACGAAGGTGACTGGCTATCTGTTCACTACCTCCACTGAGCAACCCAGCAACCTCTAATGTGAGGGCTTCCAGGAAGTAACAGGAAAAGTTCACCTGCCGTGAGGTTAGAAATGAGGGGAAAAATCCCCGTCTAACACGGAAAAAAATAGTGGACTGTCCTGTAGGATGTGCTTAAAAATAGGGGTGGGTGTACCTTATCTTTAAGGAAAGCTTAACACTGCCCTGCTGAAAGCCAAGGAGATACACGATGAGTTAAAACCCCTTTGAGTCTCTAATTAAAGAATTTTGCGATGCCTTGCTTTCAACTAAAGATAGCCATCTTCTCCTTTCAATAGGTTAGGGGGAATCTGCTTTCCTCGCTTTTCCTTGGGTAAGTAGGGAAGTCACTACCCTGTTTCCCCAAATATAAGACAGAATCTTATATTAATTTTTGCTCCCAAAGATGCACCAGGTCTTATTTTCAAGGGATATCTTACTTTTCCATGAAGAAGAATACGGTACACATTTATTATTGAACAAAAAAAAGAAGGAAATTTATTACCTGTATATGGTACGGTAGTAGTTGTCATTACAAACCAGCATAACCAGACAAACTGAATCCTACAGTATTAAGAATTTCTTGTTACTACCATTATTTCCATGTACAACAATCTATGGTACATTTACTCACACTTCCTGTCTGCTCCAGCTGCGTTGGGGCCAACAGAGCACCTGCCACTATGATCCAGAGTCCAGAGTTATGGTAGATTAGGAGGGCCTTATTATCAGGAGGCCTTATATTTCAGCAAGAGGCAAAACTGTAAGTAGGTCTTATTTTCGGGAGATGTCTTACTTTCGGGGGAAACATGGTACCTGTAGAGTCTCTAATGAAAGAGAATACTTAGCCCCAGTTCATTGGTACCCCCCTCCCTTTCTCTTTACACCCACCTCAGGTATTCTCAACTCGATGCTCTCATATGCACCTTGTAACTTTGGAAGTTCTTACCATGTTTGCCTGCAAAGTCTTGGCTTCCCAACAAAAGCTGACCTCTGCTGAGAGGAGTAACGGTTCCAGAGGGAATAGAGTTTGTCTGCCTCTTTAGAGTTTGCAGAGGTAACTCTCAAGGGTGTTGGGGTGCTGGATGGGATCCAAATGAACCATGCAACTGTGAGGGTCTTGAGCAGACCTCCGACTTACTATTGGCTATGGACGAGACCAGGAACGTAGCCAGCGTGCCCTTCTTCATTGCCTTGGTTTCGCTGGGGGACAGCTAGTAATTTACCTTCTACATCGGATCCCACAGGGCCAGTTCTCCTCTGTCTTGGAGGGTCATTATGATCAGAGTGGATTCGGTAGCAGTGTGTTTGCATTTGAGCCCATTAAGGAGAGTGTGCCCAAGTCAAAGAAAAAGTTTTCTTGTTGGTATGTGTGTGTGGTTGTTCAGGGATGTACAAAAGATGCCTTTGGGATTTGGTCAGAAAGCCTATACCCCGGGGCAAAGGGCTAGGCACATCAGACTGAAGGCTGTCTTGTGGAAGGATCTTATGGGGGCAGGAGTCCCACAGCTAGGCACAAGAGGTCAAATATGGATGCTATCATTTGCTAGATTCAAAATCCCAGAACAGAAGGTGAGCTGTGTTTCATACTCAGCGAATTAGTGGAAGTCAGGCACGTGTCCCGATTTAAGTTGCGAAAGAAGTGAAGTCTTCCTGTAGACTACCAATTAGTGTGTCTTTGTGGTTGTAAACATATACATGAATCACCTTTTATATTTATATCACGCTGCTCAAGAAGTTTATACCCATATGAGTCTTTGCCTGCCTCGATGTAGGTGGTATTAAGTACATGGAATGAATCTGATGATTGTTGAACTAAGTTGTGTTTTTGTATTTGGGAGGTGTTCACAGTAAATGTTCCTGCAGGTAGTCTGGAGTTTAAAATATGCTGAATGGGCTTGGAGTTCTTAACAAGACAGTACATTAAAAAGATAAATAGGCGAAAGCCAAACTAAAGAGCAGTCCCGCGAGATCTTCTTGACTCCTTTCTCCCAAGGAATCTACCTAACCCTTCACCTTGCCCATGTGTTTCTTGTGTTACTTGGGGTTAGCCAAGAATGAAGCTAGAAAAATAGGGTGGGAGGAGAGGCCAAACCCACAATGACCCTCACTGAGTGTTTCCTACCTTTGCTGTCAGATTCTCCCGGTCTAACTGGGTGATGTTGGAACCCAGGGGAGCTGCAGGAAGTGGGCCGATGAACACCAGCGTCGCCCTTGTCACTGCTGATGAAGACCCTTAGTCTTCCGAGAGATGCGTGTGTATGTGATATGGAGCACACCAACATAAAAAGAGGTGTACTGACTAGCGCTGTTCTCCCTTCCCAAAATGGGTCTAGTCAGTTGCTGTTAAGCCAGTTCTGACTTGTGTGTCAGACTACAGCGGTGCTCTGTGGGGTTTACAAGGGCTGATTTTCAGAAGTAGATTGCCAGGCCTTTCCCCTGAGGTACCTCTAGGTGAAAACGCAAACCTCCAGCCTTCCAGTTAGCAGTTGAGCACATGAGCAGTGTGCATCATCTGAGGACCCCTCTTCAGAGCATTGCATCCGCGATCCAGGTGCCAGATGGTTTGCATCACCAAGTCCACAGGTAACTCAGGGAAGGCCTGGCCTTCCACTTCCGAAAAAGCAGCGACTGACAGCGGAGCACAGTTCTCCCCTGACACACGGGACAGCAGCTTGCACTTCATAAAGGGAACAAAAAGACTAGGGCAGGAGGGGTTCACCTGGGCTTAGAATGAGAACAGCTGATAGAAATTTTATTCAATTGTGAAACCAGGAATGTCGATATAAAATAATCACCCAAGAATTCATTATTATATTCTAAGTACTATTTCTGTAAAATCATAGAAACCTTTGTTAACCAAAAGTATCAAAATGTGAAGCTATTGATAGTCTCCTTATAGGCCTATACCAGTGTTTGCCAAAGTGGGCAATACTGCCCCCTCAGCAGGGCTCGAATGACTCAGAGGGGGACTGCAAAAGTAGATACCTACACTTTATCCTGGATTATGGGTTAAAGTACCAAAGTGTTTAATTGCCAGGGGGGTGATGAGTAATTGTGTGTGTGTGTGTGTGTGTGTGTGTGTGTGTGTGTGTG
>NW_022103918.1:13025025-13040464 GCF_000313985.2 Echinops telfairi
GAAGGATGAGGGTCCAGGGCAGGGCAGGGGTTCTAGGCTGATCTTGGTAAGTTGCTACATTCTGTTTGAATAGTTAGCCACCCCCACCCCCACCCCACCCTCTGTAACTTTAGTTATAAATAATTATAAAGCACTGTCAGAGCAGCTGGAGAAAGCGTGTGTGTGTGTGTGTGTGTGTGTGTGTGTGTGTGTGTGTGTGTGTGTGAGAAAAGGGGGCGGTAAGCCAAACCATGCTGGGAACTTCAGGTCTCTGCTATACACTTCTGAGTGCTTACATCTCTGAACTCTTCCCTAGAAAATCTGTACTCTTTTGGCATCCTTGAGGCACTCAGATAGTGTTTCTTTTACAAGGTCTTTGCGTTTGGAACACAGGGAAGTCGGAAGGGGCAAGATCAGGGCTCCAGGAGGGATCAGGAAACCCTTCCTTGCTTTCCTCAAGAACGAGCAGGTTCCTTGGCCTAACTTCCAGGCCTTTTGCTCGCCAATGCAACTTTCAATTTTTAAGAAACACTTTGTCATCATAAACCTTTTTTGGATGATCCTGTGTCATTGAGAAAATCTGTCAAGAATACCACTTTGAAGTTCCCCAAACAGTGGCCCTGACCTTCTGAGCAGACCCTGCCAGATACCCTGGGAAGTCACTCTTTTGATTTGACCTTGTTCTCTAGACCCGAGTGGCAGTTGTGCCCCGAGTCACAATTTTTTTATAAAATTGCCTCCAGCAGCTTTAGTCTTGCTTAAAAGATTGGTAGAAAGTCCAGCTCGTTGAGCTAGTTGATCTTCATGCAACACTGTTATTTTGCCCCCAGTATTCCTTGTTTTGCAGGTACCCTGATGAGAGTAAGACAAGCATATAAGCAATACAGAGAGAACTTGTCTGCAGTCATCCACTCATCACAAGATGGATTTAAGCCGGTACATATTAACTTATAGTATAATTAATTTATAGTCCCTATTCACAAAGAAGGAGCCCAGGTGGTGCATTGCTGACGTGCTAGACTGCTAAGCTCTGGGAGAAACCTCCCAGCCGCTCCAGGAAAAGCCCTGGGGAGCTGCTCCCATCAAGATGGCAACCAACAAAACCCTCTGGGGAAGTTCTACTCTATCAGAGTCAACTCAACAACAGGCAGCAACCATATTCACAAGGACATGGGTAGGAACCTGGGCTAAGTGTGAGGCGCACTTGCATTTGAGGCGAACAGCAACACCTTCACGAAATTAGAAAGGAGACTGGTTGACGCAGTAATCTGCTGCTAACTGAAAGGTTGGGGTTCGAACCCTCCAGCAACTCCAAGGGTGAAAGAACCGACCATCTGCTCCAGGCAAGATGACGGCCTAGAAACCCTGTGAGTGGGAAATCATTCCAGGCAGTTCTCTGTAACATGGTGTTTCTGATTCAAAACCACCCTATCAGCGACACGCACACATTAGCAATTTCTATTTCATTCATGTAGAAAGTCGAGAGGTAAGGGAGTGCAGAGACAACCCGAAAGTAATAGTGAATATTAAATCTGTATACCACAGACGGCCAGAAGAGCAAACAGATCTGTCTTGGAGAAAGCCGCATCCTCCTTGGAAGTGAGCACCACAAGACTTTGCCTCAGGTTCTTGGGATGTCTCTGGAGGACAGACATCAGGACTCATCAAGTGGAGGATCAGCAAAAAAGAGGGAGACCCTCAACAAGACGGATTGACAGTGGCTAAAACAGTGGTCTCAAATCCTGCAATGCTTTGAGGCTGGTGCTGCAGGCTGGGCAATGTTTTGGGTTTTGGACTGTATTAGGGTCACTGTGAGTTGGAATGACTTTGGCAGCACCTGGCAACAACACCAGCCGTGCCATCGGGGGTCCAACTCTTGCTCCGCTGGGCTTAGCAGCTGGCTTTGTAGTTGGCCTCAGGATTGCCTTGTGCTTGTAAGATAGCTGCTGGGATGGCTGCAGGGAAGGGTGAAAGTATGTCTACCAGCTGAGGGAGTCCTCTTTAAAGAGCCTTTCCTATAAGCCCCACCCAATGACTTTTGCTAACATCTTACTGTCCTTTCCTGTCTGCAAGGGTAGATAGACAATGTAGAGATTTTGTTAGCAGGGTCAGGGTACCCAATAAGCATGACCAGCAGGGGCTGACTTGTGCTTACTTAGTAATATGTAATGAACAGTTTCACTTTTTTTTTTTTAACCACATCTAAGATTTTTCTTCTAGGTACTGCTGCCATCAATCTCGTTCCCAGCCCACAAAACCTTCCTATGGAAACACGCCTCTTTGGAAATGCACAATCCCGACAGGACTCGAGTATCGAGGAGGCTCAGCTTTACTTATGCTTGCTTCCTAATCTGTCGTGGACAGTTTCACATGTCTCGGTGAAACCTGTATGAAACTGTTCATTATAGTTCAACAAGTAGGCACAAGTACGCCCAGGCTCACTTTGCTTTTTGGATCGGCTGCCCTGTCTGTCAGGAGGCAGGAGAGGGGAGTGGACAGCTGTTGGGCTGGCGCTCGCCATCTCGGCGGTGGTGTGACTAAAGGAAATGGTTGTTTCAGGGCAGCCTCTTCCTTCATCAGTGGGGCGTTTTTTCTCCATCCTGCCACATGTGTTGGCAGTGTCACTTTACTATGTTAGGGTGTTTGATGACCTGATGTCAGAGAATTTTCAGGTTTTCCATCTGCAATTCCATAAATATAACTCCATAAGCCCATGGTCTTCGGCATCTGTAGTTGTAAGTTCTAATAATTACAGAAAATCTGCTCAGGAATGGAATTTAACAGCATTTTCTCTTCTCTTCTCACAGTAGAAAGCAAATTGCAGCTGTGTACTTTCTGGGAAATGATCGTCTTCTTTTTATGGAGGGCATCTGCCCTTTGGTTGTTCTGTCTCTGTAGCTGTGCCTTCTGTTCCTGGCATTTGGGCCGAAGAGAACAACTTCCTGCAGAAATGTGATCTAGCATAGTGTTCACCCAGTGCTGGCTTGTCCAAGAAGCAAGGCAAGGGGTTTGCGTGTGCCTGCTTAATAATCTGTAATGATGCACGCGTTCACATTTTTCACCACCATCTGCTCTTTAATTCTTGTGTTAGTCCGGTTCACTAGAGAAACAAATCCAGAGACACGCATATGTGTGTAAGAGAGAACTTTATATCAAAGAGCAATTGTACATTAAGAAAACATCCCAGCTCAGTTAAGATCAAGTCCACAAGTCCAATATTAGCCCATATGTCAATAGTAGTCCATAAATTCCTCTTTAGACTCATGCAGTCATGCAATGATGCTGAATGCAAGATCACAGGCCAGTGGGTAGAAAGTCTTGTGGATCCAGTGGTGGTGGAAGTATCTCAGCGCTGGTATGGGTCGCCACATGGCTCTGTCGGCTCCAGAGCTCTGACTGCCATCAGTGTGTCTCCATGTGGCTTGCCAACAGGAAGACGAAGCAGAGGGTATGTCTCAGTCTGGGTTCCAGTGAGCTATTTATCTCCTTCATGCCTCCAAATGAGGTCATCAAGCTGCGGCCTGATTGACAGGCTAGACTTCACCCCTTTGCAAGTTGACAGGAGATTATATAACTACCACAATTATTATTTCTTAAATGATTATTTTTTTCTACTTTTATATGCTACGCACTGTGAGGGGCAGTAGGGGTGCAATATTGAACCAGGATTCATTCTTCCCTTCAAAGAGCTTACAATTAATCAGGCTATGATTTCTCAAGAGGAGAGATTACTAAAGAACCTGGGAAGTTATCCTAAAGCCCTTTCATGCTCCAAGGGCAATAATTCAGCTACCTCATCTTGGATGCATTTGAGATCCTAACAGATCTGACTCTCTAGGAATGTCCTCCAGAAACCGTCCCAGAATGTGTAGTTAGTTCCCTCGATTTCTAGATAAGCCTTGTCCTCCTATAACCGGAACCCCTGGTCAGAAAAATAAGCAAAGAGAATATGATCTGCCTGGTCCCAGTGAGCAGTCTGGACCTGCATTAAGCAGTGCCCCCTGTTGCCATGAAATTCACTCCAATCCAAGATGACCTTGTGTCTCAGAGTAGGGCCATGGCCCATAGGGTTTTTAATGGCTGACTTTTCAAAAGTAGTTCACCAGGAGTTTCTTCTGAAGCACTTCTGAGAACTTTCGAACTTCTGGCCTTTCCGTACCACCCAGGGACTCTCTGGACCATTTTTACCCCTCCCTAATATTCTCTAACTATTTGATACTGATGGGAATACCCCAAACATATACCTTTTCATGTAATGTGTTCTTGACCATTGACCATTTCTGATTCTGCCATCTCCTGTCCAGACACATACTGCAGTCTCTCGTAGCTTAATAATTGAAGTCTGAACCTCAGCTTTGCCCTGTACATCACCACTTAGCTTGTCACCTTAGCATTCCATACTGTCTATAGTTGCTGGGATGGAGCCTTTGAACCATCTACCACCTGTGTTAGCCCTCCCTCTGATCTCAGTCGCTTGCTCATCACTTTAATAAGTTTTTTTTAGGGGGAAATTAGGCTTAGGTAATTTCCTTCCTGCTCCAAAGCAGACTGGAATGGTCTCCAAAAAGGTGATAACTCATTAAAATGGCCCACAGCCTTTCAGGAGAGAGTCACTGTTTGCAGGAGAATGCATCTGCATGCCCATCCTGTAGCCAAGCCTACTGCTTCTCCTATAATCTGGAAAGGACAGTGGGAGGGCTGGGAACGAGGGGCAGCCTGACGACCATATCCCTCCAGCTACGTGTCTTGTACAACAAATTGGAAAGGTTGCCTGACCTTAAAATGAGGAATTTGATGGTCATTCTTAGCCCTTCTCCCTCACTCCCTCCATCCAATTAATAGCAGTGTCCTACAGATTCCATCTCCTAAATAGGTATTAAATGCCTTCTTATTTTTGTGGCCCACACTCTATGTGAAGTCCCATAGTCTTTCTCCCCAAATACTGCGAGAGCATCTTAACTGCCTTTAACAGTTGGGGCTACAAGGAACTATATGTGACCTCCTCCCTGGGGGCCAGACAACAGAAAAGTGGGTGAAGGGAGATATGACAAAATAACAATTTATAAACTATCAAGGGCTCATGAGGGAGGGGGGAGCGGGGAGGGAGGGGAAAAATGAGGACCTAATGCCGGGGGTTTAAGTGGAGAGAAAATGTTTTGAGAATGATGTACAAATGTGCTTTACACATTTGATGTGTGTATGGATTGCGATAACAGTTGTATGAGCCCCTAATAAAATGTTTTTTTAAAAAAAGAAATGATTTTGGCTACATCAGATGGGAGGATTTAATAGACAGAGGAGATTAGAGGCATATATAATCTTTGGAGTACCTGGAGTAATCGAGGTTGGTAAAAATGACTGCTGAGTTTCAGAAAATGTTGACATTCAGGAGTTTCAGGGAAACCAGATGTCACTAATCTCAGTTGCCAGCACAGTTGAAGAAGGTGATTTTCAGTAGCTTGTCTGGAAACCGTTGTGAAGCTCATTCTGTCACAGGGGAAAGATGGTGCGTCTCTTCCAAACCACACCTTGCCTAGTGAGTACTGGTAGCATCTGGGTCAGAACTCTCTGGACAATGGCTTCTGGGAAATGTAGTCCCCACACTTCTCTGTGATGAAGGCAGAGTGTTGAGTAAGTGGAGTTGGTGTTAAATTGACCACAGATATCTCCTATATCCTTTACCGACGTGTGCTGCCACCTTCTCTCGTCATTGAACCCAATTCAATCACAATACTGTATTCAGAGAAGTCCTTCTGTCCGTGTCGACTCCTTGGTCAAAGCCTCTTCATAGCTTCTTGTTATCATTGTGTTATTATTATTCTTGTGTATCCTAGAGTTGATTTTCAACTCATGGAAACCCCATGTGACAGAGTAGGCCTGACCCATAGGGTTGTCTAGACTGGCGAGGGCCCTGGTGGCATCGTGGGCATGAATTGGGCTGCTAAACACAAGGTCAACAGTTCAAACCCTCCCAGTCCTTCATGGGAGAAAGGCGAGGTTTTCCTAAAGATCTGTGGCCTCAGAAACTCTAGGAAGAGAAAAAAGGAAAGAAACTCTAGGAAGAAGTTGTACTCTACCCTATGAGTTAGAATCAACTCCATGACAATAGATTTGGTTTGGATTTTCATTTGTATGGGAGCAGGTCATCAGATCTTTCTGTCAAAGTGCCGCCAACCTTTTTGTTATTCGCTGAGTGCCTACTTATTGCACCATTGTGACTCCTTTCGGGTAAGTTACAACTCAGCCCCTTTCAGTGGCCTGAAAGATGCTGCCTATGGTTGGGCCCTGCCTGTATCTTCAGCCTCATCTCTCATTCCTCTTCCTTCCTTTGTAGGCTGCAGCACATCAGCTTTCTTTCAGTCTTGTTTTGTTTTTAATGCATCCTCCTCTTTTGCTTTCAGATCCTTCAGGAGCTCTTCTGTTCCAACCGATTGGAATGCCTCCTCCCCTGTCCTTACTCCCGTCGCCCTTTCCCCATCCGTCCTCCGTGTGCTATCTGAAACTGCACTCTCTCCAACAAGCACTCCTTGATTTCCTAGACTAAGCTTGCTTCCTATAAACTTCCTTTGAATCTCATAACCCTCTGTCATAACACAGATTGTATTTTGAAGAATCACAAGCCTTTCTTTCCCTTACTGGTTTTTAAACCCAAGGGCAGACAGCTGCGTTGTTTATTACTGCTTCCCCAGGGCCTAGGACGGTGTCAAGCACTTGATGTGTGCCTTAAGGAGGGACAATTGCTTTACTAAAAATCCTTGTTGAATGACCCCTGAGTTGTTCCACCAAATCATCTATGAACTGAAGCTGGTTTTCCGCCAGAGCAGAGCATAGTGGGTTGCACATTGGACTGCTAATGGCAAACTCAACAGATCAAAACCACTTGCTGCTCTGCAGGAGAAAGATTCAATTTTCTATTCCCTTACAGAGTTTAAGCTTTGGAAACCCACAAGAGTACCTCTGCCCTGACTTCAAGGGTCAATCTGAGTCAGAATTGACTCATGGGCAGTGAGTGATTTTTTTTGACGGCTTCACAGTCAAGTCATCTTTCAGCCATGTAGCAATTGAAGGGCATCAGGACCGGTTCGGGAAACCTAGGATAAGCCACAACGTATTGTACAAACTCATGGAAACCTTTCTTAAACAAGATAATGAAAACCGAGGCTATTGTTTCTCAACATATCCTTCGTGTAGGTTTATACACTTCTGTAGGTAGGATTTCCATCGCTCTAAATGGTTTCCTCGAAGACTTCTGTGCTCTTTTCTATGTACATGCAACTTCAAGATGGCAATTTTACATCACCCAGGGATTGGAATCGTGCTGCTTTTCAATGTTCTTTGCATGTGGGGAACAAAAAGAAGTGTGCACGGGCAAGATCAGGGCTGTAGGGTGGATGAGGTAAGATTCCCCAATGAAATTGTTGTAGGATCACCTTTATTACACTCGAGTAGTAGCACATACATTGCCATGATGGGGGAAAAAGAAAAATTCCTCAGCCCACCTTCCCTGAGCTCTTTCTCACCAATGCCGTCTTCCATTTTGTTGAGACCTTATAAGATCTCCGTGATCATCTTGTGTGCTTTGAGAAAATTCATCAAGATCACCCTTTTCCAATTAACAAACAAACAAACAAACAAAACACCCTCAAAGCGATCACCATAACCCGCTGAGCTGACCTCTGTGCCTTACCTGACCCAGCAGATGACCTTGGAAGCCACAGTTTTGATGTAACCTTTTCAGTTTTCTCAAAGCCCCTTGCAGGACACAAAGACTGGTGTGCTCCTGAGAGCAATCGATAGCTGTCCCCGGACCACAAAGGATGTTTCAGTGTATTTGGCTCAGGATAAACCCCGGCAGGAAAGAGCTGGAACCCTGGGAGAAATGCATTTGTTTTACTTACCCCACTCCCACCACTTCAGGTACTGTGTATTTATTTCTTGGACTCACCAAACAAATGAATGGTAAGAAGTAGGTAGCCTGAAGGGTCATACGATGCTCCTGATGCAGCAGGAAATCAGGGGTCTTTAGTGGCAGGTGGGAGAAAAATGACACTTTCTCCTCCTGTAAAGATGGTTTGAAAACGATCGTGCTGACAATTGTACAAGTCTACTTAACGTGATTGAAATATGGAATGATATGATATATGTGTTAAATCCCAATTTTTTTTTTTAAGGGGAAAAAGTTACAGCCCGGGACACCCACAGAGGCCATTCTACCTGGTCCTATAGGGTTGCTATGAGTTGGCATTGACTCGATGGCCGTAAGTTTGGTTTGAGTTTAGTAGCGTGTGAGCAGTTCTGGTAGGGGGCAAGGGGTAGGCTATATAGTTACTGTTGGTCACCGTGCCAGAATGGGCATGCTCTGTCCTCAAAAGACAGTAAGTTCTACCAGCGTGCTCCCTAGCTGTCTTGGTAAGTTCGTGGTGCCTCTTGTCCCCACTTCTACTTAACATCATACTGGAGGTAATAGCTAACAACATAAGGCAAAGGAAAGGCATCAAAGGAATTCATCTGGGAGAGGCAGAGGTGAGATTATCGCTATTTGCAGATGATATGATCTTATATATGGGAAATCCCAAAAGCTCCAGAAGGGGAGTGCTGGAAGTGAGAGAGGAATATGGCAGAGTGGCAGGCTACAAGATCAACAAACAGAGGTCTATCAGACTGCTGTATACATCGGACAAGTCCACAGAAGAGGAGGTCAAAAAAGTAGTACACTTTATAATAGCCAAACACACATTGAAATATCTAAGGATATACCTAACAAAAAAAAAAACCCAAAAGATTTGTACAAGGCAAACTACAAAATACTACTACAAGAAACCTAGAGTGACCTTGGACACAAATTGAAGGATATCGGAAGACTTGATATAATAAAGACATCAGTCCTACCCAAGGTACTATATAAGTTTAATATTATCCTGATACAAATACCAACATCCTTCTTCAAAGAATTGGAAAATCTGACTACCAAATTCATATGGAGAGGGACGAATCCCAGAATTAGCAGAGAACTCAAGAAGAAGGCTATCGTCAGAGGGCTTGCTTTACCTGACTTTAGCACATGTTATAAAGCCACAGTGGTCAAAACAGTGTGGTACTGGTATAATGACAGATATTCAGACCAATGGAAAAGAACTGAAAACCCAGAAATGAAATCATCAGCACACAGAGAACTGATTCTTGACCAGGGACCGAAAACAATCAACTGGGAAACAGATGCCCTCTTCAACAAGTGGTGCTGGAAAAAAAATGGATATCCACCTGCAGAAAAATGAAGCAAGACCTTTACCTCACTCCTTGCATGAGAATAAACTCCAGGTGGATCAAGACCTTTACCTTAGTCCATGCACAAGAATAAAATCAAGGTGGATCACAGACCTCGAGGTAAAACCGCAAACTACTAGGGCCATCAGTGAAGGAACTGGGACAAGCCTGAGAACATTGGCACAGGGAATACATAGGGAAATAGGAAAGGACACAAACACAGATGAGTCACAAATTGACAAGTGGGATATACTGAAGATAAAACACCTGTGTACATCGAAAGACTTCACCAAGAGAGTAATAAGAGAGCCCACAGACCTGGAAAACATCTTTAGCAATGATACATCAGACAAAAGCCTATTACTAAAATCTACAATACTCTGCTAGCCTACAATAATAATTAAAAAAAATAGCCCATCGAGGAGATGGGCAAAAGACATGAACAGAAGTTTCACAAGGGCGTAAATCCAAATGGCCAACAAACATATGAGAAAATGTTCCCAATCATTAGCCACTAGGGGAATGCAAATTAAAACAACTATGAGATACCACCTCACACCCTCAAAGATAGCCCAATTCAAAAAATCAGAAAACAAGTGTTGGAGGGGATGTGGTGAGATAGGAACTCTCATCCACTGCTGGTAGACCTGTAGGTATGTGCAGCCACTATGGAAATCAATTTGGCGGTATCTAAAACAGATGGAAATTGAACTACCATATAACCCAGCAATCCCCCGACTGGGAATATACCCAGAAAAAGTAAGCAACAGAACACGACCACACATCTGTGCTCCAATGTTCATGCCAGCGCAGTTCACAATTTCAAAGAATTGAAAACAACCTAACTTTCCATCAACTGAGGAATGGATTAAAAAACCCTGGTACATACTTACTATGGAGTATTCTGCATCCTTAAAAAGCAGTGATGAACACAGGAAGCACATCATCTCATGGGAAGAGTTGGAGGAAATCATGCTAAGCGAAGTAAGCCAAGCACACAAGGACAAGTACAACATGAGTCCGCTGAGGTAAGCTCAGAAAGCACAAGGGGCAGAGGGGAAAAACCAGCAAATGCATAAACTCCTGGGCCAAGGTCCAGACACTCTGGCAGGGGTCAAACCCAACCCAGGGATGCGTATGGCAGCAAACTAAAGAGGAGGGGAGAAAGTGGAGGGTGGGGCAGAAAGAGGATGTGGATAGTGGGGAAACAAGGCACTTGTTATTGTTTATGTCTCCACAGGGAAGCAAGAAAGGGACCAGAACTCAACCTGGAGAGCCAAGCCTGGGGAGCAACCTACGAGCACGAAGCAGCAAACTAGCAGAAAGGTCTGCAGGCCAGCTCCAGCCCCCGCGCTGTCGACCCCCTCCCCAGAAGAGTGCACCACAGAGGACAGCACTGAGGATACAACCTGGGGAGCGTGTGGGGTCTGCCCAGACCACATGGAAGCAAACTAAGAGGGAAAGGGAGAGAGAGAGTGGGCCACCTTCTGGCCCACCAAACCCTGAAGATGACATTCCTTTTCTGAGCAGCCAATGCACAGAGAGGACCAGAGGGCTGGCTCCACCAGGAAACACGATGCCCCCTCACTGACCCACAGCGCTACAGCACTGGTGATACAGTGCGAGAACTGTGCCAGGTCTGACATCCTCCAGCTCCCCTCCCAACACCCCTACCCCCCACTGGAGCAAAACACAAAGGGAGTGCAACAGAGCAGCAAGGGGGAGCAATGCAATGCAGTCACATAGGAATCCCAATTATAGACTTCGGAATCGATAGGCAGGGCTTGGGACTTCACCAGCCCTGATTGGAAAACATTCATACGGGTCAGCAGACAGACCTGGAACTATTTATAGGCTTTCTTTTCTTTTCATTTTTCTTTTTCTCGTGTCTGTCCATATAATATAGGCAGGATAAACAATCCTGAAGAGAAAATAATGGAGCTGAGGGCTCTCGGGGGACATGAGAGAAGAGGTGGTGGGAGGAAAGGTGGAGCCAACAAACCCAGGGACAAGGGGACAATAAGAGATCTAATATCAATGGCAAGGAGGGCATAGAATTTCTGGTGGGATTTGATCAAGTGCAATGTAGTCGCGAGAAAGTACTGAAAGCTGAATGAAGGTTGAACATGATAGTGGGACAGGAGGAAAGTAAAAAGAAATAGAGGAAAGAACTAGGAGGCAGAAGACATCTATAGAGGTCTAAACAGATGCATGCACATATGTAAATATATTTTATGTATATCATAGGAAGGAATATAAGTCTATGTACATATATTTAATTGTTAAGTATTAAGGTAGCAGATGGGCATTGGCTTCTATTCAAGTACTCCCTCAACACAAGAACACTTTGTTCTAACAATCTGGCATTCTGTGATGCTCACCTTCCCGACATGATCACTGAAGTCAAAATGGGCATATAAGCAAAAGTGGCGAAGAAAGCTGATAGTGTCCAGCTATTAAAATATATAGCATCTGCAGTCTTAAAGGCTTGAAGTTAAACAAGCAGCCGGCTAGCAGAGAAGCAACAAAGCCCACTTGGAAGAAGCACACCAGCTTAGGTGATCACAAGGTGTTGACGGGATCAGGTATCAGGCACCACAAGACCCAAACCAAGCAAATCTATTGATGCAAATGAGGGGGGTTGGAGAGGAGACCCAAAGCCCATCTGTAGATAATTGGACATTCCTTCACAGAGGAGTCATAAGGAAGGAACAGCATTAGCCAGGGGGTAGCGTAGCACCGACAGACACACAACATTCTTCCAATTTTTTAATGCTTCCTCCTCCCCACTATCATGACCTCAGTTCTATCTTACAAATCTGGCTATACCGGAGCATGTACACTGGTACAGATAAGAGCTCTGGACACACGGAATCCGGGACAGAGAAACCTCTCAGGATCAGTAATGGGAGTTGTGGTGCCATGAGGGTAGGAGGAGAAAGGGGGAACAGACTACAATGATCAAAGTATAATGCCCCCTACCCCGGGGATGAACAACAGAAATGTGGGTGAAAGGAGACAGTGGATGGTGTAAGATATGAAAATAATAATAATTTATAATTTATCAGGGGTTCACCTGGATGGGAGGGCGTGGGCATGAGGGAAAAAATGAGGAGCTTATACCAAGGGCTCATGTAGAAAGAAACTATTTTGAAAACGATGATGACAACCTATGTGCAAATGTTTTTGATACAATTGATGTGTGGATTGTTATAAGAGCTGTAAGAGCCCCCAATAAAATGAACCATTAAAACAAAATAAATAAAACAATAACAGCTTATAATTGTGTACTTGCTAAAACAAAAGAAAGAAGTTCCTTCCATTTTCTGTGGACATTTTAAAAAACTCAGTAACTCACTGCCACTGAGTCACTTCTGACTTGTAGTGAGCCCACAGGACAGGGGAGAACTGCCAGGGGTGGGGGGTGGGGGGGTGGTTACTGAGACAGTAAATCTTGACAGGAATAAGAAGCCTCCTCTCTATCCCAAGCAGGGTGCATTCGCGAGGCAAACAGGCTGTGCGGTCCGTTCATCAGAATTCCACAGGTGCTCCAGGGACCGTGTCTGTGTGAGGTAATGTCCTGAGCATGGTTCTCAGAGGCTAGAACTCGGGTGGGGCTGCAGATTTTGGCCTGGCAAGCTGTGTTGTCTGCTCGCTTGGGTGGATCATAGGATGGGGTCCTGAGGCAAAGCCAAAGAGCTTGATCATTTACCAGGAGTTCAAAAAGAAACAAATATTGTGCCAGGATTTAGGAGTCATCTTCATACTCAGAAACAGAGTGGGAGGGTTGGGAGCCACAAAGCCAATCCATCAGAATGCCAAACTGGCAGGTAGAGGGAGAGAAGTACAAACAGAAGAGAGTTGGAGTGAGATGTGGGAAAGTCAGGGAAAGGCCCAGAGGGGGAGCCTCTCCTTGGGCTGGCTAGTCATAGTCATGTCCCTAAAGCAGCAGGGCCCCTCTAGGTCCCAGCCCCAAGTCCTCGTCCTTATACTCGTAGAACTTGGATTTCCAGAATTATGTATTCCCACTTCCCTAATTACAGATTCAGAAGATCAGCTTTCACTTTCCGATATTGGAGCTTTTCAGCCCAGCACGGGTGATGGGAGGGTCTCAGCTTGATGTCAACTTGCGAAAAGAGCCTACCTTGTCATTGGTGGTCCATTAGATAAAATTCGAAGCCGCTAGTGTTTTTTAGCATCCAGGATATTAGTGGTTCTTTCAAGAACCTGAGATGGATGGACACGGTGGAAGCAAAGATCAGCTCGAAGACAGCAACGATTGCGAGGAAGCCACTGGACCGGGTGCTTCATTCTGTCACATAGAAGGCTCCTGTGAATCAGGGCCAGCTTGACTCCTCTGCACAGCAATGTGGTGCTTTTAATGCTTTAGACATTCTGCTTCACATTCAGATGGCAAAATACAGTGAACCCTCGTTTATCGCGGTTAATCGGTTCTAGACCCTACCATGATAAATGAAATTCCGCGAAGTAGGATTCCTTATTTGTAAATCAAATATTTTCGTAGTTAGAGCATAGAGGACATGAAAAAACACCCTTTAGTCACCATTACACTCGTATTACCCAATTTATTAAACGAAAAAGGGAAAATACAGTAAAACATTTTGGACATTACAATTATCATTTATTATTTATTATATTATTTATGGCATCAAGAGTGTACAGTATGATCCAATCAGTGGCAGTAATGACAGAGCATGCGCTGTTACGCAAAAACTGCGATAGAGTGAAGCCGCGGAAGTCGAAGCACGAAGTGGCAAGGGTTCACTGTATATGTATTTTGGTTCTCATTATATGAGATTTCCTGGATTCTTTATGGTGGCAAAATGATCTGAGCTCTGATTCTAAGATCAAAACTCACTCACTACCATTGAGTCAAGGCTGACCCAGAGCGGTCCCCTTTGGGTTTCTGAGACTAACTGTTTAAGGGAGTAGAAAGCCCGTTCTTTCTCCTGTGGAGTGGCTGGTAGTTCGAACTGCCAACCATGAGGATCACAGTCCAACCCTTAACCACTACACCACCAGGTCTCCTCTAAGATCAAGAAGGCCTGAGAAAATCTCATTTCACCTCATTAAATCACTTTGAATATTACTGGAACCCAAATGACAGAACATCAACATTTTAAAATACTGGTCATGAATTTGTTCTAAATATTTTCATTTTCCCCATAAATAAATAACAATATAATAATTGTAATACTGCATATAATAACATTTATATATTAGTTAAGTTTGGATGTAAGCAGCACTGGGCTGGTAAATGTTGAACCAGTTCTCTTGGGCAAATGTATACATATAATACATGTACACCCATTGTGTGTGTGGCTTATTAATATGTGGGACCAAGCATGCAGTTTATAAATGATAATAAAATATACATTACTCATTGTGACAGGCTTTATGTCAAGTCGGTGGGCCGGGATTCTCTGCTGATAGGATCTAACGCAGTGTGACCCACTCCATGATGGGATCGTCTGTGAAGCAGCTGAGCAGTGATGAGAAGAATGGGGTGGAGTACCGCCTTCCTCTGCTCACAACCTTGAAACTGCTGAGAGAGGGTTCATTCAGGGCATGGCCTACTCAGTGTTGATTGACATGCCGAGGAAACTAGCCCAGCTCTTCTGCTGGATCTGGGTCCTGCAGCTGGTGCGTTGGCTTCCTGTCTGATCGCCTGCCTACTGATCCATCATCCAGGAGCCTGCTGACCCAGGAGCCACCATCACACTGCTAGCCTGGGACCAGTTAGCCAACTGTGGATTTATTTGGCTCTGTCGTTTTCTAGTTTCCTGCTCATCAGCCCTGAAGCTATGCGAGTCAGGAGAAGCCTCCAGCTTAGCCTCTGACCCACAGACTTGAACTTGACTAGATTTACTGCTTCTACAACCATTTTTCCTTGATATAAATCTCTTTCTGTACATGTATACACAGAAATATAAGTATTGTTGGTTTTGCTTCTGCAGAGAACTCCCCTAATACACTTTTCATTATAAATTCCATGTAGCCGATTGATTCTCACTGAAGGCTTTCATTGGTTTATTTTTTCTTTCGTTGATTTTTTTTTACTAAACTCTTATTCCCAGTCAACCAATGATTACAATTAATGCCGAAGGGTGATTCCGACATGAATTCTGGCTTATATTTTTTATGTTACAGAGTAAGTTGAAAAAGAATAACGAAG
>NW_022103918.1:13041060-13043785 GCF_000313985.2 Echinops telfairi
CCTCACAGTCTCATGATTTGTGGCCTCCGCGCTGTGGCCCATCTGCTCTGGAGTCTCCAGTTTTGGCATAGCATGGCTTCTGCTGTCTTTGCCATCTTTTTTGTCTCTGCCATTTTAATATGCTCCACTGGGAGGTCTTCTTCTTTGACTGTCCTGGGGGAATCCTCTCCTTTTATTTATATTATTTATTTGTGTGTGTGTGTGTGTGTGAATCAAGTTGGGTTTACATTTCACATTGAGATTGTATACCCACTAATCCCTGCTATGAACGTTTCCCACGTCCTAATTGCATGGCCTCATCATTTGGTGAGAGTTACAAAGACATGGACAGAAGAGCCCTATTCAGAAATTTCACTTCACCGCAGTGTAAAGATTCCCACCATGACCACTTTCACGCTACCACTGCAACAGTGCTGAAAGGGGAGCTGGGGCAATTCAACCTTGAAAGCATCGACCATCATAAAATGTAGCAGAATAAATAAAAAATATGAGTTTTTAAAATTGCCTTTGGTATCAGGCATCAAAGAACAAAAAAATCATGTCATTGTGAATGAGGGGGAGTGGAGTGGAGACCCAAAGCCCTGGACATTCCCTTACAGAAGGGTCGTGGGAATGGGTGTGGGGGAGACAAGCCAGTCAGGGTGCAGTATAGCACCGACGAAACATACAACTTTCCTCTAGTTCTTTAATGTTTCCTCCTTCCACTCCCCCTCCCCCCAATATCATGACCCCAATTCTGTCTTACAAATCCGGCTAGACCAGAGTATGTACACTGCTAAAGATAAGAGCTGGAAACACAGGGAATCCAGGACTGATAAACCCCTCAGGACCAATAATGAGAGTAGCGATACCACAAGGGGAAGGGGAAGAGGGGAACCAATCATAATGATTTACATATAACCCCCTCCCCGGGGGATGGACAACAGAAAATTGGGTGAAGGGAGACATCGGACAGTGTAAGATATGACAAAATAATGATAATTTATAAATTATGAAGGGCTCATGAGGGAGAGGGGAGCAGGGAGGGAGGGGAAAAATTAGGAGCTGATACCAAGGGCTCAAGTAGAAAGAAAATGTTTTGAGAATGATGATGACAACAAATGTACAAATGTGTTTGACACAATGTGTGTATGTATGGATTGTGATAAGAGTTGTGTGAGCTCCCAATAAAATGATTTGAAAAAACAAAAAGAAAATGATGAGGCCAACAGTTGTACAATTATGCTTAATCTAATGAAACTTTGGATTGTAATAATCTCTGTAAGAGCTCCTAATAAAATGTTTCTTTAATTGCCTTTGTTTTTAATCTAATTTATTAACTGTTAGTCTACATAATTTAATTTCTAATAATGGCTGGTTTCACAATTTACCCTCCCCCCCCCACCATTCAGTTCATCAGCAATTTATTTATTATAAACATCTTGTTGACATATAATCCACATCATACAGGTCAATAGTTTAAACATATAAAAAAGATTTATGAAATAGTCACTACAATGAAATGTAGAACATTTTCTTCTTCCTTGTATTTATTATTAGCTTCCCATTCTCCCTCCCACCTCCCCGGCTGTAACCTCAAGAAACTGTTAATCTAGTTATTTTCTCTATAGATTTACCTATCCTGGATTTCATATACAGAAAAACATACAAAAACAAAAAGCAAGAGCCAAAACAAAAACCCAATAACAACAAAATAAAACATAGACAAACCTCAGTTGAAACAATAACAGAAAATAACAAAAACTAGAACAAATTTTAAATGGATCCAAAGGGGAAACAAGTGATAAGGTGTTAATTTTAACTTAGCTATAATCAGTATTAGTCCATTTTATAATACACTGTCTGATAGCAAGGCTATTCACATCCCTGGCCAGTGATCAGAGGGGATTCACTGGCAGCTTAATTCAAGTGGAGACCCAGCAGTTTAATCCAAGTGGAGACCCAACAAACGAATTTTGGCCTTTCACTGTCCTATAGCCTTCTGCAAACTGGGTGCTCAGAATTTAAGCTCTAATACCTTTCTGTCCTCTGCTCTTGGATTTTGTTATTTACGATCCTTGGATCACACAGGCTGGTGTGCTTTTTTTGTGTGGAATTAGCTGCTACCTCACTTAGATGGCTGCTTGTTTTAAGACAAGCCATTAAGAACCCAGATGCTATTCTTTCTATTATCAATTTATTGATATGTAACTCTGTGCCCCGGCCATGTGCATAGGCTATAAGTATGATGAAGGCTTCCTAATGGCTCTGCTTTCCTGTTGTGCCCTTGCTCTACTCTGTGTATACAATTTCTCCCTGGATGACTGCATCCAGGCTTATGACTTTCAATAGCATCTTTGTGTTAACGAATCCTAAATTTATATTTCCACCTGTTTTTCTACTGCAAGTTGCAGACTCACGGATTGCACTGTTAATTATTCCCGTAGATGGCTCTTGGTTATCTCACATGCTAAGACGTGACATGGCCATTTCTTAATGTCCGCCTTCTACTCTACACCTAGCCTCCAGTCTTCATCATTCTCAACCAAAGACACTAGCGTGCATCAGTTTATTGAGACACAAATGTAGGAACCATTCTTCATCTTTCTCTTTCATTCATTTTGTGCACCTACTCCAATGGCAAGTCCTGTTTCTTATCCTTCCAAAATATTGCCCCAACTTGGATAGCGCTTGCCATCTCCTCACTGCCCTACTCTTAGTTAAAGATACTCTCTATTATCAGGAC
>NW_022103918.1:13047089-13050915 GCF_000313985.2 Echinops telfairi
GACAAAAAGAAACTAGTGAAGGCCTTTAAGAAGACATGTGCCTGCAATGGCACTGTGATTGAGCATCCAGAGTATGGAGAAGTGATTCAGCTCCAGGGCGACCAGCGCAAGAACATACATATGCCAGTTCCTTGTAGAGACTGGACTGGCTAAGGACGACCAGCTGAAGGTTCATGGGTTTTAAGTGCTTGTGGCTCAGGGAAGCTTAAGTGAGGATTTCCTTGCAATGAGTAGTAAAATTCCCTCTGTCCCTTGTCACAAGTTTAAAACCTCACAGCTTATATGATGTAACCATTTGGGGTCCACATTTAACTTGGACTAGTGTAACTCCTTCATGAAATAAACTGAAACGAGCCCCCCCCAAAAAAGATAAAAAAAAAAACACTTTAAAGAGGTCCTTTGCAACAGATTCACCCAATGCCATATATCTGATTTCTTGACTACTGTTGCCAGGTATAAATAGCGGATCCAAATAAACTGAAATGATTGATAGCCTCAGTCTTTTCTCCACTTATCATGATATTGCGTATTGGTCTAGTGGTGAGAATTTGGGTTTCATTTATGGTGCGGTGTAATCCATACTTACAGCTTGATCTTCCTCGGTAAGTATTGTAAGTCCTCTTCACTTTCAGCAAGCAAGGTTATGTCATCTGCAGATTGCAGGTTGTTAATGACTCTTCTTCCAATCCTGATGCTACATAATTCTTCATACATTCCAGCTTTTCACATTGTTTGCTCAACATACAGATTAAATAAGTATGGTGAAAGGATGCAGCCCTGATACACTTCTTTCCTGATTGGGAACCATGCAGTCACCCGTAACTGCCTCTGAGAAGGACATCACACTTGGTAAAGGACATCATACTTGGTAATTTTCAAGTTCTACATGAGCAAATTAAGTGTTCTGAAATTCCCATTCTTTGCAAATGTTATCGATAATTTGTTGTGATTCACACAGTTGAATGATTTTGCATAGTCAATAAAGTACAAGTAAATATCATTCTGGTATTTTTGCTTTTAGTCAGGATCCATCTGACATCAGCAATGACAGCCTTTCCTCCGTGTCTTCTTTTGAATCTGGTTTGAAAATTTCGGCTAGCTCCTTGTATATGCACTGCTGAGATCATTTGTTAATTCTTTTAAGCAAAATTTGTGTGCGATATCAATGATCTTATTTGATAATTTCCACTTTCGGTTGGGTCCCCTTGTAAAAACATGGCTCTCTTCCAGTCAGTTGGCAAGGGAGCTGTCTTCAAATTCCTTAGCATAGATGAGTGAGCACTTCTAGCAGTGTGATTGTTTGTTGAAACCTCTCAATGGGTATTTTGTCCATTTCTGGTAACTTTTTCTCACTAATGCTTTCTTTGAAGTTTGAATTTCTTCCTTAATTAACACTCATTATCATATACTACCTCCTGAATTGATTGAATGTTGACCATTTCTTTTTGTTACCACGACTGCGTATTTTTCCATCTCCTTTTGATGGTTTCTGCATCATTCAATGTTTTCCAGAGATCCCCTTCAATACAGCAACTCGAGTTTTGAATTATTTTCTTCCAATCTTTCAGCTTGAGCAATGGTGAGCTTGCTCTTCCCTTTTGTTTGCTACATCATGTTTGCACATGTCATGATCATTTATTATACTTTACTTTGCCTTCTCAAGCCATTCTCTGAAAACCTCCAAAGCCCGCGTTTTATCAGTCTGGATGATCTTGCCTCCCATCATTCCCTCTACTTGTTCGCTAGACGTTCCTCCTCCACGTCGTTCTTCTTCCTTCTGCCTAGGTTCCAAGCTGGTTCCTCACTGAAGGCGTTTGTCCCTGTGCTTCTTTTGCTAAAGCTTTCTTCCCCCGATACTCACCTGGCTGTCTCATAGGAGCTGTCATGTTTTAATCTTTGTTCTGTTTTCTCAGTCGCTTCTTTCAGGAATTGGTATCGTGTTAATAGTTTGTTAATTGACTTTATATATGCCTCACCAGACACAACTCATAAAAATAAACTGTGAAATCAGAGACCTTGTGTATCATGTTCTCATTGTAAACATCCAACGACTATTTGTTCTAAAAATGCAAACAAGTTTAGTTGCCTTAGCACATGTACAGTCTGTGGAGGTCAAATGAAGAAACACATAAGGTTACTTTCCAAAGGCACGACTCCCGCAGGGTCTGAAAGCAAAAGCGGATAGGTACGAAGGAACAGGTAGAGGATATTGGAGGGCAAAGCAAAGAGGTGAAACAGACTGGTATGTTTAGGCGGAATGCAGGTGATCTGGTTAATTGAAGTCTAGAAGGAGAAGGTAATGTGCACTTTAATGACTCACCACGAGTGTTTTTTACATTGTCTAATGGCAGTTAGGGGGTCGGTGACAGGGAAAGGTTTTAAGGGCTGTCCGTTTTGCATTGTAGCAAACAGCAATAAGGATAGTAGATTGCAAGATGGTAGCACGGAAGGCAGGGCCAGGCTTGTGAGGACGTGCATCTTGTCAGAGGGAAGCCCTTCATGCAGTCACAACGAAATCAAAGGCTGACGGAGGGATGCCAGAAACAGTGTTCTGGAAATGATGGCCCCGTTACGGGGTAGGCTGAAGAGGAAGGGAGATTAAGAGTGACTCACGGGATTTCGGCTTGGCTGGCTGGTAGACAGGGATTCCATCCAAGAGAATAGGGTATACAAGAGGAGGACACGGAGCACATTGCTCAGTGAATTGGAGGGGCCACTGGTGGAGGGGGAATACATTTCAGAGGCCTTTGGCTAGTTGAATCTGAATCTTGGTGAAACGGTGAAGGCTAGAGACAGACTTTGAAGTCAATGGTATATGTGTAGGAGAAGTGAATTGAAGTTGGAGTCCTGGAGAACACGGATTTTTATACATCGAATAAGATCATGAAATCAAGAAGGAGCAGGCAGAGAGGAAGAAAAAATAAAAAGCGACCTCTCCTTGCCAGAAAGATCTGTCTTTCTTCATCTGCATTCATGATTTAGAACCCATTTCAAAGGTTTCTTTTTTTTTAAGGAAATCTTCTCTGTTAATCTCAGATAGATTTCTTGCAGTTGAGAAAGCAAATGATGTGTGGCTTTGTGCAAATCTGCTGCAAAAGGATTCTTCAAAGTGTGGAAAAGCAAACATATTACTTAGAGGACGAAAGTGTGTCTGACCCACGCCGTGGTATTTTCCATCACCTCATAGCCCTGTGAAAAGTAACCAATAAAAATACAACAGAAGAATTGATGCCTTTGATGCCCAAAGTCCAATCAGAATGTTCCCGAGCAGCTAAGACGGCAAGATTTATTTTGCACCTCTTCTCAGGAGGACCTAATCCCCCAAGAAGGACACCATACTTGGTAAAGGAAGACTCTCAGTGAGATGGGTTTACACCGTGGCTGCAACAGTGGTCTCAAACATAGCACCGACTGTGAGAATGGCATTGGACTGGGAGTACTTCATTTGGTTGCGCATAGAATCACCATGAGTCCGAGTCAACTTGCGGCACCTAACAACAGGGCAAGTTCATTCATTCAGCAAGGGCTTTAGAATGCACAACTTGTCCAAATGTATGCTAGCATGAAAATAAAATCATGGTCACCTTTCTCCAAATGACGAACAAGTGAATCTAAAAAGAGGAAAGGAATACGAGCAACTGACATTCAGGGCTGAGGCGGAGGGCAAATGTTGTGAGAATGACGAGGGCAGCAAATGTGTATAGGTGCTTGACGCAATGGGTGTATGTATGGATTGTGATGAGACTTGTATGAGCCCCCAATAAAATAATTTAAAAAAAAGAGTAAAGGATTAAAGTAGCATTTTGTGTTCAAAATAGGAGAACTT
>NW_022103918.1:13052001-13087038 GCF_000313985.2 Echinops telfairi
TTGCTTCTGAGCTAGATGGCTGCTTGTTTACCTTCAAGCCTTTAAGACCCCAGACGCTATATCTTTTGATAGCCAGGCATCATCAGCTTTCTTCACCACATTTGCTTATGTACTCTTTTGTCTTCAGCAATCATATCGGGGAAGTGAGCATATAATGATATAATTTTTTGTTTTTTGATGCCTGATAACTGATCCCTTCCACGTCGTGATCACACAGGCTGGTGTGCTTCTTCCATGTGAGCTTTGTTGCTTCTGAGCTAGATGGCCGCTTGTTTCCCTTCAAGCCTTTTTGTCTCTACTTCCAAGATAAATCTCAAGTTCAGTAAATGTGTGTTGAAAAATAGATGCTTTAAAAGTATGGAACAATTGTCTGACAGGTAGAATGGATTATCTACTAGATGTTTCAATTTCTAAGGTTTGTTATTCTATTATTCATAGCATGAAGTCTGATTAAAAATTATGAGTTAGGCACTTCCACTCTTTGCCCATGCAGTACAAACTCTATTCATTTTTTACTTTTTCACATTATCTAACATCATGACATGTTTGCTAATTTATGTACATTCTCATTTCTAAAGCATCATATTTCTACAGTTTTAACTATGGTTTCAATTAAAATAAGAATATAATACATGTAAATGATTGGATAGCTTACTATACAAATGAAAAGAAAAAAAGAATTCTAATGCGAGACACTGCTATCTCCATCCATACTTTATGAATTGTGTATAATCTGATTTCTAATTTATCAGGAAGAACTAAAATCGACAGGTCTGTAAACTCCTGTTATACCTATATTTGGTAATCTCGAAGTCTCAGGCTCTATTAGCCAAATATGACCATTGTATGAGTCAAGACTCACTCCGCGGCAGGAGTTCCTGCAAGGTACAAACAGTTCATGTGGTAGGGTGCTAACCAAAAGATTGTAGGTTCTTGTCTACCCAGAAGTGACTTAGAATAAAAGGCTGGCAATCTATTTCTAAAAAAACCATCTATTGAAACCTGAAAAGAATAGTTCTACCTGGTCACACGCAGGGTTGCCCTGAGCAAGCATGGACTCAATAGCAACTGGTGCTGTACACTAGGGCAAGGAGCAGAAGCCAAGTTCAAATGAGCAGTGAAAGCGATTATTGGTCTGTCTCACCTACTGAAGGGGAGAGAGGTGCAAGGAACCACAATCAGAACCGAACTAGATATCTTCCTCGCCCCTCCTCATCTTGGGTTTCCTTGGCAAACTAGCTTTATTCTCAAGTCATTTTCTTCCTCCAGGCTAAAAACTGGGAGGGAAGGGACTGCTGCCTTAACACACATCTTCACAGCTTTATAATAAGAGAGAAGATGAGTTGGTTCTTCCAGCTTTGGTTCAAGAAATGCTGAGGAAGGTCTCTGATGCACCCCTCTTGGGGCCATAGATCACTCCTGTCCTAGTAGGGCTGCTGAGGGACTCTGAGCAGGCCACCTTCAGTACTAGGTCTGCCATTGTGGCTGGAAGTAGGATGAGAGCTGGCTCAAGTGAGAGAGGGGAAAAGCCCAGGGCAGGTGGAGATAGTGCAGTGGTGTCCACTATGCCCACGGCATTGGCATTTAGACACCGATGGCTGGGAATTCCCATCTACCCAGAAAGTTCTGTCCCATTGCAGCATCTCTATCCATACCTGGGAGTCCTCCAGGTGTTTGCAAGTCCCCAAGACTCAGTACTGGTTTTCCCTCTACTGTCCTAAGTGTGTCTAGGAAACTTCTTGAATGAGTTGAAATGGTGCCACCACATTGGCTACTGGTGTAGATGAGCAATCTCTGTATGAATACAAAACTGAAATTCTGCCTGTATCCCTCTGCCAGGAGCCTGCCGTTCTCACTCTTGACATGAGCTTATTCCTTTTCACAATGCTCTTTCAGGGTACTCCTCACCTCTTCCCCCCCCCGGAACACACATCAATGATCATGGAGTTGGTTCTGACTCATGGTAACCCTGGGTGGTTTTTTGCTTCTGTTTTAAAAATAAAACTATGAGAGCTATAGGGGTTTGTTTTTGTTTTTGTTTGCTTGGTTTTGGTGTCCTGCAGACATGAGTTTATTTGAGGAGACTGAGGCCAGAATGGGTACAAGTTGTGCTGGGAGAAGGGCTGGGGGTACAGGCAGCACTGCCAGCCTGCCCAGAAGTTATTGAGACCAAGGAGTCAGGGGCCTGGAAGCCGTAATCAGTGGCAGGGTGGGTCAGGGGGTACTGTTCTCCCTGTGCTGACTTCAAGGGCCCAGAACCAATGGGCTTTCAATGGCTGTTATCTTTTGGATGCTGATTTCCGGGCCTTTCTTTTGAATGGTCGATTCAAACTACCAACTTTGTGATTAGTAGTTTAGTGCCTAACAATTTGTGTGACAGAGACTAAAGTCAGCGCTGGAAACCCCACAAGAAAATTCCTTGTGTCACCCTGAACCCTTGATATAATTCACTGGATTAAGGCTTCAGTTGGCTGAGCCAGAATTTTGTAGACCCGTATGCAAATATCTTCCCTATCTGCCACTGAGAGGCCAGGACCCTGCTCCTGTTATTGTGTCTGCTGCTGTCCGGTCACCAGTGCTGACAGTAGCATGTTTGTTGCCTGTGGAACTAAAAGTCAGCCTCTCCTGACATTGTTTAAGTTAGAATGGCGGTGCTGTGTCTGAATCCAGAGAGGCACCTGATGTAGCCCAAGAACCAAGCAAGGAGACCTATAACATGGTAGGACCTTTCCACTTGGGACACAAAACCCTGCCAATTTTAGTGATGCAGCTTTAGTGATAAAGTCATATTTTTGCACTTTCCCAGAGCATACAGCCTATCAAAGAAGATGGATTGAAATGGGATGGATTCTGGGATCACTTTCTGAGTCATATGCATAATAGTTATTTTGTGAACTAAGTGCTTCACTTCATCATACATTCTGCTTTACTAGGATCAAGTTCTTGGACCAACCTTACCTTTTCCCACAGTCCGACCTCTTGGAGGTCACCTCCATTGGAGAGGTGCAAGGGACACTTGTGCTGTTAAATGGTTCCACCCAGAAGCGAGGCTTTGATATCAGTTGATTTAGTCATCTAAACTTTAGTAAGAATAGGAGTCACACTTTCTCCATGCACAACTATTGACTTTTTAAAAACATACAAAGAAGGGGTAAAAGTAAGCTTACTCTTTGTATGTATATTTTCATAGCACCTTTCCTGAAGTATGATTGATATGTCATACAGGCCATCCATTTGAAGTGTATGGTTGGATAGTTTTGCATATACTCACAGGGACCTACAACCATCGTCACAATAATTTTAGAACATTTCCCATCATCCCCCAAAGACACTATATGCCCCTCAGCAACCATCTCTCGTCCCCCTTTAACTTTCTCCCTCCAGCCTTAAGCAACCACTTTTTGAGTTCCTGCCTCTTCGGATTGGTCCATGCTGGATATTGCACGTAAATGGGATAATGCAGTATGTGATCTCTCATGATTGGCTTCTTCCACTTAGCATCAGATTTTCAAGATGCACCCATGTTGTAGCGTGTATCCGTGCTTCATTTTTTATGTCTGCATCCTATTCCTTTCGGTAGACAGTAGTACAAGGAGTCCTGGTGGCATAGTGGGTCCTTCATCGAGCTTCTCAGCACAGTAAGGTCAGCAGTTAGGAAGCACCTGCTGCTCCACTGGGGAGAGATGGAGCTTTGTACTCCCGTGAAGATGCACAGTCTTGGAAACCCTCAGGAGCAGTTCGACTCCATCCTACCGGGTCGTTCTGAGTCAGAATTGACTCGATGGCAATGAGTTTGGTTTCATTTCACGTGTGTGTGCTGTTGATTCACTCATCACTTGATAGGCATTTGGGTGATTTCCACGTTTTGGGGAGATCATGGATAATGCTGCTATTCACATTCATGGACAGCTTTGTGTGTTGACATGTGTGTTCAGTTCTCTTGAGCTTCTCCGCAAGCATGGACCTGTGGGTCATGGTAATGCCATGTTTATCCTTTTGAGTCCCTAGCAGGCTGTTTTCTAACATACCTGTATTATTTTACATTCCCACCAGCAATGGTGAAGGTTCCCCAAATCCCATATCATAAGGGATTTGTAAGCAAAGGCATTCAAAGCGAAGCATGTGAAGCCATGCTTTTTCTTAAATCTGTGAGCAATGAGCTTTAAAGTTTTAATACTCAATTTACTCAATCTAAAAATATTACTTTTTTTTTACTCACAAGCATACAAATGTAAGCAATGTACAAGAGTGGAACTCGTGTGCAGCACCAGCTTATTCCATAGGCTTTAACAAAGTGAGAAATAGTAAGGATGGACATATCTGAACAACGTTTTCTGGTGGGAATAGTTCAATTCTTTTTCCTATAATGCTCCTCAGTACCCCCAGTAGATGAATAAATACAAATAGATAGGTGGTGATGGCTGTGTTAATAAATTCTACTTTATGGAAATAGCTCTATCTGAACCTTACTCAGCCAAGGCACCCTGTAATATATCTAAGCATATTCCAACAACACACAACAGAGCTATGATATGAAAAAAATACGCAGATGTAATTGAACATGATAAAAAGCTTTGGAGGCACTACTCAAATGCTATGCAATTCTTTATCATGAGCTTTTGCATGACCAAAACAACCACACGTCTGATGATGGGAAGCTTGAAGGACGCATACACTTGTCTTTTGCAGAGCCCTGGGTAGTACCCTAAGTATTAACTTGGTGGAGTTTGAGGGCTACTGAAAATTTTCAAATCTTTTCTGAATTATGAGTGGCTGTAGCCCTCTTTGTTCTAATTTCTCACTCCTCTGAATTGGACGCAAGTGGGAACTGGAAAAAGATTCTACTGTTTCTTAAGAGTCAATGTTAAGATGCATGGAGTGCTGATATCTGATCCCCCACATGCTTATTAAGGAGGGAAGGGTTGTTGGTCTTTTAAGGGGATGAAAATGAAAAGAAGCAACACTATAGTATTTCACTATCTTGAATAATCGATCCCTTGCGCCTTAGCAGAAAAACATTTGCTTACACGCTGATCTCCAGGGGGCACAGTCTCTGCACTCACTAAACTAATTTGCACACTCTCTCCCATATCCTTAATTGTCTGTGCCTGTGTTTTTGCACTGATGGAATCTTCTTCTTAGAAGCGTATCTGGAAAAAAGCCAAACTGTTGTGGAGTTTTAGGGTGCATCTTAATATTTATTTAATCTCCTGTATGCATGAACAATTGGGACCAAGAAAGAGGTAAAGCTGAAGAATCGCTGCATGTGAATATGGTGCTGACAAGGAATATCGAATAGACCACAGACTGACAGAAAGACGGACAAATCTGTCTTGGCGGGAATACAGCCATAGCGCTCCTTAGACGGGGAAGCATGAGACTGTCGCCGTTTTGGACGTGTCCTCGAGAGGGAGCAAGCTCTGGAGAAGGACCTCGTGCCTAATAAAGTAGAAGAAACATCCGCGAAAGAGTAGGACTCCCATGGAGCTGACCTGACGCGGGGAGATCGCAGCCGTGGGTTCAAACGTCCCACCGACGGTAAGGGAGGTGCAGGATCAGGCGAGGGGTCCTTTCATCCTTTTCTATGTGAGTTTGTTATGAATCAGAACCCCCTCAAGGGCACCTTCGCACCCCACATTTTCCCACCAGACCGAACACTTCATAACGCTAAGGACGCTGTGTGTTTGCTGACTAGCCTTGTCTGTTTTGACGACTGTAACGAGAGTGGACACAGATTTGGCACTCCATAAATCGTTGTTGAACAAAGGGAAGACTGACAAATCTTGGCCATGGGAATACACCGCCGTGGGGCTTTGAAGGAATCACGATTCTTCCTGGGCCTGGGTTTTCAGTGCTATGTGTGGTTACCTTACATCGAGAAGTCCCTCTTGCCCATCCTCTCCTCCCCGACACACGTGTCCTCCCCCGGGTCTTCTCGTCTCCGGGACTGCGCGAGCCTCGCTCAGTCTGACCTCGACTCCAGTCAGAGCCTACGGAGGCCGGTAGGCCTAAGCTTCTGTGACTGGGGAGTGAGCAAACCACGGTCATGTAAACTTTGTATTTTTGTTCTGGCTGTTGATGGTAGATCTGAACTGCAGGCAGTATTCCTGTGAATGCTTTCGAACCAGCTCTGTGAAATCCATCTGGTCAAGGAAGAGTTGGGCGATGAGGAAGAAGACGGAACGGCATGAGGGTGCTTTACAGAGCCGAGGTGAGTGAGACACTCCGAGTGGGAGGCCGCCGTGGTTCTTCTACTTCATGTGTCACCATCTGGCCATCCTGCACTCTTTACTCCTTTAACTCAATTTCACCTCATTTCAGGCCTGCTTCCTACAACGATGTCTCCATCAGGTGAAAACAGAAACTCGAAATCCTATAATAGGATGCACTTTTCCTTAAAAAGAAAAATTTACTCCATCAGATGAGATTCTCTCTGTTGCATTCTGATGTGACATTTCCAAACAGAGGAGTACTTCACAGGAACCAAGAGCGGATGAACTGATCAGTCTGTCTGGTCATTAGCGGCGGGTCTAGAGCAATTATCATTCTCATCTCGGTTGTCACACACGCAGACCTCCTGGCTACCCCCCACAAATGCCTACTTTTGTTTGGTGTTAAATCATAAATTCTCTTTGTTCCTCATCAAATATTAACTCCTGTTGAAGGTCTAAAATGTTTTAAAAACTTAAAGGCCCCTCAGATTTTCAGACTCATGATCTACTTGTCTTTTGGAATGTTTACCTTATGTAGAGAAGCACTTGCTGTAAATTGATAAACACGAGACTTACTCCCTGTCCTTGAAATGTGAAAATGAATTTTAAATTGGCTGTAGATGTCATACAGTTTATAAATTTCACCTTAAATGTACTGTGCCTCTTTGCTGGTGCTGTTCGTAGTGTTATTGTCAACAACAACGACAGCAATGACAAAAATAATTATACCTTGGAAATAGTATTCTATGTAGGATATATGTTATCATCTTAAACAAATAAAAATATATAGTTTATCATATGTTGTATCTTTACTAGTCACATATTTCCCTCCAACTGGGCACCAAATTACTTTTTGATTATAAAGTATAGACACACACATATTGTGTCTGTACGCATGTACATGTGGATCTACTTATTTGTAATGCATATGCAAAAATTCATACATAAGGCACCTGAAGTGTTTAAGAATAGGCTTAGAATTTAAATATTCCTATATTTAAATACACATAGCGTCTCAAGGTCAATACTGTCTCACACATCCTCAGATGTAGGAAGAAACATAGGCACATAACAATGCGAGACTGTGTACTGTCTCCAACTTGAAGACCATTCTGGCCGAGCGACTCTCCTCCTCACCTAGGGCACTCATGGTTTATAGCTCCCTCTGGATTGGGTCAGGAAGGCTCAAGGACAAGGTTGCATTCACCATAAAAAAGAAAGTACTTTGATGGGAGCAAAAATGGATTTGACTCCAGGCAGCACGCGGGTGCTCTGTGTTGCCTCCTCCCCTTCCACAGATGGCGCTTTTTCCTGTGATAACTAAACATTTGGACACCGAGCAGCATGTCCAGTAACGGCTTTTGCTCAGACCTGTGACACTCTCCCTCATACAGCACCCTCACATTTAGGAGCCAGTCATACATTTACGTACCGGCACTGTAACACGAATCTGATGGAATCTTTTTCAGTAAAGCTAAAGATGTTTCCGCCGAAATGACCAAGCTGCTTCTTTGTCCTATCCACACACTTGAACTGCGCTTCATGAAGAACTTGTCCACACGGGTCCATTCAAAAAGGAAAGGCAACTTAAAAAAATCACACACACATCTATATTATTCCTACAAATTATGAATTAGCTGAGTGCGAATGGATTTTAGAGGGAGTTTGTTGGCATAGTGGTTGTGCCTTGGGTTAAGGTCAGCAGTTTGAAACCAACAGCCACTCTGTGGAGAAAGACAAGGCTTTTTGTGTTTCCATAAAGAAGTTACAGTCTTGGAAACCCATGGGGTCACTTTTACCCCCGTCGTACGTACGCAGCATGTCGCTCTGAGTTAGCATTGACTGGATGCCAGTGAGAGACAGTGGGCTTTGGAAGGAGGAATCAGGTTACTGGGTTTTGAGATCCTTTTTAAAACCTGGAAAGGGACCCTCAGCATTGGTATTTGTGATGTATTCTGCGTCAGGATTATTTTGCCTCTGGGAGAGTCAGAGCCAGGCCAGAGTCACTCTGGGGATTTTGAAGTCTGAGGTCACTTGTTTGGCTCAGACCATGAGAAAACTCAAGAATGTCATTAATTGGCCAGCGTGAATGGTGGTTAAGAAATAATTTGTGGCAAAAAAAAAAAAATCCCATTTCCCGAATTTTTTTTTAATGCAGAAATTCTTGTGCATTGTTTGTCAGGCCCCGGAATAGCATGCGTTGGAGCTTTCAGGTTGGGACTTGGAAACAGAAAGGCAAGTATATATTTTTAAATATCCACACTGTTCTTTTCCTGAAAGGGCTCTTGGTCTTTTGAACAGGTTTCTTTCTTTGTTGTTGTTTTTTTTTAAGCAACAAAACCCCCCGAAAAACAACTATTGGGCAAGGATGTTAGTGTGAGATCAGGTTTTGCTAAAATACCCAAGCAACACCCTCAAATCCTTATGTGGATGCTGAACAGAGCAAGGGTAAGTGAAGAGAGCTACAGTTTATGCAGATGGAAACTGGCATGATTTCCCTATTAAGGTCTCTTACGTATCCTGAAAATATAGTCAAAGGCATTGTGGTTCATTTATTCTTACTGTTATCTGGTACCACTGCTTTCTAAAATACTTAGATGGGTTCCTAAGTTTCTTCTCAGAGGCATACTTTAATATAAAAACTTCACTCTCTGAATGAAAGTCTTTACTGTTCAACAGTTATTTAATAAATACTTGATGTGTGCCAGGCATTGTTCAAAAGTCTTGGCTAAATCCGTGAACAGACAAAGCTCCCCTGTCCACATGGAGTTTGTATTTTAGCTCACCAAGAGGATCTAACTTACCTGTCCATGACACGGTCCTGTCTGAAGCATGTGGACAGCCTTCCTGTGGCTCAAGGGGTTGTGTTTCCAATTGTTTGTACCAGGGCAGCCAATTCTTTAACACATTCCACTCAGATGCTGAGAAAAAAAGAAGACGAGAGAGCGAGAATTAGGCCCTGTATAATTGATAGTTTTCTTTTGTTTTTGTTTTTTTACCCTGAGTAGAGTTGCCTGTGAGAGTCAATTGTTAAGTACTCAGGAATTTTTTAAACAGTTATCATTTAAATGATATCAATTTATAACTAAATTACATTAAAAGCAAAAATAGTAAAGACTCAAAACTTGCCCCATTCCCAATCACTTCACCACATTTTTACATTCTTTAACTATATTCCTACCTGACCTAACGGGCCCCAGAGAGCCCTGGTGGTGTAATGGGTTCCGTGTTGGGTTGCTCACTGAAAGGTGAGTTGTTCAATTCCACTTGCCTCTTTGAGGGAGAACGATGAGGCTGTTTGCGCCCGTAAAGATGTACTCTCTGGGAACCCGGGGCAGTTCTTCTCTACTCTATAGGGTTGTCCTGAGTCAGAATCGACTCGATGGCACTGGGTTTGGAAAGAGCCCTGGTGGTACAGCGGTTAAGCACTGGGGTGTCAACCCCAACATTGATGTTCAAGCACAATGTGGCGCTGTGAGAAAAAAGACCTGGTGACTTGTGGCCATGAAGAGTACAGCCCCGAAAACCCTCTGAGGCTGCCGTGTCTCGTCTCATAAGCAATGTGCTCGCAAACAACAGCACCACAGTTGATCTAATCTTTTCCTAGGTTGCTTCTTAGAAGATGCAAAGAAATCAAAACCTCAAACTAGAGTTTACGCGAACAACAAACCATCCAATTTCATATTTCAGCCTTATGCTCTGGTCTCTAGATTGAAAAGGAAGAGGTATTTGTGAGCAATGTCTTTGCTGAGTCAGATAACAATTTGAATCTTTTCTCAATATTTTGTGCTATTCATAATTCAATGACTACAGATGTAACATATTTCTAGGTGTAATCTGTGTTGCTACCATCTTACCCACCACTTTCATCAGTATACCACAGACCCAGACTGATTTGGCCTACTGCCCTCTTTTCAGGGAAAAACAAAATCATACCATAGCCCATACTTAAGGATAAAGTGTGGGTGTCTGCTGTGGCAGCCCCCTTTGGGAGACAGAGGACAAGCCAGTCAACAAAACAATCAGTCAGGCATTAGCCAATTACCAGGATGCAGACACTCCCACCATGACGGACTCCAAGCTAGGAGCCTGGCATCACTGAATGTGGAAGAGTCGCGGTGCGCCATTACGTGACAGCCTCCACATAGACGCGGTGGCCCTGCATGACCCCAGGATCACAGAGAATAGTGAAAACACGGTAAAATAATGAGGTAGCAATGAGTTTTGACTATATATTATCTTTATTTTAATGTAATTTATTTCTTTGTAAATGTAGATAATAGAAATAGTGGCTGTGTTTAACAACTCATTGGAATTTTTTCTGACACTGTAATAGTTGACTCTTACAAGCGACTGTGCTTGGAACAAACCCATAGGAATCACAAAGGCCTATTTCCTGAATCATCCTTCTTCAATCCAACAGTAAATTATGTTGACTCTATCTCTCATATTTTGAATCTGATCATTTCACTCCTTCCATCCTAGTTCCCGTCATCATCACCTCATCCCTGGGCCCCATCAATGGCCTCCAAATAATTCTCCCTGCCTCCACCATACAGTGGCTAGAGTTTTGGCTTTAAGATGTCTATCACAGCACATCCTTTCTCATCTCAGATTCCTCGGTATCTTCCCTTTGTCCAGAAGAAAACCCAGGCTTTTACCAATAAGATCCGCCACCATCTGAGTGCAGCCTGCTTTACAAGCTCATCTTGTCCGTTGTCCTGCATAAGAGCCACTCTGGCCTACTTTCTTCTGGTAAAACACACTGACTTGGTAATCACTTATTCCTCCATCCAGGAATGCTATTACTCCACAACATTCCATGGCTGCTCCCTTCTCCTGGTTTACACTCCTGTTGAAGTGTTGCAACGTCAGAAAAGTCTTCCTTGACTGCTTTTGCTAACGTAGCTCTTTCCACTCTCCAATACCACTACACTCTGTCACATAATTTAATTTAATTAAAACTGCTAGCAGATTCCTTACCCGTTTATGCCTCAGTATTCACTTTAGATGGAGCCAGCAGGGATACCTTTCCTCATCTTAGAGTGATGAGAGTCAAAGGAGTTCATATACATAAAGACATTTACTGTTGCCTGGATCATAGTAATTTTTATACAAGTTCAGCTGTGATATTGTTATCATTGTTGTTTGTGGTAATTACATAATCTGGTGTCAATTTGGGACTTGAGCGGATTATGAGAAGGGGTGGAGTCTAGGCTGCCAATCCGGTCATAGCCAATGAGGCCTCTGTGTGCGCATGGCCTTCTCCTGAGAATTCTGGGAATTGCTAAATTTCCTCCTTGGAGGTGGAAGAGACTCGCTCTCACTACTCACTCCCTTGGAGACTTTCTTTCAGCTTACTCCCTGAGAGACGCTCTACTGACACAACACATGTCGCTACACCATGGGAGCTGGAGAAGCCACATGGACCTACTCTGATACAACCAGACCTCTCGAGCCGGAGAAGCCACGTAGAGACCCCTGCCGGTGCTGAGATGCTTACAATGGCACTGGATCCACAAGACTTCCAACCCACTGGCCTGTGATCCTCCTGCATTCGGCATCATGGCTCATGTATTTCTTGAGTCTGAAGAGGACTTTATAGATTGGTAACAAACATATGGGCTAATATTAGACTTATGGACTTGATCTGAACTGGGCTGGGACATTTTCTCAATATTTAATTGCTCTTGTATATAGACCTCTTTCTTCTACACATATGCGTGTCTACAAATTTGTTTCTCTAGTCTACCCAAACTAACACATTGTTTTTATTAAAGTAACCAAGGTCCTTAATCACTTTCTGAAATTAGCTTATACATTCATCTGTTTGCTTATTTTCTGTCTCCTCTAATGTAACTTAAGCTCAATGAGAACAGGAACCCTGAATGACTTATGCATTGCTGAATCAAAGCAACTAGAATAGTGCCTGACACACACACGCTAAGTATGCAATAAATATCTTTTGAGTGAATGTGTGTATAAATGAATGAACACCAAAACTGTCTGATGATACCACTCTGAGCCTTCATTTAATTTTAGAAGAAAAAAATTATCCCAGAGGCTCATGCGCAGCATGATTGTCAAGGTTTCCGTGTGCTTGACAAGGACACATGTCAGCAAGGACTTGCGTGCCCTTTGGTCCCGGTCCTTCTTGGGTGCTCAGTGTGCAGTGTTGCGGTGGTTTTGACTGTTGGGAACACTGTGGGTGCACTTAGTGAGGCCGAAGTGGAGAGCTAGTCATTTCGGTTTATAATGATGAATGAGCCCTGACTCAGCCTGGGATTCTCTGAAACAGCTTGACACGTGGGCATCTCAAGCCTCAGAACACCTTTGTTCCCCTTAATGAATAAGAGGTTCATCAATGGTGACCTTTAGAGAAAACTAGAGTTGCCTAAAGAAGATTTCTAGCCGTTGTTTGAGTAATTGTTTGGATCAGATACATTATCTATGGGGGAAAAATCAGTGATCGTGTACTCATACATCTTGAACCTGGGGAGTTGCTTTAAAAACTGATACGACGAGGATGGGAGGGTGGGAGGGAAGGGGAAAATGAGGACCTGGTATCAAGGACTCATGTAGAAAGAAAATATTTTGAAAATGATGATGGAAACATGTACAAATGTGCTTGATGTAATTGATGTATGGATTGTTATAAGAGCTGTAAGAACCCCCCAAAAACTATATATATATATATATATAAAAAAAAAAAAAACACAATAGGGTGTATATATATATATATATATATATACACACCATAATGTCATTTTTCATTTAAATCCCTGATGTGTCAAAAGAGAGCAGGACTTGGGATCTGTTGATGCCCCGCTCTTTCACGCTTCCATAGCTCTTTGAGGACTGAGTGTCCTTACTCCTCAACACTGCGCCTTCAGGTCCCTACACAAGACCTGCACAGAATAACAAGACAGAACCTCATGTTTAAAATTGGATAGCATTCGAATATGGCACCTGAAATCCTAAGAAGGGACTTAGTGCCACTCAGCAGACTTTCAGGGACCGGAAAGTAGACATACTGCTCCACTCCCCAACAATTCCTCTTAAAGAGGCCGTGAGCAGAAAGAGGGAAAGCTTTGGAATCAGTCAGCATTTTAGCTCCTGACTCTGCTACAAAAATGATCTTGAGCAAGTTACTTTAACTTCTCTGAGTTTCCCTTTTCTCACCTGTCAACGAGGATAACACTGTTATCTGTGGGGATTGCTACAAGAGTGTGTGAACCTTTCAGCCAGAAGTAGGTACCGACTGAGCATTCATGACTGGAAACTGTTGGCATGACTGGTGCAGAGCGTTTTATTGGCTGCGTATTATCAGTAAGCAGAAGGGGTTAGGAGGACGGTAGCACTGGGCCCAATAGTGTAGGCCCACAGTCGTTACCAAACTAGGGTTGTGTTAAGAAATTGGAGCAGGGCGAGGGTAGGCATGTGGATGAGGACATGAGGATGAACTGGGAAGAACAAAGAAAACAGTTCAGGGAATGAGGAACAGATCAATGTTCATGAATAGAAAGTGTATTGGGAGTGGCGGCTGGGTTGTTCTCAAACGCTAACGAACCCATATGCTTCCACTAAATACCTGCTTTACAGAGGCAGAACACGCCAAGACCACATACTATGCATCTTGATGTATAAAAACATGGTGGCTGGCTGATTTTAAATTCATGTCTAAGGTATTTATGGTTTAATGCAGAGGCTATTGGATAGCATGTGCCGCTTTGGGTATTGGTTGCATCGTGTGGGGAGGGTGAAAGTTTCTGGCCCACGCTGACCAGGGAAAGGTGAGTCAGGAGCCGAGGGACTGGAGAGGAAGAAGAAACAATAGTGAATGTGAAAGGGAAGGTTCCCCGGATGAAAGCAGAAAGTGACAGCACCTTGTTGGAGGTCAAGTTGAAGAAGAATGTACAAACAAACGGCTCTAGTCTCATCCTTCAAGGCTGCAACCTATAACTTCCCAGCCTCAAAAGGAATAAACGCACTAACATTTGAAGAAAAAAAAGTGTCCCCTGCCACTGTGACAGCTTTGTGACCCACAGATGTGTTTGTTATAGGTTGGTACGCAAGAGAGTCAGTTGACAGAAAGGGGAAGAGTTCGCCCGACAGAGGCAAGCTGGTGTCAGCAGCACATGAAGGGACATGGTTCGTGATGACGGCGAAGATAAGAGTGAGATTTAACAATGAACGGCGGAGAAAAGACAAGGGTAACATTGACCACCTTTTACGAGGCATGCGCATTCATACCATCTCCTCCAGTTACGTACCAAACCCACGAAGTCGATATGGTTTTCACTCACGCAGGTGAAGAGACAGAAGTTCAAAGAAGTCACCGTTAATCGCATTGCTTGTAAATAGCAGAGCCAGGATTAGAACTGGCTGTATGCAGCGTTAGAAAGCCCACAGTATTTCCATTCGAACAGCTGCCTTGGAGGACAGCTGGGCCGAGAAAGGAAGTGCTAAGACTGGTGTGAGAGAGCAGAAATGGCATCTTCTTCGAATGGTGGGGGAAATGCAAATCGAGCATGACTAGAAAGACAAAAAGAGGAAATGAGAACGGGCGGACCACAAGGTGATAATGAGATGCACACCACCTGTGTTTCCTTTGGCCAATGAGGCAAGGCTCTGCGTCAGGGACAAAGTGACAGAGGGGCACAGAAAGCCCCAAAGAGACTCTCATTGATCACCACCAAAATGCTCCCGGCTGACAATGCTGACCCATTCGATTTGAAAAATCCCCCAAACGGTAACAATGGACAGACGCACTGCTGACTGCAAGCAGGGCTTCACGAAACCCATCTTTTCAAGGCAGAGAGTACAGAAAGGAGGTCAGAGAGACAGAATCTACAGAGGTCGTTGTAGGGAGTTTGGCTGCTTAGAGAGACCAGCCTGGGGGAGAAAAACAACCGCTTTGCATAGGCGGAAACCAGGGCTTTCAGAGCTTGAAGACTTGCCCTGTGCTTGAGTTTCAGAAGCCAAATCTAGCGTGCTTTGTGCGGTACCATTTTGCATCTCAGTTTGGAGGGTAAATTTTGGGTGCTGGGTACCAGAGGGAAATCTTTGCCATGAACTTTACAGCTTTATTTATTTTCTTAATAAATAGAACGCTACCTTCCACATGAAAATGACGGTCATCTTATCAGTGTTGCGTTGTTTTGGTTTGTGGTAGTGCAGGTTTACCTAGAACCTTAATCATCTATCGGGTAGTAACGAACAAAGGAAGATGCCGGCTTTGCAAAGCGACGGCAGGCTTTCCTGCAGGCCTGTTTGTTCAAGGTGCACAGGACACAGCGATTAGCAGAAAGCAATGGCTACCTTCATTATCATTCATGAAATTCAATTGACTATCGACAAGTGTAAGCCTCCTCCCAGAGGCTGCCATCACTGCTTCTCACATAAACGTGGTGAGTCAAATGGAGTGAATTTCCTCTGGCCCATTCAGAACAGGATGAGTACATCTTCAGGCCAGGCAAGAATTTGCACTGGATAGACTCAGAGTGACCAAAGTCATGCGCACATTCTCAAGATGTTTAGATTACACATTCTGTTTCTTCTTTAAGGAAATAGGGGAGAATGCTCATTCTAATCCAGATTTCCGTAATAGACTAAAGATAAGAATTATAGTTAATGTGACTGTGGATAGTCTCCTGCTTCATCCTATTGGGATAAAAGGCATTCTTACCAATTATTCTTCAGCATAAGTGGCTCAGGGACTGCATGGCAGCTCCCCACCATGCAGCACAAAGCATCGCCTTGATCTCTCTCCTGGGGTCTTTATGAGCCAACAGGGTGATGTGTTCATTTTTCTTTTACATTTGATTCACAATTCAAAGTATTTTGTAAGAAACCCCCCAACAATATTATTATCGAATCCGACCTGGGTAAAGTCATCTTAAGGAGAAGTTACTCTGTCTTTTTTCTTTGCTTAAATTCCTAAATTCAAACCGACTAGAAATGGCGAACAGGTTGCACTTCAGAAGGCACAGAGATGCTTGTTCCGATACGACAAAAGACACACGGAGGATACTGATGGGAGAAGCATGTGGGAGAAGAGCTCGGCACTCTTAGCTGTTGGCTGCTAAGCAACGTGTTGGCATCAAACCCACCCAATGGCTCAGTGGGACAAAGACCAGCATCTGCACTTAAAAAGCTTTGGGTCAAGAACCTCCCTGAGTCAGTTCTACTGTTACGTGGGGTTGCCATGAGTCCGAATTGACTTGGAGACATCAAAAACACCACCTAAACCACCCGCACCAGCCGCCACCACTCAGTGCTCCACCTCCTCTCGTGGTTTTGCTTTCTTTCATTATGTCCTTTCTTTCTTATGTGCTTGCTGGTCCCCATCCAGTCCTCCCTCTGGGCGTCTATTGTCCAGGACACGCCCGGCTCTGCTCCAGCTCTCTGAATAAGTCCACAGCCTGCTTGCACACGTCTGCCATCTCCACCGACCACAGCCTGTCCAGGAGAGAAAGCTCAGCACCTTAGTTGAAGCACTTTCCAGCCTTCTAAGATTGCCTCCTGCTGTTGGCAGTTGACTCTGGACAGCCCTCCTCACTCACTGCCATCAGTGGATTCTGACTCATGCTCTAGGACAGAGTAGAACAGCCCCTGCAGGTTTCTGAGGCCCTCCATCTTCATAGTAGAAAGCTTCATCTTCCTCCTACCAAGCATCTGGTGGATTTGAACTGTTGATCGCGCGGTTAGCAGCCCACCTGTAATCCATTACACTACCCGAGTTCCCGAGACCAAACCAGAAGATCAAACTCACTGCCGTGGAGCTGATGCCGACTCACAGCAAACCTGTAGGACTGGGTCGAACTTGCTCTGTGAGTTCCCAAGACTGTACCTCTTCACTCGAATGGAAAGTGGCTGGTGGTTCCTGCTGACATTGCAGATGGCAGCTCAATGCTGCACCATTTTTTATAGCCAGAAGAGGCGGGAAAGGCCTGATTGAGGGAGGTGAGATGGAAGATTTTGCATAAATGGAACTAAGGTGTCCTGGGAAGCAATTCTGCTCCCATAGAAAATCCCTAGGATTCTGTAACTTTTTTAACCATAAGACTCCGTCTTACCCAAGGCCACACAGTGACTCCTTTAATGCCAAGATTTGTGTAACCCAAGTGAATACTGGGCCAGGATTGCCCCCCTTAAACCATGGGCAAGACACTGACCACCCTCTCCTGCCAAGATAGTCCACAATGTGGTCACACTGAGAGGAACCTGGGCCCAGGATAACAGTCAGAGCCAAGGGCAGCCGGCCCGTCGGGAGCTGGGTTAGTCACATCCTCATTCACTCTGTTAGCTACGACTTCCTAAACTCCATGGGCTCACACATAGGAAAGACTGCCAGGACAGGTAGGACCGGGCACCCGCCATAGGGTTTCAGAGGAGAAGCTAGTCTCACCTCTCTCCCAAGGACTGGCTGCAGGGTGAGCTGCTTTCCTTAAGGCCCAACACTTACTCTAGAGAGCCACTAGGGCTCCTTTTGCCTCCAAGATTAGCAATCCAGTTCCTATAGATCTTCTCCCTCATAGAGAATACCCTCCTCGTGTCTTTTCTTAGGAGTCTAGGTGATGCAGTGGTTAAGTGCTCAGCTGTCAATGGAAAGGCCAGCTGCCCAAACCCAGCAGCCAGGCCCCAGAACAGAGTAGTCTGCTTCCGTCAACAGTACAACCATAGGAACCCTCTGGGGCAGTTTGTTATATAAAAACAAACGAAGGCGGAGCACAGCACCAGGCCGTGGGGTGTGGCTGACATTGATAGAGGAGGATGGGCCTGTGCCATTGGACCGTGCTGAGACTTGCCCTTGGTTGGGGGAGGCATCTTCAAAGGGAGCAGACAGGCCCAGAGGCTAACATTCTGCCCACTGAACTAATTTAGTCCTTCAGGCAGGAGTTCGGCTAATAGTCAAGACAATAGGTAAAAAGATGACGAAACTGGGAAAGGCAGGATAAAGGCCCAGCCAACTAGATCAGGCTGGAAAGTGGGGACCAGAGGGAGACCATGTGTTCCAGGGCTCTAGCAAGATGGGCTGTGTGCACCCATGAAGCAGGTGAAGCAAGGCAGGGAGTAGGAGCCAGCTGAGCCACCACTTGTTTGTCTGGATGATACAGAAGCTGTCGGAGGGTGGACGTAGTTTCAAGAAGCAGAATCCAGTTTTCCATCCACAAGGATGGTCATGTTTACAAGCACAGAGCGCATTAACATGGGGCCATCGGAAAAGCACCGTGCAGAAGTTCGGAATCCCGCATGGAGGCAGAACTTACAAACTGGAAGATACTCGTTGCAGCAGAAAGTACGTATCAGATTTCGGTTGTCAGACGGCAAGGGGTCTGGGGGATCCTATCACCATGGCAAAACCAGAGACCAGGTTGATTCAAGAAATTATTCCTGCAAGCGCTTGTAGAAAGAAAGCAGGCGGGTTTCTCCTCTGAGCTGTTTCAGAGTTCAGTGCTGACCTACAAGTTGAAATACCCAAAACAGGTGTGTTTTGTTGTTGTTGTTTTTACAATTGTTAAAGGAGGAGACAGCAGGTTTGTAACACAAGGTCACAAGATGAAACTGACACTGAGAAGGCAGGTTCGACAGTGATCCTTAGGACATGGTCTCCACCTACATTTATCCAGGGGCCGTTAGCTCACCATCCGCTGAAACTTCAAGGACCCTTGTTTATTATCCAAATTCGGTGATGTTTCCTGTCTGGATACTTATCTTACTGATCTGGTGAGCCTCCAACCCGGATTAACACATTGCTGCTGATTAAGCTTTACAGGAAGTTTGACTCTAAGGGAGGGGACTGTCACATCTTGGATTCTTAATAAACTACATGTTAAATTATGTTATATTTCCAGCATTGACTTCCCCAATAACACTTCCAGGAGCAAGAAGGGCTCCTGGAAGGTGATTGGCTGGGACACCTACCTGGATGAACAGCTGGAGACATCTCAGCAGATCTGGGTAAACCTCTTCTCAGGGTGCACCACCAGCGGCCGAGGGCCAGACCAACAACCTCAGCACAGAAGCCTGGGGCTTGGAGGAGGGGGCACAAGCTGGAGCTCAACCCCCCCTGGAGCCCCGAGCCCGTGGCTGGGATAGGTGGGATTCCAGTTCTTCAAGAGAGAACTCAGTAGCACAGTGTACACCCTGCAGAGCCCAGGGTAGTCAATATTTGATCAAGATAGAGCCACAGGTTTAAAAACAACAACATACAACCGAAAAAAATCTCTCGTCGTACAAGTGCCTATTTGTTGCACGCTCTTCATTTACCGCTGCCCTTTCGGGATTCTTTTACATTCTAAGGAATTTCCCATCTATTTTCTAGGGCAATTTACATCTCTTGCAGGCCTCAGGCAAGCACGGCGATGCAAACACACAAACAACCTGGGTCTGTTCCTGTGGAGGAGAAATGACTGCGGCACCCGGCAGCTGCCGGAACAAACTCATCTTTCCATCAACTGCCCTTAGTCACCTTGAGCATGTTACACGCACTAGCAGTCAATATACACAATGGAAGCTTCCAGAAGTTTGTTCCCTGGGTGAAAGAGGGAATGTGTGAATGTCCCTTATAGGCACAACAGCCCACAGCAGTTTTGATTTTTCTCCTTATTCACAACTTGCTGTCATCCTGGTCTCCCTCTGCTCCTGTCTGCTCAGATAGAGTTCCTCTCTAGCTCACCATCGTGATGAGCACTTCGATGTCCCTCTCCATCCCTCCCACCTCGAATCCCAGCCGCCTTTCTCTGACCTTTGTTCAAGCCATGTGGCCTCCTGGCTGTTTCTCGAACCAGCCCACCATGTCTTCGTGGGCTGCTGTCACAGAAGCACCACTGGTCCGTGACTGGGGAGCGCAGAAATGGATTTTCTTCCAGTCCTGGAAGCCGAAAGTGCAAACCAAGGCCCGAGTGTCAATTCCTCTCCGTGGAAGCCCCCGGCGTTCCTTGCTTCCTTACCATCTGTTGGCTCCTAGACCCTCTCGCCTCACAGCCTGCATTTTTCACTGTCCGTCTATCTCTGGGTCTGTTCTGGTTTTTATTAGTCAAACGTGACTAGGCTTAGAAATACCCCAAATAGGCATGAGCTCATGGACCCAACAGAGAGAAACCCATATTTCCAAATGGTCACAGTTCCAGGAGCCCAGGGTTAGGGTTTTAATGCATGCTTTTGGAGGACACAAAGTTCAATCCCTAACATGATAGTTCTACCTTCGAACCTTCCCTGTACCTCTTCTCTCTGTCCTATTGCTCCCTCCTTCTAGCCTTTGTGCAACCAAGCACGCACCCCACCTTTCTTAGTCCCCCCAACCCAGCCTACTCAAGTGATTTCTTTCTCATCACCCATCCCTTTGTGAGACCTTTCTGATTTACTTACTTATTATTCTTCTTGTTACCGTTCTGCTATTAGAATGCAAATTACACAAGGGATCTCTTCTGCTCAAACACAGGACAGTGTCTGGAAGTAGTAGACAGTGTAGACAGTTGAATGAATGAATGAATGTTCTCAGTATGTGCTCTGCCATCTAAACCCTTCTCTGGTAGCACATTGACAGCCTGCCCGCTGGGCCATCTTGATTGTTCTTTGGGCATCTGTTGCTCGTTCATTTGATCATCCTGTAAGTGACCCTTATCAGAAGCTCCTTTCCTTTTTTAAATTTGAAAATGACTATAGAAAATGCCATAAGTATAAAATGTCATCCTCATACTTCTAGCTATTTATTTAAATAACACATTTGTCTCAAGAGGACATCAGGAGAGCATCTTAGCCAGGTCCTGTGAGGTAAAGGGTTCCGTGGGGTCTAAACTTTCGGACAAACACGTGCTACTCTCTACTTTGGTAAACTATTGCAGCACAATCTCCTCTTGTTGCTAAACATGTGACTATCTTGCTTTAATTGGAGCCTTAATTTTGCTTTAATTGATTCTCTCTCAACATGGGACACAAGTCACCAGATATCTCTTTCCCCAAAGCCTTTCATTTGCTTGAAGAAAGTTAAGAATTCTGGTCTACATATGAGACACCCTCAATACCATTACTCTTTCTACAGGGGACACAGTGCTTTTCTGAAAACATGTTTCTTTAGCAAATAAATGTCAAAATGTGACACCCTTTGGGTGCCACAACAATTTAATGAATGCAGCAATTTGTCCCATGTCAAACTTTGAGTGGTAAGCAGGATTGTATTGATGAGGAGACTATAATATAATTTAGTTTCAAAGAGTTTTATTTAATATATTCATGGAAGCAGAAATATTTTTAAGAGACAGCTTCAAAGTGATCTAAAACATGGGAAGATGAGTTAATATGTTATTTGAAAGTGAAAAACTGCACGGAGAAATGCCTAAAAGAACTTGAGTGGATGGTCGAAGTTTTAAGAAGAGGACTGACAGCATAATGTTTCAAGATACATGTGCCCGCCCACTTGCTGGAGAAAGGACCCTGGGACTTAGAATGCAAATAATGGCCACAGATTCACAGCATGCAGAAATTGAAAGCAATCTTTTCTTAAGAGACGGCAGGTTTAGACCTGAATGAACTGAAGGTTACATGAAGGGCTGGAGATGAGGAAAAGTGTTGCTTTTATGAAAGCAATTAATACATTCTCTGTGATAAATTATAAGCCCCTAAAGTACCTTGAAATCACTATGCAGTGACAGCAGGCAGCAGTATAAGTACAAGTATAAGAGAGAAAAACATTTCTATACACAGCAATAACATTTGAATATAAGTGGAAATAGCATATATACTATTAGCCAGAAATGATAGCTCTTTAAATATTGACATAACACCTCAGATATTTCATAACACAAGCATGTCATTCACACTGTGCCTTATATTTAATGAGAAAAGTATTATTGAACACTGTCATAAGCACTTGGGCCACCAGAATGAACAAGAACCGCCATGTTCTCCTTAAGTTCAGAGGACAGATAAGTATTCAAATCACAGTCTATATCATTTGAGATTGTTTTAATGGGTTATGTATTTAAGAAATCACCAGAAGTCTACTTGTGTACATAGACCTAAGCAGCATTGTGGTAGGTACATAATCTTGTGTCAACTTGAGGATATTAGGAGTGAAGGGGTGGAGTCTAGCTTGTCAATCAGGCCACAGCCTGATGGTGCCTCCTTGTGGGCGTGACCTTCTCATGAAGATTCTGGGAACTTCCTCTCTCCTTCCAGGTGGACCACACTCACTCTCTGCATCACCTTCCTGGTGGAGACATTCAGAGAGCTGGAGGAGCCAGCGAGGAGATGCTTCCACCTGTGTTGGAGCCACAAGACTTTCCACCGACAAGCCTGTGATCTTCCTGCATATGGCATCATTGCATGTGCTGCATGAGTCTGAAGAGGGATTTATGGACTAATAGCAAACATATGGGCTAATATACAACTGGTCATTGATAGCAAGCTCTCTCTTACACATATATGAGTGTCCTTGGATTTGCTTCTCTAGTCAACCCAGACTAACACCTGTGTTCATTCACAGATGTGTGTCAAGCAGATCACACAGCTGAAAGCCGCAGCAGCTTCCTATGCTGGTGGTGGGTACCTGAACTGCAGGTGACTATGAGTCATTGACTGTCCTCCAGAACAATGTTTCTCAATGTGGACCACAACCCAGTCTGCATATGACTCATGAGTTGAGCTTTTTAGAAATGCAGACACTGGACCCTTCCCAAGAACCTGATACATCTTATCTGGGCGTCGGATACTGGGGTCTTCATTTTAAAGGCTATGACCATCTAACTCTCAGGCAATGTTTCAAAAGGGTGCTTTTGAGTCTGATATATGACTTTCATACATTTAAACCCTTGACCTGTTGGTAAACATCAAAGCACATAGATATCAATTGCTTTATTTTACAGTGACACTATGTTGTTAACTTAGTTCTGTTCATTGTCACATATGAGACTATTATTTCCTAATATACTGAGGACAACCCAGTTATTTCCTTGTTTGCATTTATGTGCTTGCTTTCATTTAATTATATCATTTTATACTTCTCTCTACTAAATCAATTCCGTGTTTGCTGAGATTTTAAAAAATAAGCTGGCTACTGTTGTAAATGATCTCTCTATTTTTGCAGTGCGTTAGTCTGGGTGGACTAGAGAAACAAATTCATAGACACTCATATGTGTATAAAAAGAGAACATTATGTAAAGAGCAATTGAATATTAAGAAAACATCCCAGCCCCATCCAGATCAAGTCCATAAGTCTGACATTAGCTCATATGTCTGATACTAGTCTATAAATTCCTCTACAGACTCATGCAACACATGCAATGATGCCAAATGCAAGAAGATCACAGGCCATTGAGTGGAAAGTCTTGTGGATTCAGTGGTAGTGGAAGCATCTCAGCGTTGGCATGGGTTTCCACTTGACTCCTTCAGTTCTAGGGCTCTGGCTCCATCAGTGTAGGTCCACGTGGCTTGTCAACAGGAATTTGAAGCAGCGTGTGTGTCCCACCTCCAGGGAGGAAGACTGGAGTTCCCAGAATCCTCAGAAGAAGGCCATGCCCAAACAGAGGCCTCATTGGCCATGACCTGATTGGGTCCATGATGATGAACATATTTACTAGGGCCATAATCAGCTTCTTCTCTTCTTTCATTTATAAAGATAAACAAGAAAACCTCTTCTCAGCTCCCTTCTTGGAATGATTTCTATGGAGCGTTACCCTCCCATTAAGCAGTGACATCATTAGGGTGTCATCCAGTGTAGTGACTTACAATGTCACCCACCCTACCCCAAATAGGCAGGATAGGTGCTGAAACACCCCCTGGTGGGTGGGGCAGCCTCACCCCTCCTTTTTGCCAACACCACTCCTAGCAGCACCTCTCCTTTCCTATTGACTAAAGCAGAGACCATCTCTTCCAACCAAAGGCAGGAGGAGGTTAGTGATAGTGATAAGTTAGCACACTGGGTGACTGGTGACACCGACTTTAACCAACCCTAGTGACATCAGTGCTTTGGCATCTCCTCTCCTTGTAACTCATGCCTATCTAACACTGCCTGTTTATTCTGGGTTCATTTTGGTGTTACTCTCTCTGACCATGTCTGGGGTTATGGTACACACCTCCAGCAGCCTCCTGGTGATGTCATCGCTACTAATAACCTCAGCTATAACTAACCCCCCTCTTGCCTTAGCATCTAAGATATTTTCATTAAAAAAAAAGACTATTTTCTTTGTATGTGATTTACTACCTGATTGATACAAACATCACATCTTCACCACAACTGTTTAGGGTGTGAGGATATAAACAAAAGTTCTTGAGCCAGTATTCCAGAAGTATGCTGCCCCCCCATACTTTAAAATTAAGGAGAAAGGGTTAAAAACAAATCTAGTCATTGATAAAGCAAAGCTAAATTCATTGCTATTGAGATGATTCCAACTCCTGGTGACCCTGCCGGAGAGGGTAGAACTGCTCCTGTGGGTTTCTGAGACTAATTCTTCATGGGAAAAGAATCACCGCTGAACTTTGAGTCCCAAATCCCACAGGTCAGAAGCTGAGAGAATGTCCCTCCTCTCTGTGGGGAGTTTACTGTCCTTCTGGCATTAAGTACCTTTAAAACCTGCCCTTTTTAGATTTTGAGAACAGTCACGATGAAGTAGCTATCGTAATATACCATGGCTTAACTGCTGCTGCTTTGTTATATGTGTCCTAATTTAATGTTTCATTTTTCCATTTATGGCCCAAAGCAATGTAATCATCCAGGATACAATGTAATACACTGAAAAAAATTAATGCACAGTAATAAGTGGGACTAATTGCTATTTTACGTCACACAGTGATGTGTAACCAGTAGACGATTAATAAATATTAATTTATGACTGTGAGAGTTAGCCCTGGAGGCAGTGAACATGGAATTTTGAGTTAATTTCCCTTTTCTGAGTCACCATCCAATCAGAAAAAAGGCATTTTTATTTTTCAGTTTCACAACCCACAAAAGGAAATAGTTCCCATTCACTATTATCAACCTAGGATAGAGAAATAAATGCAAAGGGATTAACTTAATACTTGTCTTTGTGTGTGAAGGTGGCTGCTGGCCAGATGTTCATAGGCTCAAATGAAGAATTAAAATGAAATGTGTTTGAGTTGGGAAAGATTAAGGTTAGATGATGAAATCCTGGCATGCCCCTTCTGGAAAGCTTTGAACTAGAGCCCTTCCTGTTTCTGAAGGCTGGACTGGAGGACTTCTTTTACAGATGTGACACCACAAATTAATTGTTAATAAAATGATTACTGTCAGAGTCATTATATCTCAAGTGTGCATTGTTGTTATTATTAGATGCCATTAGGTTGGCTGTGGCCTATAGCAGCCTTATGTACAGCAGGAGGAAATATTGCATAGTCCTGTACATACTGTTTTGGCCACTGTTAATCCACCATCTCTGCTCTTTTTCACTGACCGCCTACCAAATCTTTTGCATAGACCTTTCATCCAGCAATGAAAGCATAAACTATTACTTTACAAGGAAAAATTACAAAACCCTACTACAAGAAAGAGACCCACATTAATGGAAGAATATTTAATGCTCATGGATAGAAAGAATTAGCATGGTGAAAATGTCAATACACCCCAAAGCAGTCTTCAAATATAATGCAATACTGGTCCAGCTTCCAATATCATTTGACAAAGAGAAGGAAAAACTAAGCACCAACTTGATATAGAAAGGGGAGATACCCTCAATAAGCAATGTACTACTAAGAGACTTCTCATTTCCTAATATCTAAACCTACTGTACAGCCATGGTAGTCAAAACAGCATGGGACTGGTACAGCACTGGACACATAGACCAATGGAAAATAATTTAGAACCCAGAAGTAAATTCATTTTAATTTACCTAAAGAAAGCTGATCTTTGACAAAGGATCAAATCACATTAAGTAGGGGAGATATAGTAGCTATAACAAATGTTGCTGGGAAGCTTGGAGTTCCATTTGTAGAAGAATAAAGCAGGACCCACGTCTCATCCCATATGCAAAAATGAACTCTAGATGGATCAATGATCTAGATGTAAAACCTAGATATATAAAAACCATAAGTGAAAAATTGGGAGCCAACAGTGACCCTAATATATTGCATAACGACACTATCAAACATAAAGAAAAACAACAGAAAACAAAAGGGTGACTGGAACCTTCTAAAAATTAGATATTTATGTGCATCAAAAGACTTCATAAAAAGTACACAGAGAACCCACAGAATGGAAAAAATTGGCAATGATATATTGGATAAGGGACTGATATCTAAAATTTATGGGAAACTTAAATATCTCCACAAGAAAAAGAGAAACAATTCAATTTAAGAATGGGTAGAGGATATGAGCAGACATTTCATCAAAGAAGATATTCAGATGTCGAACAGACATGAAGAAGTGCTTGCAATTATTAAGCATCTGAGAAATGCAAATCATAACAACAATGAGCTACCACCTCACCTCAGCAGTAATAGCAAAGTCCAAAAAACACCAGAAAATAATGATGGCAAAAGTGCGGAGAGACTGGAACCCTCATACTCTACTGGTAGCACTGAAAGTGGTATAACCACAGGGGAAAGTGACACGACATTTCATCAAAAAGGATTCATCAATCCTTCCACTTGGTGTATATCCTGGAAAAATAGGAGCCAGGACACGAATCTGTGCACCAAGGCTCAGCAAAGTACTATTTACAACAACAACAAGATGGAACCAACTTAAATGCCCACTGATGGAAGAATGGATATGTAAACATTGGTACATAGACACCATGGAATACTATGCAATGTTCAAGAATAGTGATGCATCTGCATAATACCTTATAAAATGGATGAGCCTGGAGGACATTGTGTCGAATGAAATGAATCAGTTATGAAAGGACAAATAATGTATGGAGCCACTATGGTAAAAAGTCAAGAAAAGGTTTTCATACTGAAAGAAATTATGGTTTCAAGGGGTGGAAGGGGGAGGGAAGGGAAGTCATGGGTAGACAAGTTTTCATTTGGCCAAAGGGAAGGCCATGTACAGTAAGAGGGAGGTTGGCAAAAACAATGATGGAGGCAGGACAAGACACTGAAAGGCTTGCAAGAATTATATCTGCAGAGGCAAATCCAATTGTATTCACAATCCTGCAGTAGAGGTGGTCTGAGAGTAGATGTTTGGAGAGACATGGAGGCGGATCGGGTGTGGAAAGGAGAGTGTGAACTCAAGATGGATCAAAGACCTAGATGTAAAACCTAGACATACACTCCCCCAAATAATTAAGCTTGAAAGAATATATATATATATTTACTTTACTATCTTTACTATAAAGATAAGTGAGCGTGGTGGAGCTTACAGGGAGCAACATTATAAAAACATCCTAGATGTAACCAAACACCTTGAGGAAATGAATTCTTGGGCGCCTGGGAGCAGGACCATTATTTAGGGGACTCTAAGGTCAATTGATATAACATAGCTAACAAGGACAGTGGTCTGCAGTGTTTGCAAAGTGAGTAAGACCTGCTGGAATTATCCAGGGTGGCCTGTCAAAGCAGGTCTACACTTAATCCTTGACTACCACCAACTGCACCATGAGAGAAAGAGGAAGCTTTCTATTTCTGCAACGTTTTACAGTCTCAGAACCCACAGGGGCAGCTCTAACTTGCCTTTTAGGATCGCTATGAGTCAGCAGTGACTTGATGGTGGTGGGTGAGATGGGTGAGTGAGAGTATGAAAGTTTTTCATTGTTAGGGGGGCATTGAGTAATTTTGTTTTCTGAAAAGGGGGCAGTAGGCCAAATAAGTTTGGGAACCTATGGTCTACAGCTTACTTTAATGAATAGCAGATGCTTGTGAGCAATGATCTAAGGTGCAAATATTGGTCTCTCTAGCTCTGCAGGAAAGAGGAATGCTGAAAATCAAAAGACACTTGAAAATAGTCTAATGACCTAATGGACCATGCAAGCATCAGTCTCCACAACCCCAGGACCAGAAGAACTAGATGCTGCCTGGCTCCTACTACTAACTGGCTAGGATCACATTAGGAGATTCAGGATAGATTGGGAGAAAAATGTGGAATAGAACTCAAAATCATAAGAGAGAATCTTACTGGTCAGTTGGAAGGAAGCTGGGACCTAAGACTATGGCCCTTAGACACATTCAGGTGTAGAAGTGAGCTCATCCTTCAGTTAGAATAACCAATAATTTAAGATAAAAAGGGCAGCGTTTATCTAAGGATAAAGTTCAGAGGGTTAGTTGGGGAGGTATGGAAACAGGAACCATAGGGAGGAAGCAAGATAGGTGATGTTGCAGTGTGGAGTTTGCAGTCAATGAGATGAAACACATCTTCACCTAATTCACAATAAAATGTTTTTGTTTTATTTTTAAAACCATTTTATTGGGAATTAATACTGTTAAATCCTTTCATAGTTCAATCACATCAAGTGGTACTGTACAATTGCTACCACAATCAGTTTCAAACTTTTTCTTTTTTTTTAGATAAATTTAAGACATATTTATTGAACACCTTCTTTGCATACCCTTTTGGGGTTAGTGGACGGTCCCAAATATGGCTCAAGCACGGTGTATTACTTTCCCAGGGCTGATGTAACACATCACCACCATCTGGGTTGTTCAAAATACAGAAACGTGTGTACTCCCAGTTCTGTGGGCCAGAAGTTAGAAAAATCAAGGTGTCAGAGGGCTGGGCTCCCTCTCAAGCTGTCGAGAAGAGTCGAGCGTTTGCTTCTTCCAGTTTCTGATGGTTCTCAACCTTTGTTAACACGAGTCTGTTCCAACTCCAGGGGCCAGCGCACACCAGAATGAAGTACTGCCAATTGCTGCAGCCTTCTTCCTGCCGTTGCTATGTTTCAGTCCATCGTGGCAGCCACGGTGCTAATATATCTCATGGAAGGTCTTTCTCTTTTTGACTTCTTTTCCTTCTTGACCTCCTTGACATCAGCTTCCTTTTACCACACCATGCCACCACTGTACCCCTCAGAAATCTTTATTCAACTTATAGCCCCTGTAGGTTCACCACAGGGTTCCATCTACTGAAAATCAGAAGAACATATCACAAACAGACTATTTAAATTCCAGAATTTAGAAAGATAACAATCAAGGGATATGGTTAGGGGATGATCAAAATTATCACAAAAATGAATAATAAGACACTGGATACTTATGTATTGAGAGCCATGAAATGCTCACCATCTTTGATCCGGTAATATCTAGACTCCAGAGGTAAAAAACACAAAACCTACTGCCTTTGGGTGCTTTCTAATTCCTTGGGACCCTACGTGTTACAGAGTAGAACCAATTCTGAAGAGTTTTCTTGGCTGTCATCTGTATGAAAGCACATCACCAGGCCTTTCTTTCTCCCATGATGCCGGTGAGCAGGTTTGAATTGGCAACATGTCAGTTACCGACTAAGTGGGAAACGTGCGCACTACCCAGGGATTATGACTTCAGCGCCAAGGTTAGCAAGCTACAGGCCTGCAGGCCATGCCTGGTTTGGCAGCTGCTTTTGTACAGCTTATAAGTGCAGAATATTTTTCACATTGGTAAGTAGTTTTAAAAAAAGAATCCAGTATAGTTGAAATGTAAATTTTCGTGCACACATGTACATTTTATTTGAACCCAGATCTCTGTATATTTATTTATATATTTCCCATGACTGCTTTCACACTACATCAGCAGAGCTGAGTCATTGAGTTAGAGATCATATGGCGTGCACAACCTGGAGTATTTACTATCTGGCCCTTCACATCACAGGGAAAGTTGGTTGACTTTTGGTTTATCCAGAAGCAGTGATCCCCCAAATGTGGGATGACCTATATGGAAAAGTTTGCCATCATATCTCTAGTAGAAAAACTATGCATGCTCTCCAAGTACATAGGAACTGTTAGATCCATTGTGGCATACTTCCTCGACAAAAATATTTAAAACCATTGAAAATGAAGACAATGATCAATAATAGGGAACAAAACAGTTATATTAATTAAATATTTTTCCAATTTATCATTTTTGGGAGCTCTTACAGATATAACAATCCATTATTCAATTAGATCAAGCATAATTGTACAATTGCTGCCACCATAAGTTTCAAAACATTTTTTTTCTTGAACTCTTTGATATCACCTCCCTTCCCCATACTATCCCCCAGGAACCCTTATTATTATTATTATTTTGCCATATCTTACACCATCTAGTGTATCCATTCACTTATAATTCTGTTATTCATTCCCCTTGAGTGGTGCTACACAGTCATCATTGCTATCGGTTTCCCCTTCCCTCCCCCCATTTCCCTTACCCTCATGGAACAATACCCTGATTACTGTTTTTGAAGGATTATCTAACTTGGTTTTCATTCACTGAATGATCTTAATTATACTAATGAACATATGCAGGTCTAACACGATTAATGAGGTAAAACTATGACCATAATAATAAGGGGAGGAAATTTCTTTTTTTCTTTTCTTTTCTTTTTTAACATTTTATTAGGGGCTCATACAACTGTTATCTCAATCCATACACACATCAATTGTGAAAATCGCATTTGTACATCGTTTCTCAAAACATTTTCTCTCCATTTAAACCCCCGACATTAGGTCCTCATTTTTCCCCTCCCTCCCCACTCCCCCCTCCCGCATGAGCCCTTGATAGTTTATAAATGGGTATTTTGTCATATCTTGCCCTGTCCAATGTCTCCCTTCATCCACTTTTTGGTTGTCTGTCCCCCAGGGAGGAGGTCACACACAGTTCCATGTAATCGGTTCCCTCTTTCCTACCCATTCTCCCTTTACCCTCCCTGTTTTGCCACTCACACCACTGATCCTATAGGGCTCATCCGTCCTGGATTCCCTGTATTTTCAGTTCCTATCTGTACCGGTGTACCTCCTCTGGTCTAGCCAGTCTTGCAAGATAGAATTCGAGTCATGGTAGTGGGAGCGGGGAGGAAACCTTTAGGAACTAGAGGAAGATTGTATTTCTCATCATTGTTACATCGCACCCTGACTGGCTCATCTCCTCCCCGAGACCCCTCGGGGAGGAAATATTAATGAGCTAGTCATTAAAGAACTAGTCATCAGTGCTATCCTGCACCCTGGATTATCAGCCTTTCCATGTGGCCCTTCCGTGAGGGACTGTCCAATTAATTATCTTAGAGATGGGTTTTGGATCTCCACTCTTGTCTATGCTCTTTCACGTCAATCTGATTGCTTGTTTCTGAATTTCTGATAGCTATTCCTGTTGAAAATTCGTGATCACACAGGCTGGTGTGCTTCTGCCATGTGGGCTTTGTTGCTTCCCTGCTAGATGGCTGCTTGTTTAACTTCAAGCCTTTAAGATCCCAGAGGCTATGTCTTTTAAAAGCAAGGCACCATTCACTTAGTTATGCACCCATTTTGTCTTCAGTGACTGTGTTGGGAAGGTGAATATCATACAGCACCACATTATTAGAACAAATGTACTGACGTGAGATTTAAGTAGAGGCCCAAAGCCCATCTGCTTCCTAGTTGTGAATATATATATACACACACACACATATATAAACATTGTATATGTGTATAAATGTATATATATACATCATGTGTATATATAGTTGTATATATAGAGAAATATACCTCTTTATAAATTTACATATCTACATTTATATATATATGTATATATATATATTAAACTTTCTTCTTTCCTCTTTTCCTTTTTTCTCTCCTCCTGGCTCACTATCATGTTTACCCATCATTCATCTCTAAGTATTACCTTTTGGATACATTTCAATTGATCAAACATGACCAGGAATGCTACATGATCCTCACGGTCATTTTTAGAACCCTTGTTAATTCCCTGTCCCTATTGGTATTGGCTCACTACTCCCCTCCCCCTGCCTCCTCCCTTCCTTTGTCCCTCCATTCCCACTCCCTGTAACTGTAGGTCCCATTGCTGTCTCCTTGGGATTGCTTATCCTGCCTATCTTATATAGACAGACACCAAAAGAAAAAGAAAAAACAAAGACCATACAAATAGTTCCAAGTCTAACTGCTATCTTAACCCAGTGTAGATGAGCTTCTCTCTGTTAATTAACGAGCAGTTGGGTGTTAGGTGGTATTTCATAGTTGTTTGAATTTGCATTTCTCAGATAGCTAATGATCAGGAACATTTTCTCATATGTTTATTGGACATTTGGGTTTCCTCTCTTGTGAATCCTCTGATCAAGTCTTTTGCCCATCTCCTCACTGGGAAATTCATTTTTTTTCTTATTGTAAGCTTGCAAGATTTTATAGATTTTAGTGTAAGCCATTTTCTGATATGTCATTGCTAAATATCTTTTCCCAGTCTGTGAGCTCTCTTATTACTTTCTTGATGAAGTCTTTCGATGGGCACGTGTTTTATCGTTGTTATGTCCCATTCATCTATTTTATGTTCCTCTGAGTGTGCATCCTTCCTTATTTCTGATAGTCCATGTATTCCTTGTTCTTAGCTTTGTCCCAAATTTCTCATTGATGATCCTAATAGGTTGTGGTTTTACCTCAAGGTCTGTGATCCATCTTGAATTTATTCTTGTGTATGGAGTGAGGTAAGGATCTTGCTTCATTTTTCTGCAGGTAGATACCCAGTTTTTCAGCACCATTTGTTTAAAAAGGCCTCTGCTTCCCATTTGATCTATTTTTTGGCCCTTATCAACGATCGATTGTCTGTATGCTGCTGCATTTATCTCTGGATTTTCTGTTCCTGTCCATTGGCCTGTGTCTCTATCATTATACCAGTACCATGCTGTTTTGACAACTGTGGCTGTATAATAAGTTTTAAAGTCAGGTAATGCAAGCCCACCCACTTTATTCTTCTTGAAGAATTCTTTGCCAATTCTGGGCTTCTTCCCTTTCTATATGAAGTTGGTAGCCAGTTTTTCCATTTCTTTGGAAAAATAATGCTGGTATTTGTATCAGGATTGCATTGAATTTATAGAGTGCCTTAGGTAGGATGGACAGCTTTACAATATTAAGTCTTCCTGCCCATGAGCATGGGATATTCTTCCATTTGTTAAGGTCCCTTTTGATATCTTGTAATAATGTTCTATAGTTTTCCTTGTACATATCTTTTTTTTTTCTTGGCTAGGTATATCCCTAGATATCTGCTTATGCTTGGCTATTGTGAAGGGTACTGCCTTCTTGATATCCTTTTCTGTAATCCCATCAGTTATATATAGGAATCTGATTGATTTCTGCTTGTAGATGTTGTATCCTGCCACTCTGCCATACTCCTCTATCACTTCCAGCACTCCTACAGTGAAGCCTTTGGGGTTCTCAATAGATAAAATTATATTATCTGCAAATAATGATAATTTCACTTCATCTTTGCCCAGATGAATACCTTTGATGTCTTTCAGTTGCCTTATGTTATTAGTTGGACCTCCAGGACGATATAGAATAAAAGTGGGGTCAAGGGCCTCCCTGTCTGGTCCCCTTTTTCAGTGGAATGTTTTAGTCTTTTGTCAATCGCTTGAAATGCTGGTTGTTGGTTTTTCATATATAGTTTGGATTATATTGAGGTAATTTCCTTCCAAACCCATCTTCTTGGGTGTCTTAATTAGGCATGGGTGTTAAATATTGTCAAATGTCTTTTCTGCCTATATTGATATTATCATATGGGTCTTGTCCTTTTACTTGTCAATGTGGTGGATAATGTTGATGAATTTTTTTAATGTTGAATCATTCCTGCATCTTTGGTATGACTCTTACTTGGCCATGATGAATTATTCATTGTATACACCTTTATGTATTCTATCAGCCAGAATTTTGTTAAGGAATTTTGCATAATGTTCATTAACATACAGGCCTGTAGTTCCCTGTTCTTGTGGGATTCTTATCCGGTTTTGGTATCTGTTATACTAGCTTCGTAGAATGTGGTTTGGAGTTTAGCATCCATTTCAATGCACTGGAAGAGCATGTGTAAAATTGGCATCAGCTCTTTCCTGAGTGCTTGGTAGAATTCTCCTGTGAAGCCATCCAGAAATTTTAAGTTGGTAGTTCCTTGATAACCTTATCTGTTTCTTCTTTTGTTATGGGTTTGTTCAGGTTCTTGATGTCTATATGAGATAATCTGGGAGGGTTTGTTTTCTCAAGCATTTGTCCATGTCTTCCAATTTGTTGTATTCGTTGGAATACAGACCTTCATAGTACTGTGCAATTAGTCTTTTAATTTAATCAGGGTCTGGTGTAATTTCCTGCTTCGTCCCTCATCTTTGATATTGATGTCTGTTTCTCCCTATCTTTTGTTAGATTTGCCAACAGTTTTTTGATTCCGCTAATCCTTTTGAAAAACCAGCTTTTTACTTCATTGATTTTTGACTTTGTTTTCTTGCTTTCCCGCTTGTTTATCTCCACCCTAATTTTTGCAATTTCTTTTCTTTTGCCATTAGAAGGGTCATTCTTTTGACTCTGTTTCAACTGCTGAAGGTTTTGTGAGAGGGTATCAACCACAATTCTCTCTTCCTTCTTCATATGTACATTTATTGCTATCGAACATCCTCTGATAACTGCCTTTTCTGTATCCCATAGGTTTTGTTATGCTGTACTCCCATTCTCCTTAGTTTCTAGAAATTTTCTAAAGTCGTCTCTTGTTTGAGCTAGTACCCATTCCTTTTAAAGAAGAAAATTATTCATCTTCTAGGTATTTGCCCTTGTTTTTGGTGTCTCTCTTTTGCTTATTTTCAGGTTTACAGAGTAGTGGTCAGAGAAGAAAGTCTGAGTGACCTCTATATATCTGAATCGACTCAAACTTGACTTGTGTCCCAACATGCTGTCTATTTTCAAATACGAGTCATGTGCACGTGAAAAGAATGTGATTTTTCATGCTAAGTGAAGTA
>NW_022103918.1:13089640-13091419 GCF_000313985.2 Echinops telfairi
TTTTTTTTGCAGTTGGGTGGAAAGCTCTGAATGTCTATCAGGTAGAATTGTCTAATTGTAGAGTTTCGTTCTGTAGCCTGCTTGTTGGGCTTCTCTCCCACTGACCTGTCTTTCTTGGAAAGCAGTGTATTGAAGTCTCCTATTATGATGATTGATCCTGTGATTTTTTTCACCATCTTTTAAGTGATTTGACTGACAAATTTCATGAGTATATCATTGGGTGCTTCTATGTTTATTAGATCACTGGCTCTTGGTCTACTGATCCCTTAAGCATTATATAGTGCCCTTCTTTATCTCTTGTTATGTTCTGCACTTTGAGATTGATTTTTGTCAGAGATTAGAATAGCAATTCCTGCTTTTTAAAAAATGCCATTAGCTTTATATATTTTTTGCCAGCCTTCCCTGTTTTTGTCTCTGAGCTTGAGATGTGTCTATTGCAGACAACAGATCGATGGGTTTTGTTTCCTAAGTCAGTCTGCTATCCTTTGTCTTGTAATGGGTGAATTCAGACCATTGACGTTCAGAGTTACTACATCCATCTGTGGATTCTTTGCTGTCATCTTGTACTATTTGTGTTAGATATTTCTCTCCTTAGCAGTGTGATGTGTATATGTGTGGGGGTTCATTCTTGTCTTCTTTTCATCATTGAGTCAATGATATTTTGGGCGTTGCTTTCAATGCATTGACTTCTGGATAGTGTTACACTATGTGGTGTTCTCATGTTTGTGCTCTGTGGATGTTAGTCTTCTGTCCAAAGTGTATTGGAAACAATTTTTGTAGTGCTGTTTTAAAATTATTTTTAATGTATTTAAATTTTTTTTTCCTTGTCCCAGAAAACTCTTACCTCTCTATTTTGATGGATAGTTTGGCAGGATAGAGGATTCTTCAGGTATCATTATTCTTCAACTTTCAGAAGATGTTACTCCACTCTCTTATCTTCTTCATGGTTTGTGTTGATAAGTCTAAGTATATTCTTATCTGATTACTCTTACAGGTGACTGCATTTTTTTTCTGTAGATGCTCTTATGATCTTCATCAAAGTTGGATAATTTGACTACTGTATGCCTTGGTGCATTCTTCTTGGGGTTCAGTCGAATTGATGTCCTCTTTGCTTCCTGGATGATTGTCTGATTTTCATTCATTAAATTTGGGAAGTTTCTTCCAGGAATTCCCTATTTTGGCCATTGTGTTATTCATTGTGTCTTGTTCTTGTATCCCAGTTATTCAAATATTGTTCCTCTTCATAGAATCTCTTATTGTTCGGGGGTTTGCTTCAACTTCTATGATTATCTTGGTTGATTGCCTTTTCTGTTTGTTGAATTCTGCTTGGCTATCTTTGAGGTCGCTGATACACAAGCCATGGCAGCCCTACAGTGTGTATGGGGGTGGGTGGGTGGGCAGGGTGGGTCAACACCATGGGAAGGTTGGTCCATGGGCCAGAGCAGAGCCCTGGGGTGCTGCGATGGCTGATCTCACGTCCCACACCTCTCATTCAGCCTCCCATACCCCAAACCCAGCTATTGTTCCAGGAATCCCAATGTAGTCACCCTATCCCAGTGCCAAGTCTTTTAATTTTATTTATAATTATTTTAAAATCATTTTATTGCGGGCTCCTACAACTCTTATCACAATCCATACATCCATCCATTGTGTCAAGCACATTTGTACATTTGTTGCCATCCTCATTCTCAAAACATTTGCTTTCTACTTGAACCCTTGGTATCAGCTCCCCATTTTTGCCCTCCATACTCATCCCCCCACCCCATGATCCCTTGATAA
>NW_022103918.1:13092281-13113627 GCF_000313985.2 Echinops telfairi
TGCCTCCTAGCTCTTTCCTCTATTTCCTTTTACTTTCCTCTTGTCCCACTATCATGTTCAGCCTTCATTTGGGTTTCAGTAATTTCTTGGGTTTCAGTAATTCCTCTCAGTTATAATGCCCTTGATCAAGCCCTACCAGGCCTCTTACACTCTCATCACCACTGATTTTGGATCACTTTTTGTTCCCTTGTCCCTGGGTTTGTTAACACCACTTCCTTTCCCCTCCTCCTCCTCTCCCAATTTCCCCACAACTGTTGGTCCCATTATTTTCTCCTCCAGATTGTTTATTCCACCTATCTTATCTAGATATACATGCAGAGATAGTATGCACAAAAACAAGACAGAGCAAAACAAAGCAACAAAACAAAACAACAACAAACTAATGACAAAAAATAGAAAAGCCTATAAATATTTCAAGGTCTGTTTGTTGACCTTTAGGAGTGTTTTCTGATTGAGTCTGATGGGGTACCATGCCCTGGCCCCAAAGTCTATTTTTGGTATTCCCTCGGGACTTCCTTGCTCTGTTCCCCTTCCCGGTCAAGATTGAAACTGCATGGTGGGGATTTCAGCAGAGTCCAGACACTGGGACTGCTGCTGACTCAGTTTCTGTCTTAGTCTTCGTTAAAAAGAAAAAAGAGCAGCTTCCCATCTCAAATCTTTTCTGATTTCTTCCCAGACCCGGAGATCCAGCAGGCAGGAAAGCCTTCCCCACCACTCAAAAAATACAAACAAGCTTATTTACCAACAGCTGCATCAACTGGTCAAAGTCTCTGAAATTGCTTAAATGATGGGTACTTCAGAATGACCTAGGCACTCCCACCTGACCGAGGCTGTAATGGGTGGGGCTGGGGATGTCCTTGGACATGCAATTGGTTTTGGAGTGTGTACTGAAAACACTGCTATACACTGCTTCTCTCGTCTCCAATCAGGAAAATTACCATTGATTACAGTCCACTGGAGTCTTTAAATTAAAGAATACCACCATTCTTTGGCATTGATTTTTAGCTAGTTGAAGAGCTATAAGGATGAAATTAATACCAAAGGCAAAACATTTGTAAGACTATGCAACTGGCAGAATTCTGAAGGGAGGACACTAAGACATTACTGTGCATAAGATAACCATAACATGCTTAAGAAAAGAGCATGGTAAAATGATGTAATGAGTGATCTACCCCGCCCAGTGTTCTGTGGCTGCCAAGGCAGCAATAATCCACCAGGCTGGTGGACTAACGTCGGTAGTTGCTCAGTGTGAATGAAATAACATCTGGCACGCAGATGGCTGTGGAAATCAACCATCTTATTTGCTTGTTCTCTTTGATGACATTAGCTGCACATGTAGTACTTCTTCCTCCTATTTTAACTGCTAGAGATCGGTCAAGCCTCACACGTGTTTGGGCACAGTCTTCAGATCGTGTCAACTGCCCAAGACCTCAGATGTCAACCAAAAACTTGGACCATTCCTTCAATACTTTCACTTTCCACTCCCTGGCTACAAAGTCCAGGTTTCCCTTCAGGATTCTAGCAGCAGGTTTGTTAGCCTCTGGGACCTTCACCCCTTATTTCTGAACTCCTGGCTCCCACTATTCCCTTGGGTTTGATCATTCACTGAACTGAGTCACAGACCTCAGGGAATCTCTGTACTTACAATGAACAATTTTATTATAGAGCAAAAAGGAAACAAAAGAAGAGATGTATATAGTTACATCTGGGAGTGTTCTGGTGGAAATGGCATGTAGGTCATGTTTGAATTCTCTGGTTACACAAGGGAGAAGGAGAGTCCAACTCCACATTTACCCAGGAACGATCCCTATAGAGCAGAAGTCATGCATGCCTCCACTCTCCAACTTCTTTTACCCTATTCAGATACCAACTACCCATGCCACGATACTTTACTTTTCTACTAGGTTTGATAGTGTGTTGCAATGACACCACACAATATGTGAGTGATACTAGGGGAATTAATGGGTTACAAATTAGGATCAGAAAACATTAAGGATACAGTCCTTTTGCTGAAATGCCTTTTCTCAGCCACGCTTAAAGAGCACTCCACTCTGCAAGTCAGCCTCTTGCCTGAAGGCACTCAGCTTTGTTTTCCTGTGATCTGGAGAGGCCACGACCCTGTCTCATGGTGTCCGTGCTGCTGCAGCCATCTCAGATACACTCTGCTCTTGTGGCTTTTCCTTCTTGGTCATTGCATCTTCCCTGTTCCTGAGTCTGCCATGGCTCAATTTATATCCAATGGAATAGCAAAACTGACCAGTCTCCTTGAATGGAGCGTCCCATATCCCACTTGACTGCTCCCATCCAGTCACTTGGTGGGAGTTACAAAGACTATGGGTAGAAGAGCTATGCCAAGTAGTTTGACCACACTACCTTTTGCAACATGAAGCTTCTATGTTCTAGAGAGGAACTTGTTACTCTCTCAAATGTACTGGTGTTTTTCCCTACCAGGGAGCTCATGGCGTTTTCATGCCCAGACCTTTACTAGAGCCTAATGATATACTAATTGTATTACATACTAATGAGGTGCTCCCGCCAAGATGCACCTCATTAGTATAAACTCTCTAGTGTGGCCCCAAAGCTTTACTGAAGGGGTTTGAGTGATTGGGGAAATTCCAAGCACAAAGACCCAAATTTGGGGATAATGTTATATTCTTTACCCCATGGGGATACCCTCTTTTTACCTCTGGAGAGAATTTTTAGTCTACTTAGGGATATCCAAGTAGGGCTTCCAAAATTTATTTAAACTGACTAAGTCTGAATTGAGCAGCAATAAATAGTATTGAAGTAAAGAATAACTGAAGACTATGTTGTATTCTGGCCATCAGAAGAGGGGGACATGGAGAGAGTGGGCCTCATGTTACTATGACTATGATTCAGATATGAAGAAATGATGGCAGAAGAAAGAAGAAGAAGAAGAAAGCCTGAGATATTTAAAGGAAACATCTATATGTTTAATTAGTAAAAACCAGTTGATATCAAGTTATCATGACTCATGGTGATCCTACATGTGTATCAGTAGAGCTGTCTTCCTTAGGGCTTTCAGTGGCTGGTTTTTGGGGGTGTAGATCACCAAGCTGTTCACCTGAGGTACCGCTGAGTGATCCTGAGCTACCAATCAGCAGCCAGCGCATTAACCGCTTATACCAACCAGGCTCACTAAACCACTGAGTGATTCCTTAAAAGTCATCCAATCAGAATCTTAATCACCTGGAGAGACAGGATTGGACAGGATTAATATTTGCAGATTAAGGAAAATGTATCTCCCATATTTACTGAAATTCCACAAAATCGGAGGCTTATGGAAACCTGAAAAGTTCAGGGAAATAAGAAAATTGAGTTTCTTTGTACATTTGAGCATATACAATGTGAGTGAATTTCCTCCACTACTGCAATGGTTAAAATTAGGAGTTTCAAGAGAACAAACTGTGATAAATTATTCAGTATAACTTGATAGATCTTGGATAAATTTGGACCAAAGTATTATCTTTAAATTATCTTTAAATGGAAAAAATTCACTTGCTCTAAGTAAGAATTATCCTAAACCATTAATAGATTATCTTCTTCCAATAACACTAAAGCAGATTTCAAAATATCACACTATTTTAGGAGTCATCATCTATTTACTAACATCTAAACAAGTGGGTTGATTATCACTATTGAAATCCTTTCAAAATAACAAAGCACTATAAAAAAATCTACACAAACAACCCAGAATTGTATGCTTCACCCTCGTTCTTTAATTATCTATTGTTATAGTCTATTTTTGCCTCTGTGGCTTATGATTTGCTAATTCCAAGTAAGTTAGAGGAAATTTGCTTCAATTCAGAATTTGATATTTTGTGTTTGGGAATTCATTGAATAAATATTTATTGAGCATGTTTCTCTTCTAAGTTCAGCAGCCCCCCACCCCCCGTCTTTTGCCCTAGTTGTTAATCAAATGGGGGAGATTAAAAAAGCAACAACTTCGCTGATTCAATAATAGAAGAAATAATAAATGCAAATGCTCATCATCTGTCTGACATTGTAAGTATTTGTGATGACTTAATATAAAGTATCATGTTTCATCATCAACGACTCTGCAATTAGATCTTATTTCTATCCCTATCTTTCAGATGAGGAAACTGAGATTTAGAAATTAAGTAATTTGCTCAAAGTCACACACAATAGGAGCTGAAACTTAGACCCATTGGCCTTAACCTGTTGTCTTCCTTTAATGCCAACCATGTTCTAATTTCAGTTGCCTTGCTTTTCAATCAGAGTTGATCATGCAACTTTCCCTTAGTTGAGGAGATACATGTATGGACATCATTAATTTATTTATGCCACATTTATTGAATGTTTCTTAGATGTATACCACTGTATTAAACACTAGGAGGGGGATGGAATACAGATAGGCTTAGTAATAGAAATGGATTTGTCAACAAATATTGCATAAACAGCAAAATTAGAACCAAGCCAAGTCTACATAATTAACCCTGAGAACAACATAGAAGTTAATTGAATTCTTGAAAGAGTGGAATTCAGGTTGGGGATTAGATCATAAAATAATTTCCAAAGCTGGAGAAGGGGACATAGGAGGTTTGGGAAGAAAATGAGGGAAGATGTGCAGGCATAAGAGAACATAATACTGTCAAGTGGGTCAATACAAGGCAAGTGGGTCAGGCAGGAAAAGTAATTTTTGTAATCATTCTATTAGGGGCTCATACAACTCTTACCACAGTCCATACATACATCAATTGTGTAAAGCACATTTGTACATTCATTGCCCTCATCATTCTCAAAGCATTTGCTCTCCACTTAAGCCCCTGGCATGAGATCCTCTTTTTTCCCCTCCCTCCCTGCCCACTTCCCTCATGAACCCTTGATAATTTATAAATTATTACTATTTTGTTATATCAATGTCCAACTTCTACATACATGCGCTAGCTAAGGATGATGTCAACTAGAGACTCCTGGTTAGGGGTGGAGTGAAACCTGTCACTCAAGTTCCAGCCTGATGACACCTCTTTGATGTCATAAGCCTTCTGTATGAGGATGATGGGTTCTGGGAACTGCTCTCCCAGCTGCTCCACCCTCTTGCCCGCTGGCTCTATGCCTGCCTTGAGGGGTGGCTCCATGTGGGCTGCCCGGCCCTGAGAGTTGCCAGCACCCTGCCATGTTTCCACCGACTTTGGATCCATGTGACTCTGCACCCACTGGGCTGGGGTCTTCCTACATTCTCCATCACCTCTCCTGTCGACAGCATCAACTTTCAGATAAGTGAGTCTGAAGAGGGCCTGCCTTCCATTGAACTTGTCCACTCGAGGTGGATTGGGCTGAGATGCATTCTTTGGATGTAAGATTACTTGTTGATAAAAACTTTGTTTCATATCCATGTATGAGTGTCACTGGATTTGTTTCTCTAGACAATCTGGCCTAAAACAATGCTTATGAGGCCATTGAAAACACCATGGCTTTGGTCAGGTGCACTTCAAAGTAATACTCTTGCTTTTCAACACTTTACAGAGGTCCTGTGCAGCAGATTTATGTGAAGCAATGCATTATTTGATCTTTTGACTGCTGCTTCCATGAGCATTGATGTGGCTCCAAGCCAGACATCATTGGGGATGTCCCATGGAGCTTGGCTGAAAGCAGAGAATACCAGAAATGAGCTTACTTTGTGTTTATTGATTATGCCAAGGCATTCAGCTGTGTGGATCTTCAAACTATGGGTAACCTTAAATAAAAGGGAATTCCAGAACACTCAATTGCATGTATGTGAAACCTGTACATAATCAAGAGGCAGTTGTGCAACTAGAATAAGGGGTTTCAAAAAGCTCATGGAAAAATGTCGTTACTAGATAATGAGTTTCCACGAACTTTTTGAAGCTCCTCATACACAAAAAGTATTAGGACTTTGCCTTTACAGCAAAATCCAAGTGTGTTTCTCATTGTGAATACAGCATTTAAGGAAAGGGGATTTGATTTCCAAAGAGTCACTTTTGAGGTTGCAGGGAAGGAAGTCTTCTTTTCCAAACCCTTTATGGAATGCTTTTAAAATTATATCAGGGAATACTGCTTCTTTTAAAATCAGAAAAGATGTGTGTCAGGGTTGTATCCTCTCACTATACTTATTTAATCTATATGATGAGCAAGTACTAAAACTGATAGACAAGGATATTTTTATTTGCATATCTCTCAAAAATGCAAATGGAATATGTGACACATGCAATTTCTGTGTTAATTTCACACATTTCATTTAGTGGAAAATTGGAGGGCACGAGAGGCCGAGCTCTCATGGTTAAAGCATCCTAGGAAGGAGATGGGCAACGTTCATTGTTGTCAAGAAAACAGATAAGCCTTGTTTATACGCTAGTAAAGAGGAAGTAAAAATAAATCAGGAAACTTGCTTGCAGAAGCCATGCAGAAAAATGTTAGGCATTTTTGGAAGGTCAAATGCATACTTATAGGGCATCTTCCCTAATATTATACACATCTGATCTCTAAATGCCAACTTGGATCCACATTGATTGCTCTTCAGGCTCAAACTACTTAGATACCGGGCACATATGCCTCCCCCTCCTCTTTTCATTTCAAGCAGCTTGATTGAGATATAGTTGACATACAATAAACTGTACCTAGAGTACTCAGTGTGATACATTTGGACCTACACATAGATGCACCTGAAATTCTCCTATGGAGGATATGTAAGAGGATGCCACTGCCTTGGAGAACAGTTTTGCAGTATCTTAAAAAGATAAACATCATCTACCAGATGACCTAGCCCCAAAGAAATCAAAGTCTGTATCTGTACAAAAACTTGTACTTCATAGCAAATTTAATTGGTCCAAGACCTAAAGTGGCAGAATTCAACAAAATTACTCCAAGGGAAAGAAAATGCAGGCAAAAAATGTACTTATTAGCTCTATCAAGAACAAAACAATATTTCATAATAAAATTATTAAATTCCAAGTTTAAATATCAAGTTTCTTCAAAGTGCAATTACATGTATAAAAAATGTCAATTAGCTTTGCTTTGAAGCAGTATCAAACACCCTGCAAAGATCACTTGGGAACTTGCTTGTGAGATGCAGTGCCAAGGGCACCACGTGTATCACTAATCTCCACCACACCCACAGTGACTTAGGGATGATGTTGATCTCTCTCTCTGTGTGCACAACAAACAGGACGTGCGGGTCTTTATTGCTACGCCAGGAATTCTAACTGTGTCTATGGTCTCCAATTTATTCAAGAAGAATGCCCTCTTTGTGATGGTTTGAGTGGCACTTTTTATTTTCAAGTTAAACATTGCATAGGGAGGGGACCTTTATGGGCAACAGATGACTAGCTTTCAAGTGCTACAGAGATTCTGTACAATGATGGCGGTCAAACGTTCCATAATTGATTTTACTTCTTTATAAAATACTATTTGGAGTACCTAGTTGACACAAATAGTTACGTGCTTGGCTGCTAGCTAACCATCCAGAGATCCCTCTAACCAAAGTCCCAGTGGACTGATTCCATACAATCTCAGCCTTGAAAATACTGTGGGTACAGTTCTTTTCTGCACACAAGGTCTTCATGAGTTGAAGCTGATTAGATGGCAAACAACAACAACAATATGCTATCCATAATGATATAAAATATATTTATAAATGCAATTCTGATTTTCCACTATGCATGATAAAGAGTAGATAACTAAACTTGCTTTAATTGAGAAACTTAGGGAAGAAATGGACAAACGGCTGTGGTATTTTCATAAATTATACTACTGCTTGCCAAGAAGGAATGAGCAATTGAACCAGATCACAATTTGAATGGCAATTTTGAGTAAAAGAAATCAGACACGAAATGATGCATACTATATAATCTAACTTCTATTTATTTTTTTAAAGGAAGCAAAAACCAATCTAAAGTAATAGAAGTCAGAGAGTGATTATGGGATTGAGATGGGAACTTGTGAGGGAGGGAAGTTTGCTAGATCTGTGCATTTTATTGTTCATGAATAGTCAATTAGTTAAATACAATTCTTAAAAACTGGGAGTTATTAGATAGTCACCAGTCATTAACCAAAGAAAAAGTAGCTTTTTTGATAAATTTAAAGTATCTTACAAACTCTCCTAATTTCTCTCCTTCCTTTCTGGATCTTCTGCATTAACTGCCTATTGCTGGGTATCAAATTACCCCTGAAAGGCAGTGATTTAAAACAATGATCGTTATTTCATGGTTTGGTGGAACAAGATCTCAGACGAGGCACAGCAGGGATGCTCTGTCTCTCTTCCGTGTGTCTAGGGTCTCAGGTGTAAGACTGGACTCTGGGAGGCCTAGGATCCTCTGAAGGCTTGATGGGGCTCAAGCATCTGCTTTCAAGGTGGCCCACTCCTAGAGTGGCCTGCTCGTGCTGGCAAGTTAGTGCCTTTTCATGTGGTCTCTGTACAGGAGCCTCTCCTTGGGGACGCTTGAGTGTCCTCACAGCAGGGTGGCTGCTTCCACCGGACAGAGAGGTTCAGCAGTTGAGAGAACAAGGCAAACGCTCTCCTTCCTACGACACAGTCGCAAAGCTTACTTAATGATGCGTCAGCTACATTCTACTCTAGAAGCAAGCCTCTCAGTCTGGTCTCGTCCACTTCCATGGTGTTGATCCTGTCTCATGGGGATCGTCTAGTTACTGCAGCGGACAGCCTCACGGAGCCCGTGGCAGTTTTGAACTACGGACCCTAAAAGCAGTGGCCCTGAGACGGTGACTATAAATAATACCTTTTTATTTTCTATATTTATCTAGATCCTTCTAATGGACACATTATAATATGAAAATCAAAACCTAACTTCTCAAAAAGAAACGAATTTCATTTGTCCCACAAGTTGCATGTTTGCTGCATTTCCCCCATATTGCTTACTATTTTCTATAGTAGTTTTTACTTTGCTGATGTTTCTCTGGGAGAGAAATTAATGGTACCAGTAACTTTTCTATGTACTAATATCTTTGGCTTGATTTATAGGCTATGATAACTTTCAAAGGGAATGATAATTTGTCACCCTTTTTAAGCATCCACAGAAAGCGCTCATCACCTCAATCTCAGATCAAGAATTTCTATTGTGAAAACGAGACTTACTCCCTGTAAGGATCTCTCTTCAAGCCGCCCTTCTCCATGAAGATATTTCTAACTGTCTAGTTTATTGAACAATTTCTTTTTGAACTTCCATAACGTACATTTCACACAACTCATTCTTTATACGACCTTATAGTCTGTAATTTTCCAATGTTAAATCTGCATTCATTTATAATGTCTTATTGATTATCTACTGTATGCTGTGTCCATATTAAAGAAAATTAATATACTGGATTACAGAAAACAAACACATAGGAAACAGTATAATAAATACTGAAATTTATAAATACACACCGTGCTTTGTGAATTCAGAAAGAGTGTAATTTACTCCTTGTCCCTCACAATTGTCATTTTAAGCTATGGGAGGATTTAGCCCAAGAAGCTGCATTGGGCTTCTGCTATTCCAGTGTGCTTGCCCACTAGCATAACGGTTGGAAGCCAGGTAAGCTGGCTTGGCACTTCTTAAGTTTTCACCCACAAGGCCATGGCAGCAGGCTGAGTCAGGTGTGCTTTTGTGGGAAGCATTTACCTCCTAATGGATTTTCTTGCTGAGAGGGTCCCTCTTTTCCAGGTTCTTCCTTCCAGGAGACAATCTAGAGTGTGATAGCTTTGGGATCAATGAATAGCAGTTGGCATTAGGGCTGGTATAGGTGCCTAGCCTAAGCTGTGTTTTTCAGCTCACATCACAATCTGCAATGATGTCTAGGTCCAAACCCAGCCAGAAATTTGGAGCATTCTTACGTGTTAAAATCATTTAAGAAATTCATGAGGCTATGTGGCTGTGATTTGGGTCAGACTGAGTACCGTGAATGCCTTGTTTATAATGCTACCAATATCCTCCCATTGGTCATTTTTAAGTAAAGATGTTGTTTTAAATTTCTTTTTATAGCCAAGAGCTCTTGGTGGTACAGTGGATTAAACATTGGGATGCCAAACACATGGTCAGCAATTCAAAACCACCAGTTGCTTCCCTAGAGGAAAACGAGGCTTTCTGCTCTGGTCACAATGCACAGTCTCAGAAAGCCAACTCACAGGAGCAGTTCTACTCTGTCCGGTAGGGTTGCCAAGAGTCAGGCTCGCCTTGACGGTAGCGAGTTCTTTTGAGAAACAATTGATAAATAGGTACACAACAGACAGTTTGAAAACATGTAACTTAGTAGATGAAGGAATCATCTCTAGACCATATTTTCCTATACTTATGAAGGTCTGTTTAAATGATAAGCGTGCTGAGTTGTTGTTGGGCATGTTGGGTCAGCTCTGACTCACAGTGCCCCACGTAAGACAGAAGGGAACCCTCCCAGGTTCTGTACCACCCTCACCCTTGTAATACTGGAGCCCAGTGTTTCAGCTAAGAGGGCAATTTTTAAAAGAAGAGAAGAAAAGATAGATTAATATGTGAAGATTAAGGCAACTTTTTCTGTAAATCTGAAGGATTGTAATAAACCAACTTTTCTTATTCCTTACATTTATCAGACTCTCTAATGACATTTGTTTTAAAGCACGATGACTTAGACTTTCCTCTGGCAAGTCTAATCCAGATGGGAGAGAGAATTGGAAACTGCACCTGTACTTTCCAATGGCTGCAAGATTGCTTTTATTAATGCATATCTAAGATTGCACACTATTGCTTCATATTCAAACAAATAAGCTATTGCATCTACAATGAGCATGGTCTTTGACCTTCACCAACTTTAAGAATTTTAACTTTTGCTTAAGAAAACTCACTCATGTCATCCAGTTGACTTTGACGCATAGCAACCCTATAGGACAGGGCAGTACTGTCCTTGTGGATTTCACAGACTGTAACTGTTTGCAGGAATAGAAAGTCGGAGCGGCTAGTGATTTTTGAACCACTGACTTTGTGGTTAGCAGGGCTCCTTTGAACAAAACTCAACTCCCCAAACCAAAGCCACTGCCATCGAGCTGATTCTGACTCACAGAGACCCTATAGGACAGAGTAGATGTGCCCTGTGGATTTTGGGGACTTTAACTCTCTACAGGAATAGAAAGCCTCTTCTTCATCTCATGGAGTGGCTGGTGGTTTCATACTGCTGACCCTGTGGTTAGCAGCTAACATCGAACCTACTACACTACCAGTTGCTCAATATATTTGAAAATTTTCTTTGGGAAGTTACATCGAAGATGATTCAAGAGCATCATAGATAAACGCTATGCATCAGACTCCCCTGGATGGCAGTGAGTTTAGTTGAGATAATCAATCAGCCTCATTACTATTGCTTATACAAAGCTAGCCTGCGGCTGTTAAAAACAACAACAAACAAGAACAAAACTTAATCATCAACTTTAAATTGAAATTGAGTCAGAAGGAGTTAATTTATCTCAATTCCTTTCCTCTGCCCCCTACCCTCCAAATGACTAAATGGTTAATGTGCTTAGCCAGAGAGGAGTCCTGGGAAGAAAGAGGTAGCTCTCTTCTTCTGAAAGCTCGGGCATGGAATACCTGGCGGAGCACAGCTTTACTCCGACCCCCATGGGGTCACTATGAGTCAACGTTCGTTCCATGGCATTTGAAACTCGACATGAATGAAGTGTGTTTCTACCTAGTTCCTTAGGTTTTCACAGAGGAGCCTCCAATTCGTCGCACTACTTGCCCATGGTCTTGTGTGTTGATGGCAGTGTTGGGCCATTTCCAGGACTGACCAGCTCCCACAGCAGCAGTGCATGGTGACTTTGAAAGGAACAGCATTCACTTTTGCATACAAGTTCTGCTTGCTGAAAACTCCGTCTTGGGCTTACTGGATCAGCTGAGACTGGAGGATCCCCAGACTACTCTTTAACCCTTGCAGCGCAACGATCCCCTGACGTTAACTTATAGTTCAACAGCAGCCAAAAGGCTAGCTCGAAAAGTAAAGGCTCTCACCTGGGAGGACTGGGCGGTTTACAAAACCAGTGACCTGAAGCCAAATGGCCAGCAGCTCTACCACAGCACAGATGAATAGGTTGGGGTGGGGGCAGTGAGTTGGACTGGAGTCATTAAAATGGAGATAAGGAGAATGTTGACCATGAGACGAATATAACCAATCTCACTGGACAATATGTGTAGAACTTGTTTAATGGAAACATGTTTTTCCACGAGCACTTTCACCAGAAAAATACAATGCAACATCAATTACAAAATCAGCCTTTGGTGCCGTACACAATATTTTCCTCAATGAAAGGAGTCAGCATAGCACGTTGTGGCTACTGCTTTCTGTCAGTTGATTGTCTTACTGGATCTGGTAAGCTCAGATCAACCTACAAGGCTAAAAACAACACCCAAACCAAACCAACAAAACACAAGAACAAATGATCTGTACTTGTGTCTCTGTCCTCACAAGCCTACTTTGGAGATAGCATGGCCGACCTCACGGCCGTTGGTGAACTGACCTGGAGAACTCAAAGCAAGTGTGGATTTGGATTGGGTTCTCCCCATCGCCCCTTAGAAATCACCCTACGAAACAAAGATGGCAGTCCCGTGTCTCAAAAATAACTGTGGCAGAGGGCTACCTTGGTTTACCCATCCATCCTCAGCAATGCAAATGCTATTCAACTCTGCGTTTCAATCATACTTTTGTTTTATGACATTGTTCATTGTTTTTTGTGGCTATCGTGTCCTCAAAAAGAAGATAACACAGAATACTGCTAGACAAAGGAGTGGCTAAAACGAACTTTTCTTTTTCCTCCTATTTTGAGGAGTTTGACTCAGAACAGCTCCTTTGGCTGCAGAAAAGAAGACTCAACATTATGAGTGCTCAGCTTTTTAAAAGGAAAACAGTATTTTCACCACGATGCTGGTTTCTTTACCACGGGACCCAAAGTGAGGAAGAAAAGAGATCACCTTCAAACATACAGCACAAAAGCAAAACTCCTTTCAGATGGTGTGCCATTTCTGAGACTCTCCCTGCTTGCTTCCTCTTGACACGCTCTTCCCGGTGCGTGGCGACGTGCTCAGGATTCCGGCAGGGAGCACGGGAATATGTGTCTGAGGGACTGTTGGACAGTAGGCAGGGTTTTTCCCTTGGACGATTTCGATTCCTCCCTTCCGGAATGTTGGAATCTGTTAGCTATCTCTTGTTTTGAGTTTTGCTCGCCCTCTGTACACTGTTCAAGCAAACATTTGACCCTCAGTGAGAGGGATTGGCACCGTGGCTGCCCCAGTGGGCTGACACACAGCAGCAGTTGAGGCTGACAGGCCCGGGGGGCACGTCATTATTGTACAAAAGGTCTCGATGAGTCAAAGTGAATTCCACGGCACCTAACAACAACAACTTGTGTCCCTGACCCTGGATGGTTGTTCTGGAAAAGATGAACAAAGAAATACCTGATTTGCTCCCCATTCCTGCCAAAAGATCTCAAGCGCTCTTCAGGTTTGGGGTGCAATTTGAAGTAATGTTTATTGCATCCCGGAAGACGAGTATATCTCTTGACTCAAATTGCTTAATTATTCAACATTGAGCTAGAAAACTAAAGTGTAGATGGGGTTGGAGAAAAGGTGAGGATTCAGAAAGCACGGGAGACATTTAAATAGGAGAAATCAGTTGGTCGTGTTGCTGTTTTAATTTAGAAGCCGATGCTCTGTAACATGTTCGGAGAAGCGTAGGCACGCAGTTCTGTAGGATGGTGAAGCCTTTGTGGGTAGTGTGGGAGGTGAAGCAAAAGTCCCTTTGCGCGTTGTCACCTCTGATTGGGTTCTGCAAGCACGCTAATGTCTAAAGGTGTCAGGACACTCTGTTCATTGTGTCAGGAAAAGAAACTTCTCTGCTCTGAGCCCGACTGTGTGAATGAATATTCAGCACCTCCCGCTCAGATTCACGGCTAATGATGCGGATTTGGAGTTTTCCAGGGCCAATTGTGCGGCCTCCTTCCTTGGAGTTGCCTTTCTCTCTGAGCAGCTTCATTAGTTGTTCACACTTCCAGCAGAAGAAGTGGAGAAGGAAGATGAAACAACTTCATCTACTTTTCCCATCTGTATCCTCAGTTGTCCAGTTCTCTGGTTCGAAGGCAGTTTATGGGAGATACTGGTGTGCTCTGGGGAAGCCATCTGTGGCGCCATCAGATAACATAACGCAGGGCCAAGTCCTTTAAGGCAGGACTTACAGTATTCTCTTCATTCAAAAGACAGCAGCCTAAGCAGCAATGTTACTGCGGGGGAGAGATTCTTGGTTAAAAATGGCTCCAATCACCTTAGGGTTTGAACGCTGCAGTGTTGACCAAGATCAAAAGGGTATCGGCACCGCATGTCTATGTGTGAGGGTGGAAGATCGCTGAGATACACAACTAAACAGGTCTGGTGCCTCCTTCAAAAGAGGCGTGACTTGAAATAGGAGGAAATAAGTCTTGCTTGTTTTTGATGATTTCCCTATAGCCTGCTAGCATCATTTTGTAGGACCCCTTAGGAGGCGTTTGGAACTAAGGCTACACAAAAGTGACTATATTTCTGATGTCGTATGGGCGTAGTTTTGAGAAACAGAAGGCACCCAGGAAGGTCTTTTGGTGACTGGTGATGATTTAGGGACTCTAGGGGTCCAAAACAAACCTGAAGAAGAACTTTGGTGTAGTGGTTATGAGTTCAAGGTCAGCAGTTCAAAACCACCAGCTGCCCCAAGGGAGAAAGAAGGGGCTCTCTACTCCCATGAACAGTTACAGTTTCAGAAACTCGCAGGAGCAGTTCTACCCAATCCAATAGGGTTGCTATGAGTCAGCATCGACTCGATAGCAGGGAGGAGCAAAACTGAAAGCAGCCCTGTTGGCATTGTGGGTTAGGCATGGGGCTGCCAACTGCAAGGTCAGCAGTTCAAATCCCCCAACTGCTCCTGGAGAGAAGGATGAGGCTGTCTCCTCTGCTCCTATCAAGATGACGGTCCTCGATGCCCTACACAGGGTCACTCTGAGTTGGAATCGACTCCACAGCAGTGGGCTCGAGGACAACTGAAGGAGTGCCAGAGATGCCGTGGGGTAACCGCGGGGCTGCCGATGGAAAGGTTGGTGCTTCGGACCCACCAGCCAGTCTGTGGGAGGACGATGTGGCAATTTGCTTTCCTAAAGCTTTACAGCCTTGACCATCCTAGGGAGTAGTTATCCTCTGTCCCCTATATTCTCTGTAGTGACAGTGGGTTTTAGTTTGGGGGAAGCCAAACGGAAGTAGACAAGGTTCTCTTGACACAGATCCAACCCCCCTTTGAATGCCATCCTCTGCTTGATGGTACCAGCTCTTGTTCCCCAGGAAAACAGGAAAAATACATCAGAATGAGTACAATCCAGTCCTCATGCCACACATTTCATCTTATCCGCCCTTTCTGTTGCCCTCAGAATAAAAGTGCAAAGCCCTCCAAGTGGCTCTGGGAGCCTCCCCTGCTGCCCACTACCCCCTCATTGTCTCTTCTTGGTCTCACACTGGGCCCCCCTTTCATTCCTCAAGCACTGCGCTTCTTCTGGTTGCAGGGCCCTGGCACCTTCTGTCTTCCTTACCTGAACACCCTTCTCCTCACCTAGCTCCCTCCCACCTGCAGGTAAGTCCTCCTTTGTGATTGACTCCAGGAAGTCTTCCTGACCCCTCAGCCTAGGTCTGCGCCCTTCAAGCCCTTCCCCAGCACCCTTGTGCTGCTTCTTGGAAAGCTCTCAGGTCACTGTAGGGTCTACCTGTGCAGCCACTTTCCTCCTTCGAGTGTGATCCTGTGACTCAGAGCAATTGCAGTACGTCTCATGCTTCACCGCATTGCAGAGCCCGGCGCAGCTTGAGTGCGAAAGACAACATCAAAGGTGGTCCAGATCGCTATTGGTGCTGTTAGGCCATTGAGTCCGGTCCGACTCAAGGAACCCCTCTGTACAACAGAAAGAAACACTGCGCCGTCTTGGGCCACCCTCACCCTTGTGTTATGTCCGAGCCATTGCAGCAGCTGCTGTGTCAGTACATCGGGTCGAGGGCCTTGCTCCTTTTTGCTGTCTCTCTACTTCACTAAGCAGGATGCCCTTTTCCGGGGATGGGTCTTTCCTGACAACACATCCAAAGTACGTCAGGTGACGTCTCACCCTCCTTGCCTCTAGGGAGCATTCTTGCTGTTCTTGTTAGGAAAACATTTGTTTGGTTGGTTGTTGGCAGTCTATGGTACTTTCAGGATTCTTCCCCAGCACCAGCATTCAAATGCGTTGTTTCTTGTTCAGCCTCTCCTGTTCAGTGTCCAACGTCCACAGGCACATGAGTGCACTGAAATACCACGGACTGGGTCTGGCACACCTTCGTCTGCAGAGCAACACCCCTGCTTTCCAAAACGTCTAAAAGGTCTTGTTTATCAGGTTTCCTCAGGGAAATGTGTTGCTTGATCTTTTGACTGCTGCTCCCAAAAGAATTGACTGTGTATTCCTCTGGTCCCTTCAGGCCTCCTCACCACCCACTATCATGACCCCAGTCCTGCCTTTCAGTTCTGGCTAGACTGGAGCATGGACACTGGTACAGAGAAGAGCTCATGACACATGGAATCCAGGTCAGACAAACCCCTCAGGAACAGAACTGGGAATAAGAATACCAGCAGAGTAGGGAGAAGGTGGGGGAAGCGGGCAGAAACTGAACTGATTGCAATGATCAGTGAATAACACACACACACCCCACCCAGTGGCATGAACAACAGAAACATGGGTGAAGGGAGACAGTGATCAGTGTAAGATATGAAAATAATAATAATTTATCAAGGGTTCACGAGGGTAGGAGGGTAGGGGGAGGGAGGGAAAAAAGAAGAGTTGATACCAAGGGCTAAAATAGAAAGTAAATGTTTAGAAAATGATAATGGCAATACATGTACACATATGCTTAATACAATTAATGCATGGAGTGTTATAAGAGCTGTAACAGCCCCAATAAAATGATTTTTTTTTCAAAAAGAATTTGATTGTGGACCCCACCAAGATAAAATTCTTGACAACTTCAGTCTTTTCTCCATTTATCATGATGTCACCTACTGGCCCAGTTGTGAGAATTTCTGTCTTCTTTCCATTGAGTTGTAATCCTCACTGAGGACTGTAGTCCTTGGTCTTTCTCGCGAGTGCTTCCCATCCTTTGTGCTCTCAGCACGCAAGGCTGTGTCGTCTGCACGTCGTCGCAGGTGGTTAACAGACCTTCCTCCACTCCCGAGGCTGCATTCTTCTTCACATCATCCAACTTCTCCACACACCTACAGCTAATCCTTCTCAGGAGACCCTTGCTCTGACCCACCTGCTTTCACGGGGAGGACCGACCAGAAGGCGCCTGTGTAGACCTAGGCTGTCGGGAAGATGCTGATCCCAGGAGCAGATCCGAGCTCCTGCGTCAGTGCCACAGGGAACAGCCGCCCTTCTCTCGCTTTCACCCTCCTCTTCCTCTCGCCCCGCTGGCACTTCTGTGCTGAAAACTTCCACAGATGAATTCAGAGTTCATTCTTTTCATGAGACACTACTTTGCTCTCTTCCTTACCTGCCCACATACCTTCTATTTTACTCTCTACCCGGGCAGTTCTTATACAGCCAGACAACCACAGCCCTCCTCAATCTACTCGGAGATATACTTCAGGTTTCTATCGTTACTGGGATGGCTATGCGTTTTACATGTATCAAGTGAGCATTTATGCACTTGTTCACACACACACATTTATGACACACACAAACACACAACCCTTACAGCAGCTCTGTAATGAAGTAGGCAATATTATTGTCTCCAAGATCTAGTTGAAGAACTGGAGGCACACAGAAATTATGTAATTTTCTTCATTTGCCAACTACAGCCAGGATTTAAACCCAAGTGTTGGGGCTCCATAATTCACACTCTCGACTCTGTTACTTCTCATGAACTGGGGATGCTCTTTAGCTAAGATAGTAAACAGAGCTGGCTTAAGGCAGAGTCACAGAATCAAAAGCAGATGTAAAGGAGACCATGCGGCACTTAATATCCGGTGAGAGTGATGAAAATCTCCAATGTTTTATTTTGCAACTTTCCAATTTCTGGCATTTCTATTCCTTGAAACCAAAGACTCCATGTCTCAAACTCATGACCTCAAGGTTTCTGATCTCCAAGAGCCTGGGGAACCTTTCTAAGCATGCCCCCCAAAAGATGAGAAGAGTTACGGAATATATTGGGTATGTTACAATTGTTTAGACGATTCAGTCTAGATATTTCAGCCACAGAGAGAAAGGAAGTCCTGATACCTACTACCACATGGATAAACCTAAAAACATAGTTCTGAGTGAAATAATGTCAGTCACAAGAGGACATATAGGATTGCACTTTAATGCATTTTCTTTTTCCTTTTAAAACAAATCCATTTTATTGGGGGCTCTTAGAAATCTTATATCAATCCACCATTCAGTAGTATCAAGCACCCTTTTACATATGTTACCACCAACATTTCCAAAACAATGTCTTTCTACTTGAGCCCTTGGTATCATCTCCTCTTTTTATGCCCCCCCCCTTCCACCCTCGTGAATCCTTGATCAATGAGAAACTATTATTGTTATTTCATGATGTACACTGTCCGTTGTCTCCCTTCACCCGCCTTCTGTGATTTGTCCCCCTGGGGTGGGGATGTGGGGTGGGGAGTGCTTTCACAAGGAGGAGCCCCGACAAGCGGTACTGAGTGGGAGTCTGAGCTGCTTCGACTGCCCTCCGAGCTCCTCTTCCAGGATGGCCCCAGCGGAGCAGCTGCAAGGTTGAGGGATGAGGACAAATAAGTCCAATGACTCCTCCAGATACTTTTCAGGTTGCATGGTCTAAATATTTTTCTTTTTTAAAATCATTTTATTGGGGCTCTTACAACTAAATGTTTTTTCCAAAGTAGGTATTTTATCCTCTATCATGTACACCCCAGCCCTCCATTTGCTTAGGTCAAAGAGTTGGCACTCTTTCTTCCTTTCTCCCTAATTCTACTACCCAATCAAGTCACCGTGGTCTCTCTGTTGGATGATTACAGCAGCTGCTCCACTGAAGTCCCTGCCTCCATTCTCGTCCTTCACCAGCCCAGCGTCCACAGAGCAGCCGAAGGATGCATTCAGATTATCAACGCAAACACACTGCCTGCTGCTCACACCTGTGTGGTAGCTTATTATTACCTGAGGAATAAAATCCAAAGTTCTTAGTATGGCTTTGCAAGGCTATTCCTATTGGACTCTCTTCTTCAAGTAATTGAAAAATCAAGATGGGAAGGAGAGAGAATAAAAACAAACTGCACGGGGAGTGGGGGGAAATAAACCTGCAAGGCATAAAACCAGCAATGCTTGGATATAGAGTTATGCCAACAATCCAATGAGGTGATTTAAGTAATAGAGCTTTCTGAAACAGAAAATATTCCAAGGCTATTATTACCTACTTTTTTCAGTGAAAATCTGAGAGTTTCTGAATGCCAGACTTTATATTTAAGGGGTCTGCTACCCCAGCTCATGAAACACTGGATATAGAGATGCTACCTGACTTTTTCCTTTAATACTAGAAGTCTATTTTGCAGAATTTTGGCCCCAGTACAGGAACCTAGAGAAAGGGTTAAGACTATCATCCCAATTTTCCTCTTACATTTATTGCTGAATGTGATTCACATAAATATGTCCTGACCAATCTAGTGATTATGAGTGTTCTATCTATAAAAACGTTGAAAGGCCTTTTTGATCAACTTGATCAATTGTTTCTTAGAATAAGCCAGGTTAAAGTACCTCAACAGAGAGATAGACTTAATGAATTCCTACAACTCTAACCGTTTTGACAATATAAGAAACTCAAAATGAAATGTTATACTCAGAATATTCACTTTAAGAGCTCCCCAGATACATGGTTTCCATAATTTTTACTTCAAAGTAATAAGCTGTATGAAGTACACAGAATTGTGCTATCGTAGTGTAATTCCTAACAGCTCGGTCAAATCGCCTCTTCAACTTAGAAAGTAACCGTAGCTTGATTTCATGCTTTCACCCACTGCCAGCCTCTCAGACACAGGTGGCTGACCCTTTCCCAGGAGGCACCGCAGGATGCGTCCCAACAGCTCACCTCTGGCTCAGCAGCCATTTGCATCACCCAGGCACTCCAAACTGGCCGCAGAGAAATGTCGGTTCTCAGAGTGAACATTTGGCATCACTCGAAGTTTTCTATGACCCTAGAACCCTTTGATATACAAGTTATTACAATTGTTTAGATGACAATCTATCTGATTCTCATCATTGTTGAGAACAAGGAAAATTCCCATGAAGAGCACAAAAAATAAAGGTAGCTAGATGTTAAGAAAACGAAGATAAAGGGTAAATGGAGAAAAAACATTTGCAAATCACATATTTGATAAAGGGCTGGTATCCAGACTATGTGAAACTCACTCACTCACTCATTGCCACAGTGAGCGAATATATACCAAATCACTCAGTGCGGATTCATAGCAACCCCCTATAAGGGGGCTTCTGAGACTGTAATTGTTTATGGGAGTAGAAAGCCCAGCCTTTTCTCCCTCAGAGCTGCTGGTGGTTTGGAACTGCTGACCATGCAGATAGAAGCCCAGCTCAGAACCATTGCACTCAGAACTCCCAAACTCAATAGTAAGAAAGCAAATAAGCCAATAAAAATGAGCAAAAGACCTTTCCTCATAAGATTGCTGAAGACAAAATGGGTGCATAAGCATATGTGGTGAAGAAAGCTGATGGTGCCCGGCTACCATCTATCTGAGAAGCAACAAAGCCCACATGGAAGAAGCACACCAGTCTGTGATAACGAGGTATCAATGGGATTCGGTATCAGGCATCAAAGACCCCAAACAAAACAAACAAAAAGCTTATCAATGGAATGAGGGGGAGATCAGAGTGGAGACCCAAAGCCATCAGTAGTCAATTGGACATCCCCCCCTCCCCCGTCAGAATGGCCACAAGGAAGACAAGAGCCAGCCAGGGTGCAGTATAGCACTGATGAAACACACAACCTTCCTCTAGTTCTTTAATGCTTCCTCCCCCCGCACTACCATGATCTATCTTACCAATCTGACTAGACCAGAGCATGTACACTGGTACAGATAAGAGCTTGAAACACAGGGAATTCAAAACAGATAAACCCCTCAGGACCAATAAAGGGAGCAGTGATATTAGGAGGGTAAAAGGTAGGGGAGAGTAAGGGAGAACCAATCACAATGATCAGTGGGGGGAGGCGAGAGGAGGGAAAATGAGCTGATGCCAGGGGCTCAAGTAAAAAGAAAATGTTTTGAAAAAGATGATGACAACATATGTAAAGATGTGTTTGACAAAATGGGTATATGTATGTACAGATTGTGA
>NW_022103918.1:13114073-13122171 GCF_000313985.2 Echinops telfairi
GCAATGAGTGTACAAATGTGCTTTACACAATTGATGTATGTATGGATTGTGATAAGAGTTGTATGAGCCCCTAATAAAATGATTGAAAAAATAAATAAAAAGGACTATGCAATCATCACCACAATTAATTATGCTTTTTAATTTTATATTCATTTTTATTTACTATTATTAGCTCCCCATTTCCCCCCAACCTCCCCTGCAATAACCGTGAGAAACTATCAATCCAGTTACTGTCTCTATAGACTTACTACCCCAGATTCCATATAAAGGAAAACATAGCCACACACAACAACAACCAACAGCCATAACAAATGAAACAGATCCAAGCAAAAATCGAATAGTTGGTTTATAACACATAGGATAATTACTTTGTGGTATTTATAATGTTATTATTTAAGAAAAAATGATTATAATTTATCCATACTGTCTCCGTCAAGGTATTCTTAAAGACGGTCTTGAAAATAAAAGTAAACAAACAAACAATGTACTTCAGGGATTGTGATGAGATGTTGTTTATAGCAGTAGAGGTGCGGTGAAGAACAGGGAGACCCTCAAGGTGATGGACTGACCCGGGGCTGCAGTACCGGGCTCAGGCACAGGAACAAGTGTGGGAACCGTGCAGGACCAGGCAGTCTTCTGTTCTGCTATGCAGCCGAACCGACTCGATGGCACGTAGCAATAACAATAGCTGAGTCCAGATGAGTCCTAATGACTATTTGAGCTTTATACATAGTTATCACAACCATACAATATATTTTGCACTGTGTGGCGCCCTGTGGAACTGTTGGTCATCCAGAAAGGACAGTGTCTGCCCTCAGGGAGCCCATGGGCTGCTCTAGAGACTTCACACATCCGTCCTCGCACCTTGCTCCTTGGCAGGCGTACCTGTGTACATAGCACTGTACACTCAGAAAATGTGTTTATTGACAGTGTGCACAATTTTCCGTACAATGAAGAATTCAAGTCACTTAGCCAAAATAGAAAGAGCACCAGGTTTAAAGCAAAAATACCTGGGTTTAAGAAAAAAGAAATGTGGCTTAAAGTAAGTCACTTAACACCGAAGAGATATTTCACAGAACCTTAGTGAGACATAAATAGATAATGCTCTTGTACTGGAAAAGATGTATATATTTCAGACATCATTATTGTATGTTACAGAGATCTACACTTATGCCTACTTTAAAGTAAATTTTAAAATCTGGTAGATAAAAACTTACCTATATTTATAAGAAATAGCAATAAAATGTACTCTGTGATAAGATCTGGAAAGAAAGTGTCTATATTTAAAATCTGTAACATTTTGAATGAGAAGATCAAAATGCATTGCACGTTTGTTCTAGAAGAACACACCAGGCCTGAAGGCCCTCCGCTGCCTTCCTTTCACATCCTGCAAATATGAACGCTCCCTACCTGTTCTTACGGTCTGTCTTCTATCTCCGCCTGGGAAGTCCTTTCCCTTTAAGACAAGTTCTCATCAATTTCCCCACTCCATAGCATCTTGATTACCACATACCTCATCAAACATAGTTAAGTGTTATCATTTAAAAAGGGGAGACAGACTCTTCTTCAACTCCATATATTTCTTTTCCTTGCCTGCCCCTCAGCTAAATTTCTTGATAGATTGATCAATGTCTTTATACATGCTCTTTCCTCTTTTTATCTAACTTCCTTTTGAAAGTATTTATACTTTTTTAATGTTTTGTAAAAATATGCACCACACAACTCACTCCTATTACCCTCCTTTGGCATACACAGTTCAGTGACAGGGGTGCGTACTTCACCTTGAATCACCGTTATCACTGCCTCTGTCCTCAGTTTTCCCACTCTTTTTTTTTCATTTTTTCATTTAATTATTTTTAGTTTTTCCACTCTTAAGGTGGATTTTTTTTTCTTCAAAATTCTCATATATATATTTGAGAGTTCTGCTGTCCACAGAGCTTAGAGTTCTTTAAGATAATTCTAATGAAGGTAAACTTTTTTAGTAAATGAGCTCAAATTTTTTTAAATTTAAAAATGTGTTTCATCAGTCAGATACTGCACCCTAGCTATGTCATCCCTTCTGTGTGGCCCTTCTGCCAGGGATGGTCCCAAGATCTTCTAGATGGGTTTGGGGTCTCCACTTTGTCCACCCTCCTTCACGTCAATCTGATTACTTATTTTTGAAATTCTGATACATATTCCGGTCGACATCTCAGGGTCGCACAGGCTGGTGTGCTTCTTCCATGTGGGCTTTGCTGCTTCCCTGTTGTGTGGCCGCTTGCAGGAGGAGCAATGGGCACTTGTAGGAAACACGCCATTGGGTCACAAGTGCTGAGTGCTTACTCTTGACTCACTGAAATCTTAAACTGCCATATGGGATTGTTCTAGCAAAGGTAACCAATGGCCATTTCTTCATTAAAACCTAGGAACACTGTATGCTTACCTCCCACGGTTTCTAGGATATAACACTGAAATGGAGATGTGGCTAGATATTTGCATGTGCAGATGTAGAGTTAAGGGAGAAGTGTGGGCTTCTTAGGCCTTGGGGCACCTACGGAATGAATCGTAAGTCAGGGAGGATGTGTAAAGAACCAGACACAGAACCCTGAGGGACACCAGCATTTAGATGGACAAAGGAAGCAGAGCTTGAGGAAATCTAAGAGGACAGGTCTAGTGGTTTCTTCCTTTCGATTGATGTATTTAAAGTTTCCTCTCCTTAACAGAGTCCTGGTGGCACTGTAGATTAGACATTGAACTGCGAACTGCACGTTGGGTGTTCAAAACCACCAGGGACTCCCAGGGAGAACGATGAGGCTGTCTCCTTCCAGGAGGATTTACAGCCTTGGAAACCATAGACAGGGTCTCTTTGAGACGGACTTGACTTCCATGGCAGTGGGTGAGGTTTAAAGGTGGACCAGACTTGCTTCTAGAGCAGAGTATGGCTGACGCATCCCCAGTTCTGAGACTGTGTCATCGAAAGGGGAGCGTTTGCCTTGTTCTCTCAGCCTCTGAACCTCTCTGTCTGGTGGAAGCAGCCACCCTGCTGTGAGGACACTCAAGCGTCCCCAAGGAGAGGCTCCTGTACGGAGACCACATGAAAAGGCACTAACTTGCCGGCACGAGCAGGCCACCCTAGGAGTGGGCCACCTTGAAAGCAGATGCTTGAGCCCCATCAAGCCTTCAGAGGATCCCAGGCCTCCCAGAGTCCAGTCTTACACCTGAGACCCTAGACACACGGAAGAGAGACAGAGCATCCCTGCTCTGCCTCGTCTGAGATCTTGTTCCACCAAACCATGAAATAACTATCATTGTGTTAAATCACTGCCTTTTGGGGGGTAATTTGTTACCCAGCAACAGGCAGTTAATATAGAATGTCCAGAAAGGAAGGAGAGAACTTAGGAGAGTTTGGTAAGGTACTTTAAATTTATCAAAAAAGCTACTTTTTCTTTGGTTAATGACTGAAGACTCTCCAATGACTCCCAATTTTAAAAAAATTGTGTTTAAATAATTGAAATATTTATGCACAATAAAATGCACAGACCTTACGTGTTTTTGATGTTTTGAAAATTATATTCACCCACGTGACTACCAGCTAAACCAAGATCTAGCAAACTTCCCTCCCTCAGAAAGTCGCAAGTTCCCATCTCAATCCCATAACCACTCTCTGACTTCTACCACCTTGGCTAGTTTTTTCCTTTTTTTTATTTAAAAAAAAATATTTGGATGATATGGCATGCATTACTTGGCGTCTCAATGTTCAGTCAGTCATTCAAAGGATTGCCTGCATCGGTTGATCATTCCTTCTTCTTGGTATTCCAATTTTATGAATATTTCACAGCTCGTTGACCATGTCGTCCCTGAATTTTTCAAGTAAAGCAAGTTTAGCTGTCGATTCTTTTGCGTACGCAGTGGGAACATCAAAGTTACATTTATAAGTACATTTGATGTCATTATAAATAGCCCATTGTTTGTTGTTGTCATTATTAGTTACCATCTAGTCAGCCCCACCTCATGACAACCTCATGTGTGCAGAGTAGAACGGTACATAGGCTGTAACCACCAGGACTTTGGTTCGCAGTACCTCTGTGTGGGGGTGCATTACCAATTTGTCAGCTAGCGGCTAAGCACTGAGCCATTTGTGCCACCCAGGGACTCCACGTAGTACCTTATAAAGCGATAAAATACAACTATGAAATGATTGACAGCTATCTTCCTCGAGGATCTCTAGCGAACGTGTTAGTCATCCGCTGACGTAAAGAGTGCACTGTCCCCGCAATGTTGAACTTAAAATGGCAACATTCCATGCAAAACATCACCAGGGAGGCAATTAGTTTTTAACAGAAATTGGGACACATAGACACATTTAGAATGAAGACAGACAATATAGGCAGAACTTTTTGTTGTGCATAAACACACACACACATACACACAGGAATCAACAGCCTCTCTAAGTCACTGGAGGTACGGAGATCAATGATGCATGTGGCGCTGCGTATTACAAGGGAGTCCCCAGTGCTCTCTGCAGAGTGCTGAGTCTGTCTTTAAAGCAAAGGTAGTTGGCATTTTCATGCATTTAACTGCATTTTAGAGATGCCTGCTATTTGGACATTCGAATTGCAACATTCTTGTCGTGAAATCTTGCTTTGTACTTGGGGGAGCTAAGATCACATGTTCAGAAATACTTGGTTTTGACATGAATTGTAGTTGCTCTTCCGACTGACATTTATTAATGACACTGGTTTTAAAAAGTCATCATCTTCCCTGTTCTGAACATCTCCAAAATGATGCTAAATCTGAGACCGAATACAAAGATAGAGAAACGAAACTTAATTTTGTTACTTTCCCCAGAGGACCGAAACAATCTCAGACCATACATTAAAGACTGAGCAATTTCTAATTTAGACTATCTGTCAGTTTTGAGTAATGAAAGCAGCCAGTAGAGTATTTGAATACACTTTGTGTCTACTTTGCTTCTTTTCCCAGGTAGTATAAAGATGTGAAGAGGTCATGGCTTAACCTATAAAATAGTGACATGGTAATTTATTAATACCAAAAATACCCTATTCATTTCTATTAAACTTGGTAGAGGCTGGAAATCATGATTTTTCCGGTGGAAAGGCCATGTTAAAGGATATCTTTCTTTCTTGTGTCCTTACTGTCTGTCGCATCCCCTTTCTGATCTTGGCTTTGATTTTTCTCTTTCTATCACTAAGAATTTGGCATCTGTATTTATCACCCTCCTCTTTGCATCAACTTCACTGTATCAACGAAATGAAAATACCATCCTCATTCTGGTCATCCAGTGGTATTGCCAAAGACCAGACCCCCTGAAGGTTGGGACGATTCACCCAGGAGGCTCCCTACAATACTGTCTTCTACTCTGGAGGCTGACATTTGAAGTAGGAAGTTCAGACTAGAAGGTGTGCAATTTACCTGGGATGTTGTTCACTGCCAGTGATTCCATTTGTGACCTGTCTCCACTAGGCAATTAAAAGTAAGCCCTTATTATAAGACTATGGGAGACTAGTCTTATACTTATGAGCCACTCTAGTTCTGAAACATTGATGTCCCTGCAGGATATCTTTATCTTATTCTAGTTTTCTACCTTAAATCTAATTTAAGGTTAAGCCTTAGTAGGCAAGTGACTTTGGCCAGGTTATGTAATAATTCCCACACTGAATTGTCAATCTTTTAAAAGTAGAAACTGAAATTGTAAGGTTGTTTTAAGGATTCACATTTAGGTATGTAAAGTGCCAAGCATGCACTTGTGTACTGAATAGATATTCATCATTTGGTGACTACATTATTAATGTAGTTAAGAACAAGTAATTAATTCCAGGTAGTCAATCAACTCCCTATGCATGTGTGTTTACTACATATACATAGAAAAACAAGCATCATTCTGGGTGCCAATTGGGTTTCTCCGTCAGGCCCCACATCAGTTGGGTGTCTCGCCGTAACACCAGCTTTATTTATCTGTACTCAGTGGAAGTCCTAGATGGGTCATGGTCCTAAAGCTGTCAACGACTTTGCTTCTTCAATTCTGCGCCTCTTTAAAGAGTGGACCCCATTTCTAGGTTGCACACTGTGAAGTCTGAATGGGATTCTACTTTCTTAGCCCTGTGTTTGTTCCATAACTGTCCTTTTTCCAGAAGGAACATATAAAGAAAACATTGGAGTTTAGCAAATAAGTTAGGGTAAGAAGATGTTGTATATTTTCAAAGGTACTTTTGTAGGGACTTTGAAGTGTTTAAGGTGAGTGGACAATGATTGTTTTATAGCTCTGAAGAAATAGAAAGGGGTAGACTTTATTTAAATTAGCTGGTAGACAACAATGTAGGTCGTTTTCCTGTGTCTGAAGCAATGACGTGAAAGCCACGTCTGACCTCCTCTGATCCCAAGGCTAATTGTCTCAAGACAGATTTCTATGAGGCTGAGGTCAGACGTGGCCTCTACCCAACATCCTTTTTTATTTTAAAATCCTATCTTGACACCACCATCAGGAGTATAGAACATCTGCGGCTGCGTTTGATAACTCACTGTAATGGCCACACAGAACGCACAGACACTACTAGTGATTATGGGGAGTATGAGGGAAGTTAACAGGTTACAGTTGGGGGAGAAATGTACAAGATACCAGTGTTCAGTTCAGGACAGTTTCTTCTCTGCTGCAGTCACAGGCTGGCCTCTCTGACCCCAGTCATTTGGCCTAGCTTTGGCACGGCTCAGGCAATGTTTAGGGCTGCCAAAATATGTCCAAAGGGCATGCCACTTTGCTACGAACCTTAATGTGAAGGCACTCGGCTCCAGTTCTGTGATCTGTAAGCCTATCTTCCCCAATTAAGTGCCCAGAGCTCTCTGTTCTACCAGCAGCCCTCGAACCCCACCGACCTCAGCTTTCCTTGTTCTCTGCATTGGGAAGCCATCCCGCTTCCCCGTGCTCTGAGTCCCGCTTCTGTCCTTGTTATTTCTCTGCTGCTCCCTTGTGTCAAAGCTATCTCCTCCAGCAAAGAGGTTTAATGCTCAGGGAGCTCAGAGATGCTCTCCCCTCTGGGCTCGTTTGTTTATAGTGATACCCCCTTTGCCTGCTCCTGAGATGACCCCCTTTATACCCAGCAGAACGGCAATCCTAATCAACTCTATTCATAATCACATAATCCAACCTTTCACCACCTTCTTACCTGGATCCACCAGGAAAATGAAAGCCATTTGATGGGAATAATAGAGTCTGTGGCTAGAAGGATAGCCCTGGTGACACAGTGGCTATGGGTTGGGGGGCTGGCTGTAAGGTTAGCAGTTTTAAACCACCAGCTCCTCTGAGGGAGAAAGATGAAGCTTTTTACTTCCATAAAGTGCGAGTTCTGCCCTGTCCTTGTGGGGTCATTATGAGTCAGTATTGACTGGATGGCAGGGAGTGAGGTAGATGGCTAGCAGAACCATATTAAATAATTCACTGAATTCCAGCATCTTAATGCCTTGGTAGTTTGGGAGTGAGGTAGATGGCTAGCAGAACCATATTAAATAATTCACTGAATTCCAGCATCTTAATGCCTTGGTAGTTTTATTTGTTCTTGAAAGCCAATTTCTTAATAGTATATTGGGAATATTTTGGCCCTGTATATACCTATATGTAGATATGTAAGGATAGATGGATATATAAATATCCTAAATGTAATGGGATCATTTCTTAATGGCTTCAATGAAATTGGTGTCCCAGCAGTTAAAGAATTCAGCAGACCAAATCCAGCCATGGGTTTTTGAAAGAAAAGCCCTGGAGATTCGTCTCATAACAATCCCGGTCCAGGAAGTCCTCTGGGGCATCTCCACGCTGTACTGCAGAGTAGCTATGAGCCAGAAGAGACTTGAAGGCACTCAGCAAAGCCAAAGCAGAGGATGTATCAGCAGTGAGAATAATCCGTTTCATTGATTTTCTCTCTGACCTTGGGCAGAAACCAGGTGCATCTTAAACATTCTTACTCTAGCACATTGTAGGTGCTTTAAAAATGACTCTAACTGTGACTAAGAATAATCTCCCAAGGCAGTCTTGTGGAGATTGGTGAAGACGAGTTGGCAACACCTTAAAAACTATCAAAGGAGCTCTTTAAAAAAAAAAAAAAAA
>NW_022103918.1:13122962-13132055 GCF_000313985.2 Echinops telfairi
CGCAAAAGGGCCCCGGGGCGCCCCAGGAGCGCGGGGACGAGGAGGAGGCCCGGACGTGCTGCGGCTGCCGGTTCCCGCTGCTGCTCGCCCTGCTGCAGCTGGCCCTGGGCATCGGCGTGACGGTGGTGGGCTTCCTCATGGCGAACATCAGCTCCTCCCTGCTAGTCAGAGACACTCCATTTTGGGCTGGCATCCTTGTAAGCATTCCGTCTGTTTTGCCGAAGCGCGGTTGCCAAGCAGGAATGCGGGCCCGCATGGTGGCATGGAGACTAACCCCGCTGCATGCGCCCCTCGGGCTCCACTGGGCTAAAGAGCGCTCTGCTTGGGGCCTGACACCTGGCACGCTGGGGTTCCCGGGGGCGGCGGCGGCCTGGACGCCCGAAACGCCTGCCCTTCTCCCGCTTGCTGCGCCCACTCCTCCAAGGAGCCCGGCGCTCACTCGCCGGAGCCGGGGAGGCGATCTCCAAGCTGGCAGAGTTTGTCACATTGAGCCGCCCCAATAACAACAGATTCCCTTTGGCCGTTTTCCTGATCCCTTCTCCCGGACTCCACCCCTGTCCCGGGTGAAGTAGCAAAAAGCAAGGCCAGTACAGCTAGTCAAAGCCGTCTAGGAGGAGAGCCTGCATGCGGGGCTGCCTACTGGGTAATATTGGTTTTATTTCTGAGTCTGAGCTTCCCTGAGTGTTGACCAAAATAATAATCCGTGGCAGAAATTCGAGAATACAAAGAGGTACACCGTCAATCCTTTGGAGTCTAAAGCAGGAGAACCCAGGGCGCTGGCCAGGGCAGACGTATATTTGGGACTCTGCTAATGGATGTGTTGTTGTTCTTCAAATAATTTTATTGGGGGCGCTTACAGATATTATAACAATCCATAAATCAATTACATCGAGCAAACTTGTACATATGTTGCCATCATCATTTTCAAAAGATTATCTTTCTACTTGAGCCCTTGTTATCAGCTCCTCCTTTTTCCCACCCTGGGGAACAGTTGATAAATTATATATTATTATTTCATAGCTTGTACTGTTGGGTGTACTGATCTTCAGCAGAATGCTGCTCTGCTCTTGTGTTGGTTTGTTGAAGCGCATCACATAGGTGGCTAGAGTCAATGGATCCTTTCCTTGGCCCGGGGTGTCGTTTCTTGAGCACCCAGTGTGTGTCTATGCTGCTAGAGGTCGACTTATACGATCTCTAGGCCCCCCATCTGCACAGGACTCCCAGTTGTTATTTTCATCCCCATTCCTCAAATGAGAGCACCAACCCTGGCCCAGACTCACCCACGGCTAGGAGGCGGCCAACCCAGGTCCATCTCTATGTCTGGAACGCCTAACGATGCCTGCTTGCTCCTCCCAGAGCCGCACTGCCACTGGCGGTCACCTTTGTTTTAACATTATGCTAGATTCCAGGGCCTTGTCGTTTATTCAAATCTCCCCCATGCATTATTGCACTTAACAGGAGAGAACGCTTTGAGGCAGGAATTAGGATTCCTCTTTGCACGTGCGAAATCTCAGGCTTAGAAAAATCGAGTGATAGTCTCTGGAAGTCCAGAGGTTGAAAGCGGTGGAGTCAGCTGACAGGAGCGAGGGCCCAGGGCCAGCACTCCTAATCTAACATTGCATAATTAGGGCTCTTACTGACCCCCGGAATACAAATCATAAAACAGCCTCCCAAGTAAGTTTGCATCCGTGAAAGGCTTTAAAGGTACCTGATAAATATGCATTAGTGCAGCTATTTTCTAATTAAGATTACTTGAATTCACAGATTCTTGAAGAGTAATTTAAAACTTTTAATTTGTGTACTAAGAATTCCCATGGAATGATCATGATTAGTGTTTTCTAAATCAAGTGTTTTTAAAAATAGCTTTTCACTAAGATACACTAGGTATTTTAGTCACCCCAGCGACTGCTGAAGATACTCAGAGGGGAAAAAGGTCTGTCCTTTAGGGTTAGGCTTTTTTTTAAAGAAAGGGAACTCCTTTATTCGATGGTTTCAAAGATAATTTATGAATATGTTTTCTTCCCTCTATTTCAACCTCACAATGCCCGTTACCAAAACAAAAACAAAAAAAACCCCAAGCACCAGAACCCCAACAAGTTAGATGCAGGAAGGAGGAAAGGAGTTCTTTTAAGACTTAATGCATTAGCATGCAAATAGTACACTGCTCAAGTTTCATAGACTGATCTGATGGCCGTGAAAGCTCCCTGGGTGTGGCACAAAAGCGATGCTGGACAGTTTTCTGTCCTTTCCAGTTTAGGATCTAGGAACCATTTGAAGTTTGCCCCTGGGGTGTAACCCTGATGATATCTGTACTCTTAAATTTTCTTTCTTTTTTTATCATTTTATTGGGGGCTCGTACAACTCGTATCACAATCCATCCATCCATCTATTGTGTCAAGCGCATTTGTACATTTGTTGCCATCCTCATTCTCAAAACATTTGCTTTCTACTTGAGCCCTTGGTATCAGCTCCTCATTTTTTCTCCACCCTCTCCCAGCCTCCCTCCCTCATGAACCCTTGATAATTTATAAATTATTTTTTCTATGTCTTACACAGTCCGATGTCTCCCTTCACCCACTTTTCTGTTGTCTGTCCCCCAGGGAGGAGGTCACATGTAGATTTTCCCTGGGCTGGACTATCTCCAGAGCAGAGCAGCTAGTGGAGAGGACACGAGAGAAGGGAGGACGTGCTCAGAAAAGCTGGGTGAACCACTCCCATGCCAGCTGGGCAGAGCTGCAGACAATATGTCACTGTCCCACGGCGACACTGTGCTTGTCCCCATCATATTGTCTGTGGTGGGTCCCGGACACTGCTGTGTCTTCAGGCAAGGAGAAGAAAGACAGGCGGACAGGATGGACCAGTGCAGATGTGGAACCTTCACCCTCTGGGTGGCACGCAGGGTGGCCTTTGTTGACGCAATAACTTTGGACAAATGACTTAAACTCTCGAGGCTCCCACTTCTTCCTTTGTCAAATCAGGATGATAATCCGAATTCCTGCCTTTTAAGGTTGTTCTTGGGATTCACTGAATGCACGTCAAGCTCTTAGAATGATTCTGCTTCATGATAAGCACCCAGGAAGAGCGTGCCCTCTTGGTTAGCTCCTGGTGACTGGATCATGGGTAGAGGACTCTAGCGTAGCGGCTGCTCTTTCATCCACAGACCTGGACAACAGTCGGCGTGACTTGCTGTTGGAATTTCCCAGTACAGTTTGAATCCGAAGCAGATGTGACTGTGGTAGTTTTCCCTGCCCTGTTCTCAGTGAAGCTACTGTTTAGCCATCTCAGAGACATCCTGAATCTCTTTAGAGGTTCGTGAAAATGAACTTGGTGAATAGAAGTCTTCTCACGGTCATATCCCCCAGGGTTAGGGAATGATTCTGGGATGATAGATCCATAAGGAATATTGAAGGGTTTGCACTTTGGGGGAGATCCCACCCCCTTAGACCAGAGTAAGGCAAGTCAACGTATGGAACTGGGTCAGAGCCAAATCAACTTCTAGAATTTAGGCAGAATTCAATCACGGTCCCCTGCCCCATCTACAGCTTTACGTACGTCAGCGTTCTGTTTCTCACCATTCTGGTGGCGTCTGACAAGAATATGATAGTCTCTTTGTTTTATGAGGGTCACCATTCCATAAAGAGCCCTGGTATCATGGAGGGTAAAGCAATCGGCTCTTACCTGAAAGGTTGAGAGTTTGCTCCACAGCAGAAAGATGTGCGGTCTGCTTGCACAGAGATTGAATGCAAGAAACAGTCTGGGGCAGTTCTGCTCTATCCTGTAGGGTTCCTACGAGGGTGGCTCAGGGTCAGGTGACCCGATAAGCAAGGAAAGCAGGGGTTTATTTGTGTTATTTACTGATCTGTAGTGAAGAGTTCCACATGCCTTTCATCACATCAAAGCCTCTGCCTCTCTCCGTGGCTGGTACCCACCTTTCTCCCAATCCCCTAGAACCTTCCTACAGAACCAACGTCTCTTTTCAAATGTAGCCTCTGACAGAGATGGAGTACCCAGTAAGCCAGGTAAGCATGGGATTATTTGTGTTTACTTACTAATCTGTTGTAAACAGTTCTATGTATTTTTTTCATGCTGACACATGGAACAGTTTACTACAGATTACTAGATAAGCACAAGTAAACCTATGCTTATCTTGTTTCTTAGGCAATCGACCAGCGGTCAGATTGATCTGATGGCAATGGGTGCTGACTACACTACATCTTGAGACTTGGAGAGAAGCTGCCCCAGAATGCTGTGGGGAGGTGCCTCGGAGTCACTTTGACCTATAGTGACCCGTGGGAGAAAGTAGGACTGTCCAGTAGGCTGCTCTTGGTTGTAATCTTAATGGGAGCAACTTCCCATTCAGGTCTTTATCCTGTGGGGACACTGGATGGCTTCAACTTGCCAACATTTTGCTAGCAGGTGAATACAGAACTGCCGGGACCTGGACAGCTGTATCTGGACTTAGAACAGGTGACTTCCTGTTGACTAACGTGCAGGTGACTTGATGAATAGTCAACGAACACCTGGTTTATACACTGAGGGCGCCTTCGGTGATCTGTGACCATGGGTTTATATCCAATAGTATTTTAGGAAAATGAATAGGTTGGGTTGTTTTTTTACTTCTTTCAGAGCTATCTATAAATCTGTGATTCCTTCTACCACCATCAAAGAGTTAGTCAAAGTCTTTTTACTTCAGGTACAAAAGATTCTTGTAAAGGAGAAAATAGAATGGAGGTTTTGTCAAGACTTCACAGCCTGTACAAAATGTCATTCTTCTCTCAAAATTCCTTAAAGATTGAGGTTTGCAAGTCACAACACAATGACAATACAAAGTGAAACAGGCTCTTTGAGGATGAACTTGGCTCAGGGCAGGAGAAACTAGGAAATAGACATTTTCCTGCATATTCCTCAATCGATGGTGTGACTAGCTGGGTCAAAGAGGCATTCACGTTTGCTCATCATTCGGGAATCTGTCTTCGTGAACAATGTGTAGGGACTGAAGGACTCTTTAAATCTTTGGAACTTCTCACTATTTCTTATTCTAGTAAATACCATTTTAGTTGAGGGTAAGCATAGCATGTTTGAATTTTGGCTTATTTTCTTCATTTAGTGGCATTTGTTCAGGATATCTGCCATGGTGGGCAGCAGTTTAAAAATAATGAATGCCTCATATATACCGGGAGGAGAACTCTAGAGATCCTGATGGATGACATGTGCCCTTATTATACCTGGCCGTAATGAAGACTTCCTATTAGAAAATTTAGCCTTCACAAATATTGTTAAAGCCCACTTACCTTTCTGAGTATTTCACTTGTAGTGATTTATTTGGTTTGACATCTGTACTCTAAAACCAATTTAAGAGCAAACTCCTGTTTCCCATCCCCAGTGGAGAGCTTTAGTTTTTGTTAGTCCATTGACCCTTGTAGGAAATGTTCCCATGGAAAGTGGGAATTTATTTGTCCAACTGAGGTTTTTAGCCTTCTTTGCCATCTCTCCATTTCTATATACCTCAGTCTGCTGCAATTAAGCCCTTGATAAATATAGGAGGAGGCTTAAGAAAGTTTATGAAAAAGAATGAAATGAAAAGATAGTGGATTTTTTCCATGAACCTTCTGAAGCTTTTTTGTACATACTGCCATAATCACATTTGAAAGTTTAAGGGATGAGTTTCATAGGCAAGGAAGACTATTTCCCACTGCCATTCATAAAACATCATAGAGACTGCAATGACCAAGAGCTTCAATAACGGTTATCACATGTTAACTTACTTTAAAGAATTCAAAATGTAGGTATACCTGGGCTTTAAAAATTTATCCCTGGTTCTTGACTTAACAGAAAGGACATTTTGCATGAGTTTGTTTTATAACAAGATTAACCATAAAATTCACAAGTATGTTTATCACATTAAGCAAGCAAGGAACACATGTAGTTGGTATATGTAATTTATAAGTAAAGAAAGTAAGACGTGCTGTTTTCTTTCGATGGTTTGACACATATGGGTGGGACATATGGCAAACAAGGAACAAATGTCACTATTAGCCATGACGTCTATGTAGACAAAGGGATGTGCTGTAATTTGGCTAAATGATTTGGACATGGTTATGAAGAGAGACCAGAAACGAGAAAAAGTTGGCATTGGGGTTTTGGATTGGTCCTTTAACAAGGCAAGGAGCCAAATATGGTGTCACTTTTCCATGTATGTGCACTGGGGTTTGAGAAAGTTAATCTGGACTTGTGATTTTAGGAGCACATTGAATATGAATCCATTGTTTTTCATATTGTGACTTTAATATGCGTCCACAACCTAATATAGCATCTCTGCTACCACTGGGAAATCACTTCTATTATAGCAACTGTCACAGGATTGTTGAAAACTGAGGAGTAGATAATTACACGGTCTAGTTCCATTCCCATGGGGTATGTATAGTAAATAATGGTAGGAAAATAATCTCATAGGTACTTAATAGTCTCAGGGTAAATATAAAATTTGAATGTAACAGAATTAATTTGGAATATGAAAATAAAAGAGAATAATCAAGAATTTGGTGGTATATATTCTGAAAGAATTTCAGGGATATGGACTAACTAATTAGGAATATTAAGATTGAACAAAATCATACACCCATGGTAATTCAAAATAGCCTGATATGGTACAGCGACCGACATGGAGACCCATGGAACAGCACTGAGCTTCTAGAAATAAATCCATCCAGCAGATTTTTTCGTAAAGGACTGAAGTCCATTAAACGTACAATAGATAATATCTTTAACCAATAGCTTTGACAAAACTGGACACCCATCTGCTGAAAAAAATGAAATGAGATACATACCTCCCTTCATACACAAAAACAACTGCAAGTGGATCAAAGACCTAAATGTTAACCTCAAAATGATAACGTTTATAAAAGAGAATATAAGGGTAAAGCTCAAGGTCCTAGTTTCTGGCATAAGTAGACTCCCATACATAACCAACGAGGTGCAAACAGCAGACGATAAACTAGATAGCTGGAACCTCCTAATGGTTAAATACTGAGGCTCACCAAGAGACTTCATCCGAAGAGTAAAATGAGACATCGCCGACTGGGAAAACAATTTGGCAATGACATATCCAACAAGGGTCAAATCTCTAAAATATATAGGAAACTTTAACATCTCAACAATGATAAAAAAAGCAACCCAATTGAAAATTTGCAAAGGTCATGAACGCATTTCACCTAGGACGAGTTCCGGATGGCTAACAAACACTTGAAAAGGTCCTCATGCTCCTTAGCCAGTAGAGAGATGCCAACCCAAACTCCAAGGAAATATCACCTGTCTTGACATGAATGGCACTGGTCCCCAAACCAGAAAACAACGGCTGGCAAGGCTGTGGTGAGACAGGAACCACATTTATACCACATTGGTGGGAATGTAGCGCGTAAAATGGTATAGCCAGCATGGAAAATAGTATGATGCTTCCTTAAAAAGCTATACACAGAAATGCTATTGGATCCAACAATCCAACTCCTTGCTGTATATTCTAGAGAGAAATCAGAGCTGTGACATCAGTAACATAGCACACTCATTCATTGCAGCAGATTTACAATAGGAAAAGACAAAAACAGTGTTGTAAAATTGATGTGGTAAAGATGGTACAACTCTTCTTGATATAATTGAACGATTGAATTATATGATATGTAGACAAAATGCCAATAAAACGGTTTTAAAAAGACAAAACAACCATCGAAGGATTAATAGATAAACAAATTGTAATACATACATACAAGGCCACACTATGCAATGATAAAAATGCTAATGATGAATCTATGAAGTATTTCACAACATGGATGAACCTGGAGGACATTATGCTGAGTGAATGTCAATCACAAAAAAGAGGTATATTTTGTGAAACCACTATTACAAAAAGTCAAGAACAGAATTACACACAGAAAGAAACATGATTTACTGCTTACCAGAGATGGAAGGAGCGGAGAGGATGGTTCACTAACTAGATAATTGGTTCGTGCTAATTCAGGTGAAGAGAAAAACAAGGCACAATATGGGTGACGTCAACAAAATGTGACCAAGGTAAAAGAAGACAGAGAGATGTATGCACGGAAACAAGGACAATTGCAGTAAATTCTGTAACATATACAATCCTGCAACAATAGCAACAACGGACGATAACTTGTGAATGGTTACAAAGGTACAGACCTATGCTAAATAGATATAGGAGGTCATAGAGGAGTGCGCCTGCATGCATATATATGTACTGTTGTGTATATTTCTACAGACATCTTTGTAAGTAATCTATTTAGATAGAGATTTAGATGATCTATGGATATGGATTCAGATCCAGCTATAGACACAGGTATGTTATTTATTGTCAGGTATCATCAAGTAGATTCCAACTCATAGTGACCGTACAACAGAAGGAGACACTCCTCCGTCCCACGCCACCCTTCCGTTTGTTGCTGTTTGAGCCCACTGTTGCAGGCACTGTGTCAATCCTCCCTCTTGTTAGCTGCGCCTCCACTTTACCGAGCATGAGGTCCTCCTTGAGGGATTGGTCTCTCCTGTAAACAGGAGCATTTGAGCTGTCCTTCTTCCATGACTGATCTTTCTGTTCTTTTTTCAATATTCTTCACCAGCACCATCGTCCAAATGCATCGTTTTTCTTCAGTCTTCCTTATTTAGTGTCCAACTTTCACGTGCTTATGAGGCAATGGAAAATACCAGGATTTGGGTTAGATGTACCTTCATCCGTCAAGTAATATCTGTGCTTTTCCCTACTTGAAAGATGTCTCATGCTGCAGATGCAGCGTGGTGTTTGATCTCTTGATTGCGGCTTCCAAGGGCACTGAGTGCGGGTCCAAGTAAGACAGACTCCTTGACAATGTCAATTGTCTCTCTGTTGATCATGATGTTGCCTATCAGTTCAGTTGTGAGGATTCTTGTTTTCTTTACATTGGTTGCAATACATACTGAAGACTGCAATCCTTGATCTTTCATTACCAAGTGCTTTAAGTCATCCTCAATTTCAGCCAGCAAGGCTGTGTCATCTGCCTATCACATGTTGTTAATTAGCCTTCTTTCAGGCTGATGGTGCCCGGCTAT
>NW_022103918.1:13132846-13170633 GCF_000313985.2 Echinops telfairi
AAAAAAGCCTTCTTTCAAACCCGATGTCATGTTCTGCTTCCTACAATCCATATTCTCTGATTTTTGCTCAATATACAGATTTAATAAGTATGATGAGAGGATACAACCCTGACACACAACTTTCCTGATATGAAACCACACAATATGCCTTTGTTGTGTCTGCACAACTACCTCCTGATCCATGTTCAAGTTCCACATGAGCACAATGCAGTGTTCTGGAATTCCTGTCCTTCTCGAGGCTATCCATAATTTGTTATGATCCACACAGTTGAGTGCCTTAGCATAGTCAATGGAACAAAGTAAGACTCTTTCTGGTCTTCTCTGCTTTCAGCCAAGATCCATCTGAGATCGACAATGATATCCCTTCTTCCACATTCTCTTTTGAACTTGGCCTGAATCTCTGGCAGCTCCCTGCTGCAACTACTGTTGAATTATCTTCAGAAAAATTTTACTTGCATGTGATATCAATGACATTGTTTTATAATTGATCGTTCTGTTGGGTCACCTTTATTTGGAATGGGTACAAATATGGATCTCTTCCAGTAGAGCAGTGTGCAGTACAGGGTAGTACCTAACGTAACGTAACGTAATGTAACGTAACGTAACGTAACGTAACGTAACGTAATCAGTCGTTGCAATTTCTACTGTCAATGATTGGGGATGACTATGCAAATGTGGGGTTCAGGTATCAGGCATCATCAGAACAAAAAATCATATCATAGTGAATGAGGGTGTGTGTGTGGAGTGGAGACCCAAAGCCCATTTGTAGTCACTGGACATCCCCTTACAGAAGGATATTGAGGAAGAGACAAGCCAGTCAGGATGCGATGAACAACGATGAAACATACAACTTTCCTCTAGTTCCTAAATGCTTCCTCCTCCCCCACTATCATGATCCCAAATCTACCTTACATATTTGGCTAGACCAGAGGAACTGGTACATATAGGAACTGGAAATCCAGGGAATCCAGGGTGGATGATCCCTTCAGGACTAGTGGTATGAGTGGCGATAGTGGAGGGAGGGTGGGTTGGAAAGGGGGAACCAATTACAAGGATCTACATGTGACGTTCTCCCTGGGGTCTGGACAACAGAAAAGTGGGTGAAGGGAGACGTTGGACAGGGAAAGATATGAAAAATAATAATTTATAAATTATAAAGGGTTCATAAGGGAGGGGAGAGCGGGGAGGGAGGAGAAAAATGTGGAACTGATGCCAGGGGCTTAGGTAGAGAGCAAATGTTTTGAGAATGATGAGGGCAATGAATGCACAAATGTGCTTTACACAATTGATGTATGTATGGATTGTGGTAAGAGTTGTATGAGCCCCTAATAAAATGATTTTAAAAAGACTATGCAAATATGAGGTGTCTGTGACCCACAATGAGGGTTGGAAAACTTGCTAATAATATACATAAGGTACATGCCACCCACATGGGATGGGACCATACAAATAAAGTGAAAGGGAGTTTAACATGGGGATTAGTTTTGCCAATCTGTTCTGTTTTAAATGAGCCATCCCAAAAGCAGAGTATAGCTCACTTCCATCAAGAAAGAAGAGCCAGCAATGGAGCATGTTCTTTGGACCCCCAAATCCCTGTGTACCGAACCTCCTTGACCCAGGAGACAGAGTTGTGAGACCAGAAAAGGATCCGAGACATGGCAGAGATGTGACCATGATGTAGAAGCAGCAAAACCAAGAACAAGAAACAGTGGTAGACTTGATGACCCAGAGCTAGAGCCAGTGCATTGGTGCTAAGGCTCTTGGCAGAATGAAGTGCCTTATGGGCATTTACCAGAAGAGCTAAGAGAGTTTTGTAACATTGCCCACGTAGGGGAGAAGGCAAGGGATGCATGGCTGTAGAAGTGGTGAAGAACAGATGGTCTTGAATGAATAACCATATCTTGAGTATTTCTGATCCTAAATTGCAACCTGTTACCTTCCCAAGGAAACCCCCCAATAGTGAGTATTGCCTGGCAATGGATTATAAAACTCAACAGAGAAGTAGAGAGAATGCTGTGGTAGAGATGATTGGCATCAGAATTGGTGAATGGGCTGCAGACTGTCTGGCTTCTATCTCATAGGAATTGACCTTGGGCTGATGTTGACTTTGAATTTCCTTTCTCCTTATGAAATTAGAGAAGACCAGACATCACCCGATACCATTTTTACAAGTATATGGGTGACAGAGGTATGGAAACTTCTTAGACAAAACCAAATACCTTGTGAGTCTGAGTTATAGGGATTGAGGGCTAAAAGGCCATGATCTTTGGGAACACCTAGGATAATTGACACGACATAGTTCATAAAGAAAGATAAGGATCTACATCCTCATTTGGTGCATAGTGTCTAATGTCTTAAAAGCTTGACACTGGTCATCTAAGGCACAACTCCTCATCTCTTCTCATCTAGAGTAAAGGGAAATGAAGAAAACCACAATTTCAAGGAAGTAATTAGTACCACGGACTAATGGTGTACACCACAACTTATCTAACTTGAGACCAGATGAGCCAGATGGTGTCTGGGTACTGTGACCAACTGCACTGATCAGGAGCACAATCAAAGGATTCAGTGAGAGTGGGTTAAAGACGTAGAACACTTCAAATTTATTAAAAGAAAATAGCAGATTTATTGATGACAGAGACTGGAAGAATCTCTAGGACTATGGTTGTAAGACAGCCTTCTAACATACAACTGACGCCACTCTCTGAAACCACCTTCCAGGCAACGAATAGACCCACCTTTCAAATAAACAGTAATACTTGGGAGGAACGCCTCCTTAGAGCAATCAATGACCAGAGACTAAAAAGGCAAGATCTTCCCAAGAGTAAAGATGAGAGAGAGGGACAGGGAAACGCAATAAATGAAAGTGGAGAACCCAGGGTGACAATGAGAAGATGCTGACAGACTGGGCATTACAGCCAGGGTCACAGAGCACTGCTGCGTAAGTCATCACATAAACATCAGTTATGTAACCTTTCACCTAAACCACCATAGAGTATCAAAAAAAAATGAGACAGAAAGATTGTATGAGTTCTGTCAATGCTTAGAAATCCTAAGAGAGATGCGTTTTCAGCTCCACTTCAAGCTGCATCCTGGGGTAGATGTGCAAAGGCTTATAGTGACCGAGTGGTCCCTGAACATACTTTTTTTGTTTGTTTGTTTTAAACTTAGAGCACATGCTATGGTGTGGATAGAATGGTATCCAAAACTTCATTTCTGGAAACCTTTGAGAAGTCAATAATCATTTTGGTTTTACATTTTAGATTATAAAAAGAAATTTTTTGGAAATATTTGTTGTCAGCTGCCAGCCAATCAGCCTCCAACTCAGGGTCCCTCAGATGTTACAGAGGAGAACTTCTCCATGGGGTTTGCTTCACTGTAATCTGTAGGCCAGCCCTGTTGTCTGCTTAGTCTCCAGTGTTTTTGAACTGCTGGCCTTTTGGTAAGCAGCTGATGACAAGCTGCTTGCTTCATCCAGGTCTCTTTGATAGAAATGATAGCACATAGGATTTGGGGAACAGTCAAAGAAAAATAAGACAATTTATTTTCTTACCGTTTTGTAAACATATAAATTTTGGGGCCACTAGGTATCCACTCCAATACATAGATACATAGATAACTGAGTGTTGAATGAAAATCTGTTTATATAATCCATACCTGTCATTCTGGTTGAACTTGTATGTATCCATTCTTAAACTATGGTTTAGGGAATGGGCTAGAGTACCGCTTTCCAATCTAGACGTTTACTTTCATTGACAGCACTTAGGAGACTGATGAGGTAGTAATTAAAGAACATACATTTACTTCACTGTGTGCCCCTGGGTTCCGGAAGTAGTCAGAATACATTCAGTTAGTACTATCAAGAAGTTTGATTCCATGTTATAAAGAGACTGCAGGGTTTTTACAAAGAAGAGCTCATTTGGCTTCATGTTGGCAGTCTCCTAATCAAAATAAATCAGGGTGCAGATGGAACAAATTAGACAGATGTGGACGGATGCTGGATGTTCTCCTAACCGTCCATGAAGAACCCAATGGCGCATCTTCGGTCTGGCAGTTTCACAGTGTGCCAGGATGGCGCCGCTCTCAGTTGGGCGTGAGAGAACGAGTGTTTTCTAGCCATCAGCCTATCGATAGCGTTTCTAGAAAGGCTAGCCACATGCCTAGGTTGTTCCCTGCAAGGTTAGCATCACCACTCAAAGGATATATTCAAGGGGATTTTGAGAAATTCAGCATGCATGTTTCTGCATTAATAGAGGATAGGAATGGTATCTGCTATTTTATTTCCCCCAACAGTTTTATTGGCTTATAATTCACATATCATACAATTCAATAACTCATGCACACCAAGAAGCGTTAAACAATCATCACCACTCTCAGTTCTAGAATTTTCTTTTTCATTCCTGTACTCATTATTAGCTCCCCATTTCCCCCAAGCCCCATTGCCATACCCCAAGGGATCATTAATCCAGTTACTGTGGGATCTAGTTTTAATTAAGCTTTAATTAGGCGTCATTTCACCTTAAAATGCAGTTCATTTTTAGGACCTATATGCTGGAACACTGGAAGTGTTGGTCAAAGATGTCAGATCCTAACCTAGTTGTTGTAGAAGCCCTACTGGTGCAGTGTTTTAAGCACTCGGATGCTAGTTTATAGGTGGAAAGTTCAAATCCATCCGCCACTCCATGGGAGAAAGATGTGGCAGTATGCTTCTGTCAAGAGTTACAACCTTGAAAACTCAGCTGGCAGGTCTGCTCTGTCCTGTAGGGTCACTATGAGTTGGAATCGACTCAATGGAAATGATTTTTTAATTTTTAGTTGTGGCTAACTGCTATCAAATTGGTCCCATATTTATGGAAGATCCCTTATACAGCAGGATGAGAAGGTTGTGATTCATAGAGTTGTCATTGGTTGATTGTCAAATTGGACACTTGACCTTTTGGAGTCTGTCTTAGACTGTAAGCTCTGCTACGCCTGCTCGGCCCCACAGCACTGCACATGCCTTGGTAGCAGTGGTGGCTGCACTTGCGGTGCGTTGGCTGGAATGGAACTAGGTCTTCTGTATGGAAGAACGGGGAAACTTCTACCATGGAGTCGCCAATTATTCAAGCCCACATTTATTGTAATGTGCTCATAAGCTAAAGGGGAATTTTTCAAAAACAGAAAGGAAGGAAGGAATGAAGGAAGGAAAGGTGGGTGGGTGGGTGCTGGGAACAGGATTTATAGTACAAAATGCATAAAAGTCCATTCCAGAGGCACACCCTCCTTCAGATGGTCTGGATGTCGCCTCCGATCTCAGAGTAGTGAAAGAAAACTTGGCAGGCTTAGCTGTCAGATGCCGAGTGAGGCAGCTCTCTCAATCACCCTGGCTAATTTTAACATTCGTATGTGTCCACCTACACATATGGCAATAACTAAAATACATTTTTCTCTTGATGGGGAATATAAATTTGTTCAACCACCTCAATGATTCTTTAGCTCATTTCTCAGCTTATTAACGAGGGCCCTCCAGCTCTCCTGGCACAGCCAGCAGTCTGTTTCTGAGGAAGATTCTGAGCCAGGAAACCGAGCCGTGGTGATACAATGGGGTACAGCGGCTCCGTGCTCATGCCAGGCGAGGAACATATGGAGAAGGTCGTTTTCATGCATTTACAGATTGCTGCTTTGATCAAGTTTCTGTAAAATGAAAATCAAGTTGACTCAGCTACTGAATATACTTGTAAGAGTAGCTTAAGCATTTCATTGGGTGCTTTCACCCTGTAAGGCTTAGGAAATGCCACTTCGTGAATCCTGCTCCCCTCAGCGGCTTCCGGGAGTAACTTGTCGAGGATATGGCTAAATGACATCTTGGCTTCTGAGGCCAGGAAAAGAGGAGAGTTGACCAAACTGGGTGATTGAGGGTGCTCTGATTTTCAGCAATTAGAGGTTCTTACTGCTGCTAAGAGTCTATCAGCTCATGCTTGCTGTTTCTAGAACTTCAGGGAACCCACGTCTTACTCAGGTCCTGTGGGTAATATGTAGCCACTGTTTTCATTTTTGTTGATGATTCTGGAAATTAGATCACCTCTCTTCGCTCTGTAGAATGCACCAGGACAAAACCAGCCATCTCCTTCATGATGAAACTGTGTCAAGAATGGGCCTGCTCCTCTCCCAACCTGGGCACATCTTCAAGGGCTTCTCACAGCATCCTGTTCATCCAGCTAAGAACTCCAGGACCCGGCTTTACTCTCCTCATTTAGTCCCACAGAGGACTCAAAGCACCCTAGAAGGGAAGACCAGAGGAGGCTGACTGAACATTTCCCAGCACGCCTCATTTCAGAACAGGTGGTCCAACCCCAGGTTCAGAATGAGTAGCAAACTTTTAAAAGCATCGTCTTTGCTAAAGTTTTAGAGGGATCCGGTTGGGCTTCTGAGCATCTTTAAAGTGGACGCTCTCTGGTCTGATGCTGCTGGAGCCATATCCCCTTCCTAGGGCAATTGTGCATGTGGCTGCTTGCTGAGGGCTAGCCAGCCAAAAGTCCAGTGCGTGCACCGGACATGACGGGGCAGGCTTTGTCCACATGTGAACATTCTTGGAATCTGCTAAAGAAGTTTCGTTGGGCCTACACCTGTCGTGGCAGAAATGAGCAATTTCCGTCTCCCTGGTGCTGGCAGAGGTGCAGGAAACATCAAGGACCCCGTTTCCATTGTTCTCAGAGCGTTTGGTTCAGCATTCACTGTAACGACCCATTTAAAGATTTGTTATCCCTCTCTTGTGGACAATAATGATACGTAACATGAAAAGAAGGGGGAAATCGCTAATGTGTTCACAAGACCTTGACTAGGGAGAGAATCATGGCTTTATTACTAGCAGAAAAAATAGTATAGCCATTACATGCTTCCTTCTAGAATATCAGACATATCAGGCCATTAAGCTTGGGCTGAATATGAGCTCAGTTTTAGCTATGCCTGGAAAGCTAACGAGGCAGCCTTTCCCAAGATGATGGAAACAGTGTTCATGATTCCTGGTGGGAGCTCAGGGTGGGAGAAGTGTACCAAGGAGTGAAGAGGGCAAGAGTAATTTTAATACAATTTCAAAGGTACATGATTATAGGAAATAAAAAATAACTCCCCACTGACTGCATGCCTGTGAAATTTGGAATTCGACCGTGTCCTTCTGTAAGCTACCGGTTCAGATAAGCCCTTGACATTTCTCTCACGCCCTCAACTACTCAGACTCTGAAACAGAAGGACCACATTTATACAAAGTGCTTCCAGCTCACAATCTTTCTCGGAACCAGTAGCTCGGAGCGCCGTTTAAAGGGTTCAGGTTAGAGTTAAGGGTCTGAGACGCACTCCAACTTTAAACTGAGCTTAGGGTGACCCTAACCATTGTGCTGTAGAACCCTAGATGAACCACTGGCCTGGTGCGTCACACAATTTTTCCACCTCGAGACCTCCCTGAAGCCTCGCTCCCCTTCTCACCGCTCCTCACACTCACATCACCAAAAGCTCAGTGTCTCGCTAAGCCAGGTTGCCATGGAAGGGAAGGGGAGAAAGGCGGGAGAGCTTTCAGGCTGCTTGGGGACACTGACCTCCTCATTTCGGAAAGGACAAAACACTTTTCAAATGACAAGTGATGCTCCTCTGTATTATCTGATGTTCTGTTAGTTTTCTTTAAGCGCTCTCATTAACAAAAGCCACTTGATAACATTTTTCTTTAAAGGTTGGACAGGATTGCTTGCTCAGCCTTCTGTTATAATGTTATATTATTGAATTTGTATTGATTTGTTGTATAATTTTATAGACTGTGGTATTTAAATTTCTTGTCTATTTCACAGCTTTAAACCCAGGGGGTGTTACTATACCTCTGTACTCAATTATGCCTGATAATAAAATCCACTGTATAAACGATAACACCGAAGGACACTATTTAAAAAAAATTGCGTGTGTGACAATTGCAAACAATGTTATAATAGATATTCTTGCCCATGCCTTTGTGTGCATGTGTTTCAAAGCAACTAGAAGGCATCTCTCTAGGCTTTGAATTTCTGATCACGAGATACAGAGATCTTAAACCTACTGCATGGGCCAATGAGTAGAACAAATCCGAAGTTGTACTAATTTACACTCCTAACAGCTATGGCGTTCTCATTGAGCTACATCTAGCCCGACATTTGTTATTCTCAGGTAACTTGGTTTTTTTTCCCTATGTAATGGAATCTTATTTTAATTTACATTGCTGCTGGAATTGAGCATATCGGTCATTTTATTTTAATCAATTCAACAATGGTATATTGTCTATAGACTGTCTTAATTATTGTTTCACCAGATTTCTTACTATCATGACGCCCTGGTCATTGTAGGGGCTGAAAATAGCTTCTGGTTGGTGCTCTATCTTTTATTTTTGTTCTAGGGTCTTTGTTGTGCACATTTTAATATAATGTGTACTTATTGATCCATTTTGTGGGATGTGATTTGATATATTTTTAAAGAACGTTTCCCTACTCCAAGACCATAAAGATACTTTCCTTTATTGTTTCCTAACATGGAAAGATTTCACAGTTGGTATTTAGATCCTTAATCGAAATAGTATACCTTTACAGAAAACTTTTTATTGTGATTTAGGCGAATGTTTACAGAGATCATCAGGTTTACATTCAACAATGTCTACACATTTTGTTCCATCTCATCCACTACAGTCCCTTCAGCCTACCCTCACTTATCCCACTCCCTCCCAGTCTCCTCTTTCCATTCCTCCTCTTTCCGAACCAGCCCTCTCTCCTTATTCTGACGAAGCATTTTACCTTCATGAAGTTCCATTTAAAAACTTTTTATTTTAGGACTGAGGCTTTTTGGAAAGATCTCTGAAAATATTATGCTCTCAAAATTTCATCTTTTTTTGTTTCCTTTAAGATGGCTACACTTTGGTGTTGAGTCTTATGCATAAAGTATGGATTGATGGTTATTTGTTTATCTACTTAGAGAATCTTCTCATTTTTCCAGTACAATTGGTTAAAAAAACTGTCCTCTCCCCTTGACTTATTTGACTTCTGCAGCCGATGCAGATGGTGTAACTTTTACAGATGATGTGAGGTAGAGCTCACATTTCATTTTTCCCCTCAGATACACTCAATGAACAGTCAGTCTATCCTTCCACATTTGCATGCTATACCCATTTATCACATATTACATTTCCTTATTGGATTTCAGACTCGTGTCTGTGATTATCTTCAGTTTCATTGTTTTACTTTTCTATCACTCTACCAGTTCTATAATGTCTCTATTAAACGTGTTCAAATGCATCTTATTATAAAAACGATTCCCACCCCCACCCATCTTAATCAAAACTGTCTTGGAGATTCATCGTCATTTTCTCTTCCATAACAATTTCAGAATTGACCTTTTAAGTTCCAGGAAAAATCCTCTTGGGATACCCATGGGACTTGTACTTCCTATACCTATACAAAGGACGTCTCTCTATGTGACGTGTCAGTGTTTTCCTTTTGTTATCTTTTGATCACTTATTATAAGGCAAGTGCTTTATGTTCATTTTGTTTTTCCCAATGTCAATTCCGTTTTCTTTTTAGATTTACTTTGTGATATTGCTGTTGTTAGTAGGTGCCATCAATTCAATTCCGAGTCATAGCAACCCTACTATGTACAACAGAACGGAACGCTGCCTGGTCCTGCGCTTTCCTCGCAATGGTTATGTTTGAACACACTGTTTCAGCCACTATGTTAATCCACCGTTGGAAGCACAGTGTGGCTAATTTTTATGAAACCCGATACCAGTGCTGTCATGGGTACACTCTGGGCTGCTAACTGCAAGGTCAGCAGTTTGAAACTGCCCGCCATTCCTCAGGAGAGAGACAGGCCTTTCTACCCCCTGACAGTGACAGGCTTGGAAACTCTCAGGGGCAGGGCTACCCTGGCCTTTAGGGTCACTAAGAGTTGGCATGGACTCTGTGGCAGTGAGAGACATGTTGGGAAAAAAAAAGAACATCCTCCCATTTTGGAATTTAGGATTCTGAATTCAATTTTAGAGTCAAGCCTGCATGCTGCTTCATCTTCCACATCCTCATCATGGTACGTTCCTACCAGGCCTACAGATGAATAAGATAATGTAGTCGCACTCCCCACTGTTCTGTGAGTTTGCTCATTGCTCCATAGAATCCTTCCCATTTTCATTTTGTACTTGTAGTCGACTTTGTAAAGGCATATGAGTTAATGATTATAAATTTTCCTTCAGATAGATCTATGCCAACAGTTGGTTGATCTCAGTGTTGTGAGCATATTACTTAATTGTCTTCTCTTATAAAGTAGTTTGTTAGATGTCTAATTGTCCTCTCTGATTGATCTTCAGATTTTTGGATTTGGTCTGCAGTTTAGCTATGATGTGTTCAAAGGAATTTTTACTACGGACTTTCCAGATTTAAGATTTTTGTGTCTTTCATCAATTATGGAAAAAATCAAACATTATTGTCCTTACCCGCTCTCCCTCCAATATTATCTCTCTCCTCTTGAGTTCATTTTTCTGGAAACTTTATCAGAGGGATGTTTGGACCCTCTTCTCCTATCTTTCCTGCTTCATAACTACTTTGTTATGTTTCACTCTCTGTTAAAAAATCTTTTTAAATTCACTGTTTTGTTCTTCACCTGGTTTCAATCTGCCTATTACCTGTCAATTGAGTTTTTAATTCCAACAATTTTAATCTTTATTTCTCAAACTTCTATTTTATGATTAGTGGTGATTTCCTGTATAAGCTTGGTGTGTTTTTTTTTAACCAGGAAAGAAAGTAAAATCTTTAATTTTACACATATACCATCAGTGCTCTATCCCAACAAGCATCATTTTATCTGCAAACATTCTCTGTAGCTCAACTATGTCCTTGTACCCGCTTGTCTTTATTCAGCTTCTGTGTCCATATTTCTTTTTTTTTAAATCATTTTATTAGGGGCTCATACAACTCTTATCACAATCCATACATACATACAATTGTGTAAAGCACATTTGTACATTCATTGCCCTCATCATTCTCAAAACATTTGCTCTCCACTTAAGCCCCCGGCATCAGGTCATTTTTCCCCCTCCTTCCCGGCTCCCCACTTCCTCATGAACCCTTGATAATTTATAAATTATTATTTTGTCATATCTTGCCCTGTCCAACATCTCCCTTCACCCATTTTCTGTTGTCCGTCCCCCAGGGAGGAGGTCACATATAGTTCCTTGTAATCGGTTCCCTCTTTCCAACCCACCCTCCCAGTATCACCACTCACATCACTGGTCCTGTAGGGCTCATCCGCCGTGGATTGTGTGTGTTTCTAGTTCCTATCTGTACCAGTGTACATCCTCTGGTCTAGCCAGACTTGCAAGGAAGAATTTGGATCATAATAGTGGGGGCGGGGAGGAAGCATTTAGGAACTAGAGGAAAGTTGTATTTTTCATCATTGTTACATCGCACCCTGACTGGCTCGTCTCCTCCCCGAGACCCCTCTGCAAGGGGGTCTCCAGTGGCCTACAAATGGGCTTTGGGTCTCCACTCCGCACTCCCCCCATCATTCACTATGGTAAAATTTTTTTTGCTCTGATGATGCCTTATACCTGATCCCTTCAAAACCTTGTGATCGCACAGGCTGGTGTGCTTCTTCCATGTGGGCTTTGTATTGGCCACTTATTAGCTCTGTGTTTTTCAAAGTACTGTGTTCTTTTAAATTTTTTGTTGTTTCCAGTCTTTAATTATTTAATTGTACTTTAAAAATGGGTTGTATTCGTTAATTATATTATTTAAAATTATTGTGGCTCTAATTCTTAAGTTATATTTGTCTGTGCACACACATGCAAATACCGACTTTCACTAATGAACGGATTCCTCATATGTTTGCGAATTTTGATTTGTGAGTTCATTTTCCAGCAGGCTTTTTGGTGTAGCTATTTGAGTGTGTAAACAGGCAATTTTATTTTTCCAGGTGTTCCAATAGTGTCATTAGCCCAGAGCCACTTGAAAAAAATACTTAACCAATTTATCATGGAAAATTTGACGAACAAAAAAAGTGGATAAGAGGTATAATTAACTCCCATATTTCCAATAGCCAGCTTGAATGATTATCCACTTAAGATAGATCTTATTCCATCTATATACTTCCAAGCCCCTCAAAATCTACATAGAAGACATTGGATTATTTTGAAGTAAGCCCCACACATTATATCAGTTTATGCACAAATACTTCACTACTGTGTCTAAAATATGTGGTTGTTATTGATGTTAGCTGGTGTGGAGACAGTTTTTTTTTTTAATCATTTTATTGGGGGCTCATAGAGCTCTTATCACAATCCATCCATTATGTCAAGCACATTTGTACATTTGTTGACATCATCATTTTCAAAACATTTTCTTTCTACTTAAGCCCTTGGTATCAGCTCCTCGTTTTTATTTCCCTCCCTCCTCTCCCCTCCGTCCCTAATGAACCATTGATAATTTATTTTCTTTTTCATGTCTTACACTGACCAATGTCTCCCTTCACCCACTTTTCTGTTCTAGGTATCCCTGAGAGGGGGTTATATGTAGATCATTGTGATTGGTTCCCCCTTTCTCCTCCCACCTTCCCCTTCCCCTCTTGGTATCGCTACTCTCATTATTAGTCCTGAAGGGTTTAATCTGTCCTGGATTCCCAATATTTCCAGCTCATATCTGCACCCGTGTACATGCTCTGATCTAGCCGGATTTGTAAAGTAGAATTAGGGTCATGATAGTGGCGGGGAGGAAGCATTAAAGAACTAGAGGAAAGGTGTATGTTTTATCAGTGCTATATTGCACCCTGACTGGCTCGTCTCTTCCCTGTAACCCTTCTGTAAAGGGATGTCCAATTGTCTACAGATGGGCCTTGGGTCTCCACTTCGCACTCCCCCTCATTCACATTGATATGATTTTTTTGTTCTGGGTCTTTGATGCCTGATACCTGATCCCATCGACACCTCATGATTACACAGGCTGGTATACTTCTTCCATGTGGACTTTGTTGCTTCTCAGCTAGATGGCTGCTTGTTTATCTTCAAGCTTTTTAGACCCCCAGATGCTATATCTTTTGATAGGCAGGCACCATCAGCTTTCTTCACCACATTTGCTTATGCACCCATTTTGTCTTCACTGATCATGTCGGGAAGGTGAGCATCATGGAATGCCAAGTAATTAGAACAAAGTGCTCTTGCATTGAGGGAGTACTTGAGCAGAGAACTAATGTCTGTATGCTATCTTAATACTTAACCTATAAATCTATGTACATAGTTCTATTTCCCTATCATTATATATAAATATATATGTAAAGGTAAATGCCCTTTACCTCCTAGTTCTTTCCTCTATTTCCTTTTACTTTCCTTTTGTCCCACTGTCATGTTGAGCCTTCATTTGGGTTTCAGTACTTCCTCTCAGTTACATTGCTCTTGATCAGGTCCCACCAGGCATCCTACATCCTCCTCACCATCCATCCATTTTAAATCACTTGTTGTTCCCTTGCCCCTGGGGTTGTTAACTGAGTCATCGGTCTCATTGTTTTCTCCTCCAGATTATTTATCCCACCTATCTTATCTAGATAGTCATGCAGAGACAATGAGCACAAAAACAATACTGAGAAAAACAAAACAATGAAATCAGAACCACCACCAAAAAAATGATGACAAAAAAAAAAGTCAATAAATAGTTCCAGATCTGTTTGTTGACCTTTAGGAGTGTTTTCTGGTGGAGCCTGATGGGGTGCCATGCTCTGGCCTCAAAGTCTATTTTTGGTATTCCCTGGGGACTTCATTGCTTTGCTCCCCTTACTGCTCTGTTGCATGCCCTTAGCATTTTGCCCCAGTGTGGCGGGGTCCAATCGGGCACAATTCCCACACTGTGCTATTGAGGCAGTTTCTACTCAGCGAGCCTGTGGAAACCCGAATGAAACTGCCTCCTCCTCACACCTTGTGCTATTCGAGTTCCTTGTTCTGGTCCGTGTGTCAGTCTAGCTCCTGAAGGGAGGGCCCGCTTCTTTTTTACTGCCCTTCTCCTTTACCAAGCATGATGCACCATTCCAGGGACTGGCCTCTTCTGACAACATGGCCAACGTAGGCGCGGTGAAGTCTCACCATCATAGGGTATAAGTAGTATTCTGCACGTACCTATGCCAAGAGAGACTCGTGTGTTCTTCTGGTAGTCTCTGGTGCAGTCACAATTCTCCACCAACTGTTTAATGCATCACTTCTCCTGCAGTCTTCCTTATTGTGAGAATACTGCTTCCATCTCAGAAAACGATGCTCTCTTACTACCAAGTCAGTACTCCAAGATCCACGATCAACTCATGAATATTTCTTGTAAAAATCAAGGGCTTGACTAGATCTATGAATCTGTTGCAATTGGCGTCTGTTTCTTAAGTCCTCTTACACAGAAGTTTGCCCTTGTTTCCCCATTTCAGTTGTCATACCTCTCTCATTGGAAAAAAATAGGTTGCTGTACCTTGATCAATTTAAGCTGATCCCCCACCCCCACCCCCAGCTTTGTATGGTTTTAAAACCATGTAAACGGTAAGTAAAAACCTTAATCTCTCACCCTTCAACTGAGACAGACACATTTTCTTGGTGACGTACCATACTAGTGGTTGGTTATTTTCTTGGCCAATAAATGTGAAGCCATTCAATAGCCCCAGCTGTATGGGTGTTGTCAGGTTACTTGTTGAACTGCTATCTTACTCCCAGCCACTCTGTGGGAATGAGCCAAAGCTATCTTCTCCTGTAAAGACTTCCAGCCTCAGAACTCCTATAGAGGGGTCCTCTGAGTCAGAGTGGACTCGATGGCCATGGGTTTTCTCACTCGATGCCACGGCTTCAGCTGCATCTTTATCTGTAGAAGTGCAGGACATTGCTCTCTTGCTCTAAGGGGCCATTAAGTCCTCATTGTTGCTGAGTCTGGCCAGCACTTACCTGCATTCACTCTCCTGCCAGACTTTCCCCCTTATATTCTTGTTAGCTTTTCTATTAATTTAAGAATATTTGCCTTATTTTAGGTAGCATTTTAAAGTGTTTATAGGAAGAGGATTGTCATATAATTTACTCCCCCAAATTATTCAAGACTAATAATATTATCCTTTGTTGCTTTAATCTGTTTATGAATTGGTAAGCTTAATTTATTTGAGTCACACTTTGGTATAAACATTATTTACTTATTATCTGGGGGATTGAATGACTAATGTATGCAAAGTAAGTAGTGCATAAAAGAGAGTTGTGTGACTAGGAAAGGCACTTGAGTAGAATTTGAAGAAAGAATATTGCTAGATTCACCATTTTTGAAGGAGGAATACTTTCCTGGGTAGGTAGTAGAGAGTTTGGGCCCAAATCACAATAAGGGTCTTTCCACTATTCAGCTAAGTTATTGTGCACAACCACATTGATTGCCTCACCATTGTGTTTGTGCTAAGCTAGTCCTTTGAGGGTGTAATTGCATAAACGCCCAGCAATTGTCATATAAGTTAAAATATGAATCTTAGCAGAGGTGCACAATTTTTGTCACAACATTAAAATGAGACCCAATTGGATAGAATTGTTCTGGCAGGTCTCCATGATCAGCCACACACCAGGGTAGCACTTAGCTCTGTCTTCTCAGTCACCTGCAAGTGATTGGATGAAACACTCACCTGTGCGTTCACAGGCTTAAAACGATTAGCTATTGGCAAATCTTTGCAAGCCAGGTTTTTGGAACTTATGAATTGCTACAAATTTATACTGGCACATCCTTATAGATGCCCCTAGCTTTCTAGTTGGACGTACTTTGGCAGGAACATCAAGGCAAGCACACTAGATCCATAGGATTTGGGGGTTCAGACTCCCCTCAGACAGCTGCTGGTCACAAGTTCCAACTCGTTTTTATCAGTTTCACCAGGGTGGCTTTCTAAAAGCTCAGAAAACCACATGCGATGCAAGTGAACATCTGCAAAGCACAGTGTGTGCTGAGAAGCAGGGCGCTCATGGACCAGCACATTTTCTTTCCCACTATTCCTGTGCCTCTCTTCCTGCTGGTAGCTGTCAGGTTCACCCCTGGCCCATGGCCACTCCACGCACCACAGAGGGAAACGCTGCCCAGTCCTGGGCCATCTCCGTGACCAGTTGTGAGTGGCCCATAGGGTTTTCATTGGTTGAGTTTCAGAAGTAGATCTCCCGGTCTTTCTTTTCAGTCCAGCAGATCCTGGAAGCTCCCCTCAGATCTGCTCCACATCATAGCAACACACAAGTTAAGATTTGTCTTATGAAACATATAACTTTCCTCTAGTTCTTGAATGCTTCCCCCCACCACACTATCATGATCCCAATTCTACCTTACAAATCTGGCTAGACCAGAGGATGTACACTGGTACAGATAGGAACTGGAAATACAGGGAATCCAGGACAGATGACTCCTTCAGAACCAGTGGTGAGAGTGGCGATGCCTGGAGGGTGGAGGAAATGTGGGGTTGAAAGGGGGAACCGATTACAAGGATCTACGTATAGCCTCCTCCCTGGGGGATGGACAGCAGAGAAGAGGGCAGGGGAAGACGTTGGACAGTGTAACACATGACAAAATAATAATAATTTATGAATTATGGGGGGTTCATGAGGGAAGGGGAGTGGGGAGGGAGGGGGAAAATGAGCATCTGATATTAAGGGCTCAAGTGGAGGGCAAATGTGTTGAGAATGATGAGGGCAACAAATGTACATATGTGCTTGAAACAATGGATGTATGTATGGATTGTGATAAGAATTGTACAAGTCCCCAAATGATTAAAAAAAAAAAAAGATTTGCCTTTGACAGCAAGAGGCTGTCTTCCCTTGAGGCGAATTGGTTACACCACACTGCAATGCAAATTACAATGCAACTGTAATTTTATACATATGCATATATATAATCAATTTAGATACGCATATATATAATCAACATCACATTGTAATACATGCCGATTGTAGAAATTGTGGCTATCAAATAATTTCAAATCGTGATAAAACTTACCATTTTGGGTTATAACTCCTGTAATAGTACAAAGGCCTTCAGACTTATGCTTTAACGGAATACTCCTTCCTTCTTTCCCAACCAGTCATACAGTCCGGGGACCACGGCTTTTGTCAACAAAGCAGGCGAATCCACCTCGAGGCTTGCAATCGCACAGGTTGCCTTGAGGATCGCCACGTAGATTTCTAGAAATTGTGCTCGCACAAGTTATTTTCCAAAAGGACCAGAGTGAGCAAGATGCTAGGAAAGGATAAGTTTGTATTCCAATTTAACAGCACATCAGACATTTATTTTCCTTTAATTTGAATGTCTTTGCATACTCCTGTATGGAATGTGCACTTACTGGCAGTACGCCATTCAGTCACACACCTGGCAGATCGCACTTGTTCGGGTGAAAGATCGATGATGATTGTAAAGGGGCTATAATGCCTTCTCTCTCCCAGGGATGCTAGACGTGGGCAAAGTGAGATCAAGCAAGTGTCTTTTCGCTTTATACACTGAAAGAAAATATTTTTCTGTGACAGAACTGGTCTTTTAGAATTACCTTTTTATTTTGCTGAGAAATATTAACCTGAATCTCCAGCAGCCACTTTAAAAATCATCTCTTAGATCATCTTTGCAAAATAAATATTGAAATGTCCTTCTCGAAGCTCTAGAAAGACCTGAGCATGCATGACGAGGGTTGTGTCAAACCCCACACTTTTCCTGAGCCAGTGAAACTTACAGACAGGATCCTTGGATAAAAAGATTTCTGCCCTGTGCTCACAATTGGACAATTTTACTCTTAAACAAAAAGTAAAATCAGTGAAACACCGGAATTAGAGCACCCTAAGCTAATGAAAAGGCACTGAAAAGCGTTACGATATAAGCTAAATAAAACACTCCGTAGTAAACGTTGCTGGATATAAAAAATTGCTAGGTCATGATTGTAGTGGAAAATCCATGCTTGTAGTGGAAAAAAAAGCTACTAATTTGAGTTTAGTTTAATTTTAAAAAACTGTTGTTCAGAAGAATTTAATAATTCTGTCCAAATTTTTGGATATAAAGTAATAGAGGCAAGATTAAAATTTTCTCCCACAATTTAGCACTGGATCCTTCACTATAACTCCATATTTTATTTTCATAGCATGAAATACACTATTTTGGGGTGGTCTTTAATGTAGGGTGTATGCAAGGCACTTGCTTTAATTGCTTCAACTTGAACTTGTGCGTGAACAATTGATGGTCTGTTCTTCAATCAGCCCTACATTTGCCTTGACTGATGGCACTGAACTTCTCCCACCTTTCCTTCTGTAGATGTAATTGATTTGACTTTTGTATAGTCCATCCAGTGAGGTCTATGGTGCAATTATTGATTAGGTTGTTGAAAAAAAGTATTTCCTTTGAATATGCCGTTGGTCTTGCAGAATTCCACCCTCGCTCTTGGGCACTTCTATCGCCAAGGCCATATTTTCAAACTACTGGTTCTTTTTTCAGTCCCCACTTCATCTTTTCAATCACAGTATCAATACGTCAATACATCTTCTTTGCACCCTGACCAATTTTTTACGATAACAGTTTATAATGGTTTCCTATTTTTTCATCTTCAGTGTTCATGGGTCCTGTGTAAATTTGAATAATAGTTGAATTAACTGGTTGGCCATCCATGTAGGCACATAGATCTTGAAACGCTCATTTTGATGGTGAACACTTTGCTTCAATGTTATTGCCAGCACAGTTGGCCACACAGTAGTAAGCGTCAAAGTCATCAATATCCATCCACTTCCGCTAAGGCCAGGAATATTGATCTCCAATCATTCCATTTCATTTTTGATGATTTCCAATTCCCCTCACATATCCCATTTTCTGATTCCTCATGAATGTTCGCTATTACTTTTTCCCTTGAGAGGTGCCGTATTAGCAAATGGATATCCAAAAGGCTTCATGCTACCTGCGTTATTACAGTTGACTCTACGTTGAGGAGGCAGCTCTTCCCCAGCCACATTCAGGTGCCTTCCAGTCTAAGGGGCTCCTTGTCTAGCACCACATCCAACAGTTGTGGTCTATTGAGTTGTGGTCTATTGAGTTTTTGGTTGGCTAATTTGGGGAAGTAGATGTTCAGGCCTTTCTTCCTAGTCTGCCTTAGTCTGAAAGCTCAGCTGAAGCCAGTTCAACATCATAACAACATGACGTCCTTCATTAACATAAAAGAGGAGCATTGAAGAGTACTGGCCAGGAATCAAACCTGGCCCTCCTATGTGAAAGGAAGGAGAGGATTCTACCACTGAACCACTAGTGTCTTCAGACCAAGAAACCAAACAAAATCAAACTCACTGCCATCGAGTCAATTCCCACTCGTATCAGTGCTACAAGCCCTGGTGGTATAGCGGCTCTCGGTTGGACTGCGATACACTAGGTCAGCAGTTTGAACCCACCTGTCATTCCATGGGAGAAAGACAAGGCTTTCTATCTGGAAAGAGTTACAGTCTTGGAAACCCACGGGGGCAGCTCCACCTGGTCTCTAGGCTCGCATTGAGTTTCATTCATAGCTGAGTTTAATTCCTCTCAAAATGTGATCCCAGGGGTGTGAGTGTTTCAAAAAATTGTCAGAATTAGTTAAAAATGCAAATTCTCCCTCCTGCTAAATCAGAAACTCTGACTGTCCCAGCAATCAGTATTTTACCAAGTTCCCGATTGCTTCTAACCCCCTGGCATAGAGGTTATCTTACGGTGGGCAACGGCCGTGAGAAGCCAGGAAAGTGCTAACATCTTGCTGAAATAGTCTCTAATCTCTCCAAAATCTTGAGCCAATGACTGTCTTTTAAATGATCCTTACTGAATATCCTGTTACATATTATTTAAATCTCAGGTACACTGTATATTGATTGATTAATATATACAAAAATATAATATATAATATATACTCTATAATAATTAATTGACAATTCTCTGCAGTCAGTTGAATTCTGATTCATTCATAATTTGCTTAAAATGATTTCTATTATATCACCTTGGGTTCTATGGAAAAGCTGAGACTCCTGAGAAAGAAATTATCTTCAGAAATGATCCAGGGAAGCATTGATAATTCTACTATGCTTCTGGTTGCCCAACTGGTTGTGTGAACACGCACAGGGGGTTCAGCATATTATTATATTGACTGACTCAGCCAAGCTCCTTATGTTGTGGGTGGAGACCCAATGTGGGATCCCATAACTGAATGTGGGGGAAGTGAAAATATCCGGCAACAGTAAAAGGTTTCTGAACCCGCAACACCCAAAATCTCATTCAAAATCAAATGCGTCATGTATCCGAGGTGTCAGTTTCTCAGGGAGAAGGGGACCCTGAGTAGAAAACGTCCCAGAAGCCAAAGCCATTGAGCACTGGAAAAACACAGGTGGACAAGGACGAACTTACAGAAGTAGAGCCACCTTTCATTTAAGCACTCCGAAGAAAGAGAGTGGTGGGTGGCAGTGGGGCATGGAAAGAGAAGACAGTGACGGCATTGGACAGGGAAAGGTGGCATTCCCCAGGTCGCCCTGTCGAGCAGCTCTGTAGACCACACCGAGGAGCAAACGAATCAGTTGGCCAGCGCTGTGAATGTCATGAAGTGAGAATAGCAACATGCACGACAAGGAGAGGCGTAAAGGTCAACAATTCACATCCTCACAAAGTATTTTAGAACAATACTGACCAGCCAGGTCAAAGGGAAAGGCGGAAAGGAAGGATTGGTAAGTAAATCTCCCGACAATCACCTCTTGGCCCCAGCACTGAACCTCCACAGGCACCACCAGGGCAGGTCTAGCTGGCAGAGTAACACAAACTGGAGTGAGGTGTGGCTAGACTCCAGGTGCGTACACCTAGGCCGGCAGTTCATATGCAGAGAATAGTGCCCTTCTGCTCAGCTTCCTCGCTCTCCAGAGAGTATAACAGCCCTCACTCTGCATGGAGAAGGGTATTTGGGAACAGAAGGTGGAATTCAGGACTTAGATTCTCTCTCGGTGCTAAATGAATTGTAAAAATAGATATCAAAAATAGGGGGAAATGAATGAATGTTGCCTTTTTAATTTTCCCAATCACAATTCCCCGCCAAGATTTTCCCATCAACACAATGATCTATCTCTGCCCCTGCCACCACAGGGATGAGTGGTACCACAATGCCACAGGCTGCTTGCCCGGCTGCCTTATCAACTAGTCTTCGCAATGCCACCCACTTCCCAATGGGCTCTACGCTCCTGACACCACCTGTGTGCCCCAGGCCTGGGGGTCTGGTTCAACGAGTGCCTTCTTCAAAGCCTGGCCAAACGGCTGTTTTCCTGTCCCGTGGGCCTCACCTCACCACAGCTAATGGGAGCTCTGGCCCGAGCGCGAGGAATGCTGCCCAGATACAGGCCTCGGTGCTCATGAACATGAACTCCTCCCTTCTTCCTGCCGGGGAAGTCAGAACACTGTGTCTTCCAGGCGAGTCCATGTCCTGCCATCCCAGGAAACAAGACACTGAATCTGGCATGAGAAATCCAGCTTTTTCCCGTGGCCATGAAGCCTTCCGTTGCATAAACGTTACGCAGAAGGTGCTTACACTCGGTCCCAACAAGCTCTCTGTTAAAGACGTGTCACCACAACATGCCAATCTGTCGGCAATGGAAGGAGAGCCTTCCTGCCAGCCCCTCGCCGAAGGGAAGGGGTTCAAACATATCGAACTGATTCAAGCTTGATGGCAAACATCCTCTACAAGGCTTTGGGAGCACAGCTTTCAGAAATCCATAGGGAGGATCAAAGTGTCCAGATTCCTAGCTGTCCCACCAAAGTTTCCAGAAGTGTCTTTCTGTTTCAGAGACGCATAGGGTCTTCCTCCTTGGGCAACACCCTGGGCTCCCTCCTGCTTCCTCAGGACATGCTTTGGCTGACACAGCACCTCCTAGGATTTCAACAGCTCTTTCCTGAACTCAAGGCCCAGGTGGTGGCTGAGAAGCGTGCCCATGTGGGTCTCATCACTGCCTCTCCGCCCTCGTTTCCTCAGGTGTCTTTAAAGGACAGTGCCACGCTCCAGGCGGCTCAAGGTCCAGCCTGGACCTCTCCCTCTCGCTCATGAGAAGCCCTCACAGCTCATCAGGCCTCTGAGCCCAGCCATTCTGCTCTCTGCCTCCACTCCAACACTCCCCTTCCCCACTTGGACCTCAGCACAGACATTCCTCATTTCTCAACAGATAAGGACTAGCCTCCTACCTGCTCTCCCTACCCGACCCCATCCTTTCATCAGAGCCCTGGGCCCTTCCCAGAAGACGCAGTCGACAAATGGTACCCTGTTGAACACATCCTCCATCCTCGACAGACGGGGGCCTTGGTGACCCAGGTCAGGTCGACCTCCCCAAAGGGGTCTCTTTCTGCTTGCTTCTCTCCGTGCTGCACTCCACTCATGACAAGAAACCAGGAGTCGGAGGGTCCGCTCCCTCCCAAAGGGGCCCAGGGGTGTGAGAGTAGAACCGTGCTCCCTAGGACGTTCGATGGCCGGTTCCTGGGAAGTGGATCATGGAACTGGAACCTCCACTCTTGCTGGCAGCTGAGCCTATTGGCATCGGGACCCCAAGCACTGCCCAGCTTCTCTCTGGCGCAGGCTGTTCCCAGCCTTCCTCACATGGGTACTCTTCCTTTCTCTATACTGTTGTACCTACTAGTGCTCTCTCCGCCCAGAACATCCTTCTCTTAGCCGATTTCTGCCTATCTTTCAAAACTCACCCCGCCTTTCCCGCCACCCCAGGAAGTCTCCTCAGGCTTCCTTTGGGCCAGTCACCTCCTAGGGTTTATGTAGTGTTACACGGAGCTATCCGCTCGCCTCTCGTCGCCCAGTGGACTGACTGCTCCTTGAAGGCTGGGGCTATGGCTTGGCACCTCGTGTTTGCTAGCGTCTTTCTTAGGCCCCGACTGTGTAATGGCTTTTCATAAAGGGCTGTTGATGGAAGAAGTCGAGTGCTCTAGAATGAGGTCATATGTTCGTGTGCAACTTCATGTTGGAAGCCAGCCTAGATGAAGGCTACAAAGAAGCAGATACACCAGCCCCCACCCCCCACCCCCCAATGGGAGCTGTCTCTCAGGCAGAGGCACTGAGTCAGATGTTTGAAGATGCCGGTCCCTTAGGCCGATCAGTGGAAGGCGAATGGGCCTCTTGAAAAGGCAAAGAGGAACGTTTCAACAATTGCTAACTTCAGCCGAGCAGCCTCTAGGGACCAAGACAGTTGTGTGGGAGCGAGCCCTGCCCTGAGCACCTGCAGACAGAGACTAACAAGGGAGCAAAGGAATGTGCTGAGGGATGCAGCAGTCCCCCAAGAAGTAGGTTCAGAAGTCTCTACCTGGTTTGCTGCCAATAAAGAAAAAGAAGTTTTCCCAGCCCGTTTCAATTCTGCTGCCTCTTAAGCCTGTAAATATCAGATTTATATCTCAGTTTGTGTGTGTGTGTTTATGAGCTTTAACAAAGAGCTTCATCTCTGGCTGGAAACGTTAGCCACAGTTTGGCCTATCAGTCATACAAATAATTTCAGTACCATCACTTTTGCATCTGCCTCTTTGCTGCTGAAAACGCCTACCTGGGTCCTGTTTGCTGTGTTTTCTAAGCAGACCTCCCGTCCATGCCACACATTCCGTGCTTTTCCTCCCCTCAGAGATGCTGTCTATTGAAGTTGAAGCAGGCAGCCGCCCTGATGACAGAAAACCCTGGGAATGGCCTGTGCTACAGAGAAGACGTGGCTTCTGGTTTCATGGCCTAGGAGAATCATGAAGCATGCTTACTTTGGGGATTGACGAGTGCACAGCAATTTCGCAGTGGTACAATTGATGAATGGACGAGGGAGAAGTGCTAGCTTCAGAAGCCAAGATCATAGCGCTCCACCCTCAAAGGGGTGGACTGTGCTTTGAAGCTGGGCATAGGGCGGGATAGGCACTCTATTTCCCCACCAATACAGTGGCTGGATGTCTTTCAGACCTCTTCCTACATTCTTCTTTAGGAAAACATTTGTTTATTGGACAAAACAAACAATGCTGCCACTTATGTTTTCTATCTTGAAGTATATAATCGATCAATATTTTAAGGTGTGCAAAACGGAATGTGACTAGATATGCTTTAGGAGTCCCGAGTAACAAAGTGCTGACTATCCCTCACTGCTATCGAGTTGATGTCAACTCATAGCACCCCTAGAGGACGAGGAGAACTGCCCCTGTGGGTTTCTGAGATTGCAACTCTTTCTGGGGGGAGAGAGCCTTGTCTTACTCCCAGGGAGTGACTGGTGGTTTTGCACTTGGACCTTGCAGATTGCAGCCCAGCAAAGTAACCACTAGGCCACGGGGCATTTAATAATTAGCCCAAAGGTTGGCTATTCCAACCTACCTGGAGGCACTACAAACATGAGATCGTCCTCCGAAAGCTCCTCCGCTTCATACTAACCTCATGAAGCAGGTCTGCTCAGCATACATGGGGTCGGCTATGAGTTGGACTCTGCGGATAACAACCAACTACAACCAGGAGTAAGCAGTTGCCGTCAGTTGATTCTGACTCTTGGGGAGCCCGTGTCCTTCAGAGCAGAACTGGGCTTCAGATGGTTTCCAATGGCTGCTTTCCCAGTCAATTACCAGGCCTTTCTTCCAAGTGATTCCAAGTGGACTTGAACCCCCAACTTCTCATTTCATAGCTGCGATCAGGCTTTGTCTCTCCGGTGCACTGGACAGAGAAAACCAGTTTGACCAAGTCCAGGCTCATTCCGCACACCGCAGCTCTTCCCCCGACCAGCCTTCCTTGAGTCCGCGCAACCCTCATCTTCCTGTGGTCACTGAGATCCAGAAAGTTGGGGCCACTTTCTATTTCTTGTCCCACCTGCCCTGCAGCAGCTGAGATGTCCAGAGTGCTTCTACTGCGCCTTTTCTCCCCATCTCTCTCTGGATAGACCTGTGCTAACGGAGCTCCGGGAACAGGGAAGCAGTTGCCAGCCCTTTCTGTTTGGGTTCTACTAGGTGGATTCAAACTGCCACCTTTTTCATGGTTAGTCACCAAGTGCAAACCAGTAGCACTATATGGGGTCCTGAGGGGAATACTAGCATCTATTTTACAGGGATCGTGTCAAAATTATAGGAGTCTTCACGAGTTGGGCTGCTAAGTGCAAGTTCAGCAGTTCAAAACCATGAAAAAGTAGGGACTTTCTACTCCTGTAAAGAGTTACAGTCTCAGAAACCCACAGTTGTTTCTACCCTGTCCTATAGGATCACTGAGCATGCATCAACACAATGGCAGTGGGTAGCTGTGAGTGATGGTAAAGTGGGTTAAATGTGGGGCTACCAATCAAGAGGTTGGTGGTTCATATCCACCACCAGCTGCTCCTTGGAAGAAAGACCAGGCAGCTTGCTTCTCTGAAGATTTATAGTTTCAGAAACCCGATGCAGCAGTTCTACTCTGTCCTATAGGGTCACTGTGAATTAGAATCAACTCACAGGCAGTGGGGTTTGGGGGTGATGAGGATCACATGTGTCTATACGTATAAATCCCTTAGAAGCATCTTCAAACAGACCCCTTGCCACAGAGTCAATTCAGACTGACAGTGACTCTATACAGCGTGTCTAAGACTGCGCATCTTTACGGAGCAGACAGCCTCTTTTTCTCTCGTGGAGTGGTCAGTAGCTTGGAACTTCTGACCTTGTAGTCAACAGCCCAATACATAATCCATAGTCGAGCACATAATAAGTGGCCAGTAAAATAGTAACGATTATTATTGTTCCTAAATTTTTTAAGGTCCTGTTAAGTCTACTACTCTTTAGTCAAGCCTTTATCAATTACCCAACTTAATGTCATTTCTCCCTCTTTGTGTTCTTCTCTGAGTAGCAGTCGGCATCTAATACCCTGTCTCAAATTGTGTGTGAACATGCCTTGGCCTTACTGGACTATAAAATTGCTATGGTTAAGGACGTTTTAGCCATCACTGTGTTTGTTGAAGGGCGTTGTGAAGTGCTTGGCTCACTAAAAGGATTCAATAAATATGAACTAAATTGAACTAAATTGATTTTACTGTTTTAAAAACTGTATCCCACAAGCCATGCCAAGGAGAAAAACAGCATACAAAGATAAGCACATGAAAGGAACCGCTTGATAAGGAGGACGCTGCTGGTGAAGGACCCCAGGATGCATGGCGTTGGAATGCGTGACTTGTCCTGACAGCATCCTTTCTCTCGTTGCAGGTCTGCTTAGTGGCCTATCTTGGCTTGTTTATGCTTTGTTTCTCCTATCAAGTTGATGAACGGACATGTATCCAGTTTGCTATGAAAGTAAGCTGTGATTTCTTTCCTTTCCTTTTTTTTTTCATTCCATAGAAAGAAACACAAGGATAAAATAAGAGTGCATAACGGATTCCTTTAGAAACTGCATTTTCATGCAGGTCAATACATGTTTTAGGGAGGCATCAGCCCTCCCTAAAAGGTACTGCTAGCTGTTCCCCACCACTGCTCCCAGTCTTCATTCCCATGAACTGCAGTAGGCTTGGAACACACGAAGTGGTTAAGCATTAGGTACTAACCAAAAAGGTTGGTGGTGGTTCGAATCCCCTGACCATTCAGCAGGAGAAAGATGTGACCATCCTTAGACAAATGTACAGTCCTGGAAACTTCATGGGGAAACTTCTGTTCTCTCAGGTCACTGGGAATTGGCAGCCAACTCGATGGCAGTAGGTTTGGTTTGCTTATGAGATTCAACCCCCCTTAAAAGGAACATTGACAATGCATCAGTTCATCAACACTCCACCAGGGAAAAGGCTTCCTGAGCTGTGCCCGCTTAACACATCTTGTTTTTTTCCGAGTATTTTAATAATGGAGGAGTCTAAGTGTATTTCCTCTGGTAGGTGGGATCTCTGAGACGAAAAGAGAACACTGGCTGCACCCAAATGATCTGGGCCCAGACTAAGAGGTCAGAGGCTGAGGACAGGAGGAAGGGGGAGGGGGAAGACAGATGTAGGGGTTGGCAAGTGTATGCTTTTCATTTGTGTGTATATCCTCCCATCCCCTCCCCCCATCTCATTTAATGGAAACCAATTCAAGGATGTAGCCTTTTCATGGCCAGGTCAAGTCCACTCCAGGGGGAACAGAGGCATACCCTTTCAGGGTCAAGGAGGTAAACACTAGACTCAGCCTTCAGAGCTGGGAGAAACCAAATTCCAGTATCTTCTCCCAATGGCACAGCAGAGAACAAAAAGCTTTCTGTGATTTTTGTATTGCTATTTTTTAGAGGTGCATTCTTATTGCTCTAGAAGTATAAGGCAGACCACTAAGTTAATATGTGATTTGGAAATGATGAAGATAAACAAAATTAAGAATGTTAATATATTTGAGTGTAATTGAACAGTTAGCCTGTAAAAGCTGTGCCCTGATGTTGGCATGGTATGACTTTACATGGAAAGACCAATAGACCACAAAACACAGAAACAAAAAGCAACCTCGCTATTATGTGCCTGGAAGTAGCTAGCTGATAGAATCACCTGTGGTTGAATTGGTTTTTCTTTAATTCTGAAACGTTTTTAAGCAGCTATATTTTTTCTAATTAAAAGAATGCATGATGCGATCTGGAGGGAAACTAGGGCGGGAGTTAGCATTTTGGCAGAGAAGCCTATGGCTGGAAGTCTCCTTTACCTCTTGGAGCCTTTTCCTTAGAAGAAGAAGGCCAGACAGAGGAGACTCTTCAATTGGCTTTCTGCTAGAAGTCTGACTAAGCAGCAGGACTTGACGATTTTTTAAAAAAGACCCAGAATGGCCAGTTTGCTACATTACAGGAATTTCATTCACCAGGTGAAAAACACCCCACACTGGGTTCATCCGTGTACGTGCCATGCCCTCATTTTCCTGGAGGTGATCCCAGGAAACAGCAGAGGCAAACAACTCTGCCCCAGAGGGACCCCCAAAGCCACCCCCACATCTGCACGTTCCTTAAAATAAGGCTCAAGGGCAAAGAAGAAAATCAAGTAAAAAGTCAGTACCAATGTCAGACAGGCTGAGAATTCCCCACCAGGAAGATCTCATTAGCTACCTTTCTTCCTCACCTGTGACAGACATTGACAAATAGGGAGGCGCTTCCCTCCTGAATGTGACCTTTCGTGATGTGATGCAGGCTGCCAGCTCGCTAAGGTGCACTGTCTCATCTTCAGGTCCAAAATGGGCTTCAGTCCGTCTCCCAGTTTCCCTGCTGCTCACACCACCTGGGGGGGGAGGGGGGAGGGGGGCATAAAGTGTTTCTCCCAGCACAACTGCTTCCTAAGGACATTAAATTGGATGGAGCACTGTTCCACAATGGATTTACACACCACACACTCCCCCCGCCCCTCGGAGAGCCTTGTCCTGTCCTGCTAGGACAATCTCCTGCAGGGCCCCTGGTCCCCACAGCTCTTTCCGCTTCCTCTGTCTGGGCTGCCCCCGGGCTCAGCAGGCTTTGCAGCTGCAGATGGGCCACCCGCCTTTCCTCACACGTGGCCCGGCTTTCTCAGGGCTCACCTTGATTTTCTGAAACGTGTCCGGTTCATGTGCTTGCGGCAACATTGCAGGGCACATTTCCCACGAGGACATTTAAGGCAAAATCGCCCCGAGGCTGCAGCCACCACCTCCTCCCGAGCAGCACGGCCCGCAGAGGGGCCCTTTCCATTCATGCCACCTGGGAAGAGAATTAAATAGAAGCCGATCCACCCTCCTCCCGCAAGTCACCCAAGTGCGTTCAAGCTGCAGCCGGGTACCAATTAGAGGCGGCCGCGAGCAGCGCACCCGCGCTGCGGTTACATAAGCCAGGCCGCCGCCTCCGCCCGCCTCAAGACACTGATATTGACGCCGACACGGGCAAGACAAATGTATCCCGAGCGGGGGTTTTATCAGGATAGATTTGCTCGGATTCCCAAGGTCATCGTAAACACTCTCGTTGATAGTTTATTCGTGCTGTGTAAGTAAAACAAGCCACTTGCTCTTAAATGACAGATTCTCACCCAGAAGCTGGTTGCCATCCGCTGAGTTAAAAGCCTTGAAGGAAAAATGTTAGGGCGCTTCTGCAGACGTCACCCACAGGCGATGGGCAGCGAGCCTCTATTTCTGGCTGAAGATGGAGATGAAACGGGTGGCGAGCTCCCGTATACCTGGCCTGGTGTTGCCACGGGGGTGGGGTGGGAGGGCGGGGTGCTCACCCAGGTTAATTTGTTCGGATCCAAAGGCGATAACACATGGGCTTCTTTGCGCTCCTGTTGTCTTCTGGCAAATTTAAGATGTTCAATTAAAACCTAGCCTTCGCTGTGTTGATGTAAATGTGTACATCTTTCCTCTAATCCTAGGATGCGCTTTTGACTCCTATGTGTCAGACAATACGACAAAGCCAGCTTTTCTAGCCGGTAGCACTAGAACTGGTAGCCTCTGTCTCTACTAATTTATCTATATGCTTCACAACTACTTAAATAGTGCTACTATGGACCAGGCCCTGAGCTCTTGATAAACTCTTTTGATCCTTATAATCATCCTAGGATGCAGGCATGGTTATGACCGTCATTCCAAATTTACAGATGAAGATTCAAGTGGTCATCGTGACACTGGTTAATTTGCCCAAAGTCTCATCACTCTTGAGGGGAGGGCCTGGCGAGCCAGGATTCCCACCTGGGCAGCCTGGCTGCCAGGTCACCGCCTGAGCCATCACCCAGGATTGCTGGGCACTTCCTCGGTGGTCTTGGGCCAGTAAGCATATCTCGGACCAGTAAGCGTATCTCAGAGCCAGAAGGTGCATCTTTTAAAGATAAAGAAAATCCCCACTTCAGCAAATGGTTTTTGGTGATGCTCATAGAGAATATGTTGTTTTCTGGGGTGTTTGGGGCAGTCACATTTGAATTATTTGTGGATTGAGACAGGACAAGTTGAGGCAACACCTCATGATCCGAGCTAATCTCCAGTTGTAGGTTTCCTATTTATTAGAAGCAAGTATTGATGGTGGAAATATGATTTTCACTAGGAACTGTAGTGGGTACACTGGTCTCCAAACCGGAAGACCCTTCTCTGCACTGAGAGCCTCTGAGGAAGAGGATATTGAGAGACACGTTTCCAGTAGATGAGTCCAATCACAAGAACCTTTCCCATCCTGAAAAACAGCTTTTATTGTGGTCATGCCAGGGATCCCCTCCCCTGCCCAATTTTAAAATCATAATACTTCAGGCCTAGGCCAACTCAATCAAGCATTCGGGGATTTCATAGCCACTTAGCAGCTAAGCAAGAACTTAACCCAGAATTTTCCAATCCAAAGACCAACATGTAGGGCAATGGTTTGTTTCACATGAACAGGAGCGAGCGCCTGGTGGTTGCATTTGGAATGAGATAGAGAGGTGAGGAAACTGACATCAAGTTGCTGCGCCTCCTGTGCTGTTTTTCCCCCTCCCAGCAACCTCTTGGGATCTTGGTTTTCATAGGTGCACTGAAGCACTGCATTGAACACAGTGCTTTTTGTTATTAGCTTGCTTATTGGTTGACCAATCTTTGCTAATTTTGGCCAGCGCCATCTTAGAACTACAGAACCCTCTCTACTTCCTAGTCTTGTTTCAGTCTTAGTAACAGCAATTCTAGAAGTAAAAATAAGGCAAGCATGCCTTCCAGGGATGACTATCTTGTCTGGGATTCATCTAAGCCCCTTACTGCGTGCACACACAAGCATCCCACCATCAAGCTAATCTGAGTGACACAATGCACGATAAGCCCTTGTGTGGCAAAGACGGAGGTGATCAGCGTTGAAGATTTCTCACTAATCAACATAGAGACATTTCCATACCTTGGGCACTTAATTTCTGGGGGCAGGGAGTCCTTCATTGGGGAATATCCTGGGGACAAGAGAAGAAAAGGAACAGTGTTGATTCATTAGCCTTGTAAATAGTCACTCCGTGTTCTTCGTAACCGGAAAGGCTTTCTTCTGCTTTCTTGCAGCTGTTCTACTTTCTGCTCAGCGCCCTCGCCTTGATGGTCTGCGTGTTGGCGGTAGCCTTTGCCGCCCACCACTATTCGCAGCTCACACAGTTCACCTGCAAACCCGCCCCCGGCTCCTGCCAGTGCAAACTGCCCTCCTCGGAGCCGCTCAGCAGGACCTTCGTTTACCGGGATGTAACGGACTGTACCAGCCTCACTAGCACTTTCAAACTGTACTTACTCATCCAGATGATTCTTAACTTGGTCTGCAGCCTGGTGTGCTTGTTGGCCTGCTTTGTGATGTGGAAACATAGGTACCAGGTCTTTTACGTGGGTGTCAGGATGTGCTCCCTAACAACTTCCAAAGGGCAGCAGCAAAAGGTCTAACATCCTTGCTCAAAGATGGGAGAGCAGCACATTGACTAACTGTGGTTTTAAAAACAATATTTTTAAAGAAGAAAGAAAATTTCCACTTTTGACCATGGCTCACCGTCACTGGTTCCCAAATGAATCTTTTTATACTTTTCTCCCAGAAAAAAGAAAGAGCATTTTTTTTCAGGTTTCTATAGAACTTTAAACAATTCTTATGAGGCAAGTCCCATCCAACTTGACTTTGGGATAGTAAAACACAAGGTGGGAGAGAAATGGCACAGCTCTGTCTTTAGAGCCTGGAGTTTACCCTGAGTACTCCTCCCCATCCAGTAGTGATATAAAAGATGTCCTCTTCCTTCCAATTGGATGGGGTGAGCAGGCATTTCAGGCCCACTGGCTAACTTTTTGAGACTTCCTCCGGCCCTCACTATCTCCCTCCATCATTCGCACTATGTCTAGGAGGGGGGTCAGGGGTAGAGAAAGAGCTGAACAACTGGGTTAGGTCTCTATTTTCCCTGGTAGTGACGTTCTCAAGACCTGAACTAGCTTGTAGGCGCAGAGGAGCATAGGACGCGTCTTTGCAAAAAGCACAATAATTAGAAACACCTGGGCTGGGGCAGCGGCCTTTACGGCTCCGTTTGGCACTAACTAGATCACGGAGTAAATGCTTTGATGGCTGTCTGGTTTTCAATAACTGAAAGGTGTTAGTCGTTGTATTCTTAACGATGTAGCAGGTTTAAACATAATTGTATTATGCTTCTATTCTATTGTAAGAAACAAATCATTAAAACTAATTTCTGGCTAATTGTTAATTATGATTATGCTCAGAAGCCTATTTAATGAGCCCTGGATGTACTTCTGCAGGACTGCCGCTGTTAGGAGGAATTACTCTCACAAAGGAGGGGGACTAAAGATTCTTTCTCCTGAATAAGAGTCTTTTGAATGCGAGGCTTTATAAGGGGAAACAAAGAAGCTGGGGGGGAGGCGGGATAGCTCAGGTGAAGCATCCATTTAAACAAAAACAAGAGCATTTGTAATGGGAAATATTTGTAAAATAACACATTTGTATTCTGTTATAAAGCACCTTTTTGCGGCTAAGTATTCCTGAAGAAGACAGAACAAATGCTGATACGTTCAATTTCCCCAAACTCTATTTAACACCACATTCTGTTACTGGTTTGTGTGCATGCCCTAGAGAGAGGGGGGCAATGCTCTGGAGCCTATTAGAGCGATGCCATTATAACTCGGAGGACATTTTTTGTTTAGTTTTATTTTGAAGCGACTGGTTTAACAAAGCACAAGTGCCCTGTAGTGGGAGGCTTGTCTGTTTTGTTACTGTTATTGTGAAATTCTGAATGATGTCATGGTTTCAAGGCACAGGTTCAAAAGGGAAACCAGGTAGCATAAATGGCAGCAAGGCCTTGCTCCAGGAGTGTGCTCAGCCCAAATCTGAAATGCAAGGTAATAATCAAAGTAGCTTTGCCTCCCCACCCTGCCTCCTGATACACTTTATGAATTATGGCATTCGACCCTCATCGGAACTCGTTTCTTGTGCTTGCCTTTGATAGTGGGTGACGGATTTCACCCATTAAGGCCCTGCTACCATGATGGATCATGGTAGTGCTCCCTAACAATCGATAGTAGTCTCACTATCGATACAATGAAAAGATCCATCAAGTAAGGGAAAGGTTAAGTCGGCTAGCTGGAGGGCTGTAAATGTTTTCTTAGGTCCTCCAGATAAAAACCTGATTAACAGATGTTAAAACCTTTTTATGTTTTGAACTGGCTTGAAAAATGGCCTGTGTACACGTCAGTCCAGGCCAAGAAGGATACTGGCACTTTGAGGATGAGAAGCTGGAACACGAGTCTCGATTAGACAAAAAGAGAAAAAAAAGAAAATCACATCTGTGGAATATCAAGGATCTTAATGATGATCCGAAACACACTTATGCAATCTTTTTTTAAAAAAACAAGCGTGAATAATTGAAGCCATTTTGATTGTAAGATGGTTTTCTGCAGAGAGAGGAAAGTGACAGAGAAGCTGACATGCCGTAGACTGTTCTTGAAAGATTGGAAAGCTAGGCCCGTACTGCCATTTAACACGAACGCACGCACCACTGGACGAGCACCCCGCATCTTTTCACCAACTTTTATAGTGAGCACAGCGGGTTGTTATCTGGAATTTAAAATTCTGCCCATCACTAAGGTGCTTTCTTTTACACGATTTCAAGGGTAGACTGAGGTTACCATATGTACTTCCTTCTTTTCTATATATACTATAACCAACAGGGACTGACCTGGTGGCGCGTTTGTTTATAGTCAACATATACATATTAAGATTTACCTAGGGATTTTGCTATTGTGTGAGAAAATCACTCTGGAATCCCTAAAGAGAGAGGGCGAAAGAAATTGTAAGTAAATAGAAGGAACCAAGAACATAAAAATTAAAAAGAGCAAAAAGATTCCTGTGGTGGGAACTCATGGTGTATTTGATATATGTAAGAATTGTGTTGCATGAATAACAAACTGCTTTGCGCTGGATTTGAAGTATTTTGATGTTGTGTTTTGCAAATATTGAAGTTACAATAATGGCAACAGAAAAAGGACCAGATACACAGCTTTACACTTAGCAAAATGTTACATTTAAAACCTGACAAGGAGCCAAGCTGGTGATTGTCTCTTCTAAGCCATAAAACAGTAAGATTTGCGCAACTCTCCTCCTCTTCCACCTCCTTCAGGAGAATTAAATGAATCAAGACTTTGGAAGGAGGGAGAACAGCTGGGACTTGGCAGTACTTGAAATAGGAGGAATACAGCAGCCTGAATGGACAGACTTTGTAACGGAGCCCACCGGATCGGTCTGTGCCTTCACGTGACCACCATCTGTGCCTACCTCGCACCATCCAAATCTGTGTAGGCAGCTCCTTGGAGCCAGGCCTAAAAATATAGCTACCCCAGGGCCCTAGAAACTGTCGTTAAGTAACAGGCTTAAATGCTTTTCCTCCTCTTTGGACTCAAGTCTATATGATCCGAGGGATTTTCAGCTACTCACACCAGCTTGTTCCAACCGAGAGATCTCACTGTCTCTGTGTTTTCCATTCATGGAACATCAGGACATCAGAACCTATTTAGCATTCTTGTGTCCCCTTGTGCATGCACTATAGCTAGAATTTTAAAAATATATATTGTTTTAGTGAATGGGTGGGGTAACAGGTACTTAAGGGGGATTCTGAGGGGTGATGATAGAGAGTGGATAGTTCAAGGCACTCACAAAAGGACTTCAAAGATGCCCCCCAAACACGAGCCTTTCTTATTATGAGACTTATTTTCTATTCTCTAGTTGACTCCGACCTGCTGCTATGTAGACACAGATTACTGTAAACATGCTGGCAATTCATTTTTACTACACTCCACGAAGCTGGTCAACTTTTCAGTTGCGCACTGTATATTGAGCTAAGCAATAAGAAGAATTGATGGCCAAATGTATGGGCTCACAGTGGAAACATTCATGTGGATGACGGCTTAGCGGTTCAGCCTATGAAACAGGAAAACCTTGCCTCTTTGCTTCTGACTTCCTAGTGCTTTATGGTCGCCAATGTTGCTCCCCTTCAAGACTCTCGGCCTGTACCTGGGTGTGGTGGGTTCATTCTCCCGGTGCTGATGAATGGGTGAGTGGAAAACCAAGTGTTGCTGACATGTTTGAAGTGGTTGTTTTTAAAGGATAATGTGGATAATGCAGCATTTCTTTGTTAATAAAACTTTCATGATCTCTGAAGACCCTGTGCTTGACTGTGCTTTAGAAACGCTTGTACTTTGCACATGAAGGGTACACATGCAATCACTCAGAAGAAGGTCTACTTGAAAAATATTCACTTTGGCTCCTTTGCTCTCTGGATGGGTACGCTGCACATGTGCTACAAGTCAGAGTTGTTGAATATCCCCCAGCCAAACAGGGTCTGCGCTGGAAAAATACTGCTGAAGGTACCGGGAATACTGATTCATTTATACACACACACACATATGCACACAGATTTCAAAGCTTCCTCATGTGTATGTATAAATGAACCAGCAGTCCTGGTATCTTTGATATACATGTCTCTAAGCGTCACTACCATTGAATCCATTCCTACTCATAGTGACCCTCTAGGACAGGGCAGAACTGCCTCTGTGAGTTTCTGAGACTGTAACTCTTTACTAAGGTGACCAGATGTCCTGCTTTTGGCAGGACAGTCCCAATTTTTAGTAATTTGTCCCGCGTCCTGCAGCATCTTAAAAAAATCCAGATTTTTGGAAAGAATGCACGACAAACTAGGGTATACGGTTTTCGGCTGCCATGTGGCTATTTCACCAGGATATGAATTTTATCAATGGTGTCCCACTTTACCAATATCTAAATCTGGTCACCTTACTCCTTACGGGAATCGAAAACCTTGTTTTTCTCTCAAGGAGAAACTGCCGAGGTTTTGAACTGCTGACCTGTGGTTAGCAACCCAACATGTAACCAACCCATTAACCCAACATGTAACCAACCCATTAACCCAACATGTAACCAACCCATTCTGCCCCCAGGGCTCCTGGTTGGGTGGAAACTTTAGTTTTCTCAATTATGCAGCAGAGGAAGCCTGACTGCCTCACAGTGTTATGGGGAAGCTGAAAGGAAATGAAATCACACTTAGCAAGGTACCTGGCTGTGAGAGGGAGCCGATTCACCCTTCATCTCTTCCTTCCTTTGATGGGTCCTATGATCAGTAGCCCAGAGATACATGGCGTTTGTCCTGGCTGCTGTGGTCTCCTAGCTCTGCGGTGCTGCTCCCTACTGGGGCACTCTTTGTACCAGCCAGAAACATTATTATGGATAGCTTTCGAGAAGATTCTGCTTTTTAAAGAACATAGTACCCATTTTCCTTGATGAATAGAATGACGTGCCTGCTGCATCCCGATTTGTTGGTTTAAATATTTGACGGATTCTCCATATTGGCCATCTTTCCCCAGTTCTCCTTCCAGACAGAACTAGAACCCAAGGCACTTCTGGTTTTCATGGGACATCTCATTGAATGTAGCAGAAGCACACTTAATCCTAACTCTTAAGACAAAAGTTGGCTGACCTGGTGTACCTGACCAAACAAAAAAACCAAACCCAGTGCCATTTTTGGGGTTGATTTTGACTCGTGGTGTTTCTAGACAGGATCAGACAGCCTCCCTTTACTCTTGCGGAGTAGCTGGGGGGTTTGACCTGCCTATCTTACAATTAGTATACAGGAATTTGCGATGTACAATCCCTCACTTATTTAAAAACTAAACGTCAGGCATCTTTCTCCTAGAAACATTGATGAAGACGGCCCCCTTGGAGTCCCAAAACTCAACCCCTTTAAGCTTCTATGCTAATGTCTCTGTCTTGAATTTAACTAGCCCAGTGTAGCTCCTTAGCAGTCATGGTTCTCACTGACAGCACCCTACCTCATCAGACTACGACATGCCTGTTACTGAGCGAACTTGTCTGCAGGTATCCTCTCATCTCACACATTTAAGCATATTTTGTTTGGAAAAACGCACGCATACATACACGTTTAGCAATACTTTTTGTCTCCCCCCATGTTTGAGGCCCTTTAGATGTACAGGTACGTGAAAATAATAATTTGGTTGAGAAAAGTCATCAAAGCAGGTGCTCCAGCAACAGTCCAAATACAAAGACTTTGACTGAACCATGAAATCTTCTGCTTAACAAGGCTCTCTGGGAAGAACAGGAGACGTTCAAGAGAGGAACCACTGGGGATTGGACTAGCACTTCCTCTTTCACGTGGATTCTCCCTGAGAGGAGGTCAAGGCCACCTGTCCTTGGCAGGAATTGTGGAGGAGATTGGGTAGTACCCAATGAGGGTACTGAACAATGAGAGGGTGGTGGGCCTTTTGGCCCACCCTCTCTGAGCATAGTGTCTCCTTTGCCCGTTTGAGTGGAAAGAAAATGTTTTGTGAAACGATGTGCAAATGCACTTTACACAATTGATGTGTGTATGTATTGGGATGACAGTTGTATGAGTCCCTAATAAAATGTTAAAAAAAAATCATTTTACTGGGGGCTTGTACACCTCTTATCACAATCCATCCATCCATCCATTGTGTCAAGCACATTGTACATTTGTTGCCATCATCATTCTCAAAACATTTTCTTTCTACTTGAGTATCAACTCCTCATTTTCCCCCCTCCCTCTCCAGCCCTTTCTCCCTCACAAACCCTTGATAATTTCTAAATTATTATTATTTTTTCATGCCTTAGACAAACCGATGTCTCCCTTCATCCACTTGTCTGTTGTCTGTCCCCCAGGGAGGGGGTTATAAGTAGATGATTGTGATCGGTTCCCCCCCCCACCCCCTCCATTCCCCTCCCAGCGTCTCTGCCTGGCTTCTTATCCAGACCCTACTGCCTAGGGGCGCTAGCTGTGTCTTCTTTATGTGATGGGTGTCTTTGTTGAGAACAAGAGGATGCCCTTTAGGGACCTCAGGAGCAGGGACGCTTTGGCGGGGCAG
>NW_022103918.1:13170742-13172231 GCF_000313985.2 Echinops telfairi
CCCGACCATGGGGTGCTGTCACCATGAAAAGGTCACTAGAGGGACCACCTCGTCCGAATTGTAGGTGCTTAAAGTTGTGATTAACCCCAGTAGATTATTTTTAATTCTCTTCATACAGGCGGCAAGTAATCAGTTTTTACAGAACAGACCATGCACCCATCGATCCTTTTAGGAGCGAGCATAGATTTTTACATTTTTCTTTGTTGAATTGCCATACAACAGATACAAAGATGACTATTCATTTGAAAGGAGAGAGGGGACATCCCTCTGTTCCATATACAGATGTTTAAGACTTGGGATTTGGGCCTGGTTCTTTTAACTGTAAACTAGAGCCCTGCACTCAGGAAGATGTACTGGGGAGCTGCATCATGAGAAGAGGTGGGAGCTGGATGAGGTAGCCACAGGGGAAAACCTGGGTTCCCATTTGGCTCACTCCGGGCTGGAGTAAGAGTAACCACCCAGGTGTCAACCCTCTTGATACTCATTCACGTCTATATTTAGTCCCTCCAGACATCTCTGGGCTGAGGTCAGATCCATGTCCCTCGTGTATCTGTACCCCCCATCCTGGGCTCGCTCGATTCCTGTGGAAGAGAGACCCTGCCCACCATACTGCACAGCAAAAGCTGGCTCTCACCATCCCCTGTACAGTTCCTGTGAGAGGCTCTTGGGTGATGCAAACAGTTTGAGCTTAGCTACCAGCCCGATGTTTGACCGTTTAAATCCATCCAGCGGTGCCAAGGAAGAAAAGACATGATACCATAGAGATGTGATACCAGAAAGATGGCAGCCAAGAGAAGCTGGTGGAGCAATTCTGCCCTTCAGAACCAAGGGCCACCGTGAATTGAGGGCCAACTTGACCGCAGAGAGCAACCACCACCACTACGGTGTGACCTGGAGTGGCAGAGGGAAGGCCCTATGCTCAGAGATCTCCAGAAAGACCAGGGCCCTATGCTCAGAGATCTCCAGAAAGACCAGCTTTCTTTTTGTAGGGTATTCCTGAAAGTCAGAACACTTTTCAGATGCAGAGAAATGAGGTTGTGATGGACGCTTGGTGCCAGGTAGTCGAGACCTCCCAGCAGCCCTTCAACCGCACATTTGCCACCTGCTTACTCTGTGTGGTCCGAAGGATCAGAGACGCGGAGAGCATCTGCCACCAGCTCCCACCGAACTGTGGCTTAGGGAACCTGCGTGGCTCTGCAGGGCCACAAAGTGCTGGTTCTGAACCCAAATCAAACTCCCTGCCATCAAGTCAATTCCAACTCACAGTGACCCTCTAGGACAGAACAGAGCCCCCCGTGTGTTTCTGAGATGGTCACTCTTTTCTAGAGCAGAAAGCCTCGTCTTTCTCCCATAGAGCGTCTGCTGGTTTCACACTGCTGACCTTTTGGTAGCAGCCCGATGCACCACCACTACCCCACTGGGCTCCGGCTGCTGGCTACAGCTGAGGCAATGTCTGCTCAGACTACTTGAAGGGTGGCATCCAGAAGAA